>NC_080112.1:105449904-105755958 GCF_950005125.1 Chionomys nivalis | reverse complement strand
GAACTGGCCTTGTCCCATAGTCACACTGATGACTGTCTTGAATATTACCATAGAACCTTCATCTGGCGGCAGATGGAGATAGAGGCAGAGACCCACATTGGAACACTGGACTGATCTCCCAAGGTCCAATTGAAGAGCAGAAGGAGAGAGAACATGAGCAAGGAAGTCAGGACCACAAGGGGTTGGTCCACCCACTGAGACAGTGTGTCTCAGCTAATGGGAGCTCACCAAATAGAGCTGGACTGGGAATGAACAAGCATGGGATTAAACTGGACCCTCTGAACATGACAGACAATTGGGGCTGACTGAGAAGCCAATGATAGTGGCACTGGGATTTGTCTCTACTGCATGTACTAGCTTTTTGGGATCATAGTCTATTTGGATGCACACTTTCCTAAGTCTGGATGGAGGGGGAGGGCCTTGGACTTCCCACAGGGAAGGATATCTTGCCCTCTCTCAGGACTGGAGAGGGAGAGGAGGGTATAGGGGGGAGCAGGAGAGAAGTGGGAGGAGGGGAAGAAGTGGAAATTTTGATTGGTATTATTTATAAAGTAATAAAAAAGAAATATAATCAAAAAAGCAAAGCTACATAAAGTTTTAATTTATTGTTACTTTTAGGAATGTAATGATAAGCCTCCAGATTCAAGGAATAACATTACTGAGTAGGCCACTTTCCAAAAAAAAAACTTAGATATAAAATTTCTAGGTTCTTTTATTGTTTTACAAACTTAAGAATTTTATACAAGCTCTTGAAGAATAACACCTATATTGTTACAAATGTAGTCTTTTTTTTTTGTTTTTTTTTGTTTTTTTTTGTTTTTCGAGACAGGGTTTCTCTGTGGTTTTGGAGCCTGTCCTGGAACTAGCTCTTGTAGACCAGGCTGGTCTCAAACTCACAGAGATCCACCTGCCTCTGCCTCCCGAGTGCTGGGATTAAAGGCGTGCGCCACCACCACCCGGCACAAATGTAGTCTTTAATTCAAAAATTTTTTTATTGTTCCTTTGACACCTTTTATTTTATCTGTATCTTAAACTCGTTTTGTTTTTCTTTTTTAGCAGTTACCTTTCTTTCATTGCATCCCAACCATACTAAATGATGTTCTTTTAAACTACTTAATAATTTTATGCTCTAGTTTAATAGTTCTATCTCTCCCCCCTATGTTAAGTAGATGAATTTGCCATTCATTTATGTATCTTACTCTCCTATCAACTGCATCCAATTTATGTTGGAAAGTTGTGAAAACCTTGTCTTTAAAAGTATTAATATTATTATTATTATTTATTTTATATAATATTATTTTATTTTAATGCAATTTTATCGATGAATATATTATGCCCTCTATTTTTAGCAATTATTCTCTGGCTATTGTACAGTGACTTCTCTTCCTAGAGAAACAGGGATTTATTCATGTTTTTCTAGTTTACTATGCTCTTTAAGAATAGTCTTATACTTTTGTTATAATGTGTTTCAGATTACTATTATTATTTTTTTTTTTTTTTTGGTTTTTCGAGACAGGGTTTCTCTGTGGCTTTGGAGCCTGTCCTGGAACGTGTTTCAGATTATTTAACTGTGATTTCTTTCTTTTCTTGAGATGAGTGCTCACTATGTAGTCTTGGCCAGCCTTGAACTCACTAAGTTGCCCTGCCTTTGCCTGCAGAGTACTGAGAGTAAGACTGTGTGCCACCAGCACTGGTTTGAAGGAATAAGAACCCCCAAACTCCAAAATGAGCTGATAAAATCTTTCCAACAGGAAAGCTGCCAAATTGCCAACAGTTCCGCCAGGATGTTTGGGTTTCTGAGAAGCTTCTGACAGGATCAATAAATCAGCTTTGAGATTGCAGGTAACAGATCTGCAGGTGGAATGGTCCAATCCCAAACTTTCTTCGTAGGCCCTATAAAAACCCCTGTGGTGTAGGAGGGTCTTCTTTCTATGTGTTGCTTTCATTGATTAAATAAAAGGACTACCTTGGCCTTTTGATAGGACAGCAGCTTAGATAGGCGGAGTAGACAGAGCAAAGTCCTGGGAGAAAAGAGGCAGAGATTGCCACCTGCCATGAAGCTGCCAGGCCCGACATGCTGAATCTTTCCTGGTAAGCCATAACCTCATGGTTATACACAGATTATTAGAAATAGGTTGAATGAAGATGTAAGAATTAAGCTGGGCGGTGGTGGCGCACACCTTTAATCCCAGCACTCAGGAGGCAGAGGCAGGTGAATCTCTGTGAGTTTGAGACCAGCCTGGTCTACAAGAGCTAGTTCCAGGACAGGCTCCAAAACCACAGAGAAACCCTGTCTCGAAAAACCAAAAAAAAAAAAAAAAAAAAAAAAATGTAAGAATTAGCCAATAAGAGGCTAGAAATAATGGGCCAGGCAGTGTTTAAATGAATACATCTCTTTTTGTGATTATTTCAGGTGTATGCTAGCTGGCTAGGAAGGAACAAGGAGCCTGCACCTCCTACTACAGAGTAGTGGCCCAACGTGGCCAATTAAATCCACTTAAAAACCCGAGAAAGCATAATTTTAAATGCAGACGAGAGAGTTTAACACAGCTTTTTGCTGTTTGCTGGTAAGGTGCTGCAGAGAAATTTTCCTGATTCAGCAACAGCAGCACCATTTTAAAACGAGGCTTCCTGGGTCCTGCCACTGGTGCAAACTTAGGCTATGAAGCATTTCTGGGTCCAGATGTTTGTGTGTTCACCCGGGGTCAGGAACAAAGTAGCTGAGACCATGCCCATAGCTCAGCTCTTCCTTCCTGGGTAGGCAGCAGGATCAGATCTACTAGAAAGTCGTGGTTTTGAAATACCAGTTTCTGGGATGTACCACTATTGTGACCTCTGGCTCCTGCGGGAGACAGAACATTTGAATGGGGTTTTGTGAGTAAAGTGCTAAGGTTTGCTTGATGGCAATATGGACTGCTGTGTGACTGGAACTGTGCATCTCAGGGGCACCAAATGACTCTGAGGCAGGAACAGCTCTACCATGCTGAACTCTGCTGATCTCAGGCAGGAACTATCATAATTATCATAACAGTGCAGTTAAGGTTTAGATGGGGCAGGAAACAGGCTGTACTGATTACCCCTACATGGCACAAGCTAAGTTTTTAAGACGTGCTTAGCATTTTTTTTTTTTTTTTTTTTTTTTTTGGTTTTTCGAGACAGGTCTGGGCGGTGGTGGCGCACACCTTTAATCCCAGCACTTGGGAGGTAGAGGCAGGCGGATCTCTGTGAGTTCGTGCTTAGCATTTTAAGAAGTACTCCTGGAGAGTAAAGAATTACAGATTCACAATAGGACAGATTCAGAAATAAAATAACTCTAAATGTGTCACAGTGTTGGATTGATGTACGTAGGCTTGGGAGAGAGAAGAAAAAGACTATAGAGAATAAAGTTAATGCCTTAAAATAAAGTTTATGCCTTAAAAAGGGAGTAAAGTCTTTAAAGAGACAGAGCACAGATAATTAGAGATTAAAAGAAGTAAAGAAAAATAAGGCATGTAAAGATGGATAATACACAAAGAGTCTGGAATACGTTTATTGTGTTTTCTTTAAATTTTTTGACTGTACAGGAGCTAAGTACAGAAGCACATCTCATTGTGTGGGCTGCTAAGATAAGCCAGGACATATATTATAAAGTTATCTTGACTTCAAAATTTGGGTCTAAGGATATGATGCTTTGGAAAAGAGGTTCTTCTTTTGTTTTCACAGAGGATGAGACCCTGTGGATTCCTTCTAGACAAATATGGTATGATAGACCATGCCCTCCTGAAAGGGTGCTGTGAACACCTTTAGAAAATTACTTCACTCAACTGCCAACTGAGATGAACCTAGCACACAGTTTATACCATGAAAGACCTGAATAACAGTGCCCTCATACAGCAGGAAGCAGTTTGGAGAAAAAAAAACTGTGCCCATATTTCCAAATATTGCTTATAAATGTTCTTTTTCATTTAAAGGGGAATATGATATAGATATGAATAATTTGCATTGATATGAATCTTGGTTTACTGATACTAATTTAAGTTCAATTTTGTTATATGTATATGTATTTCTGATCTTGATTAAGGTATTGTGATTGTGTAGTTCAATTAAAATGTAATGTAAAATTAGGAAATATAAGTTGTTAATTGATAATTATCAATAATATTCAAGCTTGTAGTCATGCTAGTTAGATTTTCTAGATATATAAAGATATATTTCAGTTAGATAGGCATTCTTCATATCTTTCAAAGACTATAGAAAACAGCATTTAAAATGTTTTAATAACTTAGGGCTTTTCATGACAATGAGACACATCTGCTCTTAGCAGTGCCAGCTACTTCAAGAGGAAGGTGGGCATTGAAGAGGCTCCTTATGGAGTTTGATAGCCATTTGGGCAAGTAACTGCTATTGCCTGGACTGTTGCATAAACTGGACACAAAGAACCCACAGAGAGAGGACTGCTGAACTTGCCTAAAGGCGAGATAATCCTTCAGGGTTTCTGATTCATTAAAGAGTCTGCTAGACATTCTGAAGGACACAGAAGAAAGTGACTGAACTGTCTTTGAATTTTCCTGCTTCATGGAAATGTCTGCTGGATACTATGTGCCTGTAAGGTGAAGATAGATGCCGCAAAGGTACAAAAGAACTTTGGGTGACTGTACAAGCAACTAGATGTCTCTGTCATTTCTAGAGTTTGAAAGTTGCTTATTTCTTGTTTACTTAGGTAATATTATATCCTTCTGGAGTCTTTGATGGAGTCAAAAAATTTATAGTTATAGTTGTTTTCCTTATTTATGATAAAAGATGAAAGATATCATAACTGTAATTCTTGCTTGATAACTGTTTCTTTATATGTAATTCTACTATGTTAAAATAAAAGCCTTTCTTTTTTGTTTAAACAAAAAGGGGGTAAATGGTATAGGAGGTTCTTCTTTCTATGTGCTAATTACATTGGTTAAATAAAGAGACTTCCTTGGCCTTTTGATAGGACAGCAGCTTAGATAGGTGTAGTAGACAGAGCAGAATGCTGGGAGAAAAGAGGCAGAGAGAGCTGCCCACATGAAGCTGCCAGGTTATACATGCTGAATCTTTCCCGGTAAGCCACAACCTCATGGTTGTACACAGATTATTATAAATGGGTTGAATCAAGATTAAGAATTAGTCAATAAGAGGCTAGAGTTCATGGGCCAGGCAGTAATTAAATGAATACAGTTTCCATGTACTTATTTTGGGCATAAGTTAACAGGTGGCAGGAACAACAAGCAGTCTGCCATTCCTCTTATTACTACAACCCTGCTCTTGGGTTCAGTCTACTTGCACCAAGAGACTGTACCATTTAGTGTCAAATTAAAGGACGATCTGTTTGTGTAGAAGTCAATCTCTTCTTTTCATTTTCTTGAGGCCTTGATCAATCTTGATCTAACATTTGGTACCTACTTTCAGAATTGGCTTTATGGCATCACATGCCAGTAACCCTCTCTAGTTAACTTTCTTCTCTCTCCTAACCTGTCTGTCTTCCTTTTCCTGATACCAATCCCATTTATTTAGCACATGTCTACTAACTGAGCTAGCAAAGTGTTTAAAGGCCATTACTTCTGATCTGAACATTTGTATTTCCATGACTTTTGTCTACATAAGTGTTCAAACCCCATTCCCATGCTTTCTTGATGTGGCAGGTAAACTTAGTGTCCTCTCATTCTCTCCCTTCCCCACTTTCTTCTTACACTCCTCCCCCAATTTCTGACCTTTTGAACAGAGAGGCCTTTTGCCATTTTACATCAGCACATCCAATATCCACATACCAAGGAAAGGTCTGAGTTCAGTCTATAAACACACTAGATTGAGGGTCCTCTGGCTTCCTGCTTTTGGCTTATTGTATCCTGCTTTGCCTGCCTTGTAGCAGAAAATATAAATTCTGGAGTTGCTCCCAGCTTCTTGCTACCTGCCAGGTCACTGGAATTGGAGATGCTTATTCCAGGCCACTTGTCACTCATTTCTGGCTATCTTCCTGCTGTGACAATTTATTACCAGAAATGAGCCTCAATCTTTTATTGCATCATACGGAGTCCAAGATTTCCATTTGTACCACCTTTGGCTTGACTGAAAACAAACTTCAAGGTATCAGTTTGTCTATCAAGTTGGACAATATTTTGACTTTCAAAATTTCTTTGCACTCTCGTGGTTCCCTCAGGCAAATATCCCTGATAGTGTCAAATTTAAACAATATATTTCTACCAATTTAGCCCTATAAAGAGATTAACTATATCCGTAAAACTATATCTGTATCCAATACAGAAAATGAAAAACCTCACACAAGTAAAACTGAATGAAGGGAAGCACACAACACACACATAAACACACACACACACAAAACCACCACCAACAACAACAACAATGCATCATCCACAACAACAAAAGAATAGGAGTTAACAAATATTCATCAGTGATATCTCTCAATATCAGTGGATTCAATTCCCCAAAAATAAACACTTTTGGGTATATATCCAAAGGTTGCACAATCATGCCACAAAGACATGAGCTCACTATGTTCATAACAGCATTGTTTGTCATAGCCAGAACCTGGAAACAACCTAAATGCCCCTCAACCAAAGAATGGATAAGGAAAATGTGGTACATTTACACAATGGAGTACTACTACACAAGAGGAAAAAATGACATCTTGAAATTTGTAGGCAAATGGATGGAGCTAGAATACATCATTTTAAGTGAGGTAACCCAGACCCAGAAAGACAATACTCACTCGTAGGTGTTTTTCAACATAAAGCAAAGAAAACCAGCTCACAAATCACAATCCCAGAGAACATAGACATACATAGGTCTAATCTACATGGTAGTAGAAAAAGACAAGATCTTCTGAGTAAATTGGGAGCATGGGGACCTTGGGAGAGGGTTCAAGGAGAGAGGAAAGGCAGAGAGGGGAGTAGAAATAAATGTAGAGCTCAATAGTAATCAATAAAAAGAAGAGACAAATTAATATGACTAGATGTGATAACAGGATCCATCCTTCTGCTGCATACAACAAACACACCTCAACATAAAAGATAGAAATTATTTTAAAGCAAAAGACTGGAAAATGATTTTCCAAGCATATGGACTTAAGAAGCAAGCTGTTATAACCATTCTAGTATCTAATAAAGTACATTTCAAACCAAAATTAATAAAAAGAGATTGCTGTGGGATGTTTGTATACTGTGTAAAAATGTATTGTTGTGATTGGTAATAAAAAGCTGGATGGTCAATTGCTAGACAGGAGGTATAGTTGGGACTTCCATGTAGAAAAAGACACTGGGATGAAGAAGGCAGAGTTGTCAGCCAGATGCATATGAAGCAACGTGGACAGCAGGAAAAGATGAAGTAACAAGCCAGGTGACAGAATATTGATTAAAATAAATGGGTTAATTTAACTTACAAGAACTAGTAGGACAAGCTTAAGCTAATGCAGAGGTTTCATAGTTAATAATAAGTTTCATTGTCATTATTTTTAAGCCTGTGTCCCAAAGAAAAATCAGAATACATTAAGTACCCAACATGGGACACATATCTAGAGCCCGCTGCTTGCAGTGTACAGAGACATGGTTTGTTTATGAGACCTCTGTTCTAAGCATCTGATGTGCTATTCTATATAGTGTGAAGCTAGATAGAAATGCCTACCACAGTGGAGACACAGCAGCTTCCCAGAGCTGTTAAAGTGATATAGTATGTCCTTCTGTTTATATGTTGCATTTATTTGTTTGTTTATTTATTGGGTTTTTTGAGACAGGGTTTCTCTGTAGCTTTGGAGCCTGTCATGGAACTAGCTCTTGTGGACCAGGGTGAACTCAAATTCACAGAGATTTGCCTGCCTCTGCTTCCTAAGTGTTGAAATTAAAGGTGTTCACCACCATCACCCAGCATATGTGTTGCTTTTATTGGTCAATGCCTTAGAAGAATATAGCCAAACTGGAAGAAATAAAGAGAGAGAGTAGGTGGAGTCAGGGAGAAACCATGTGCCTGCCAAAGAAGAAGGACATGCCAGAACCTTACTGGTAGGCCACAGCCTCATGGAAATACACAGATTGATAGAAATGGGTTAATTTAAGATGTAAGAATTAGTTAATAAAAAGTTTTGATGTAGGAGTGTCTTCTATCTATCTGTTGCTTTTATTGGTTAATTAATAAAGAAAATTGCTTGGCCTGATAGGTCAGAACATAGGTAGGTGGGGAAGATAGAACAGAATTTTGGGAGAAAGAAGCAGAATCAGGGAGACGCCATGGAGCCAGCCACCAGGTCAGACATGCTGAATCTTTCCCGGTAAGCCACCACCTCGTGGTGTACATAGATTATTAGAAATGGGTTAATCAAGATGTGAGAATTAGCCAATCAGAGGCTGGAACTAATAGACCAGGCAGTGTTTAAATAAATACAGTTTGTGTGTTGTTATTTCCAGGGCTAAGCTAGCCGTGCAGGAGCCAGGTGGGATGAAAAGCAGGCCTGCTTGCCACATCACTACAAATTTGGAGCTAATAGGTCAAACAATGTTGTAAATAATACATTTTTGTGTGATTATTTAGGTGTGGGCACCTGAGAACGAAAGAGCAGTCTCTACTTACAGTACCATTAGGTACAGTTGGGACTGTTAGGTGGACCCAAAGGGGCTGGAGCCATCTTCCAATGTCATAAGCCAAAGCCAAACAGCAGAGGTCTTAGCCAAACAGATTAAGATTTGTCTGACACAGTCAGAAAAGGCTGCAAATCTTTAGTAAAGTCAGATCCAGACTGAAACAAACTCTAAAAAGATACAATATGCTTGAATAGGTTTAGGTGCTAAAGAAAAAAAAGGAAAAATGCATATAGGTCCTTATAAAAATAAATAGTTTAAAAATAATAAAATCTTTAAATAAAAATCAAGTAATATAAAAAGTATAAGCCACATAAAGATGTGTGTCTAGATCCTGTATGGTGCTTTGTTGACTTTAAATTATTTAAATGCTAATGCACAAAAACAATGGTTGCTGAGCGACATTAGATTATGGAAACTGCTAAACTGACCCAACTAAAATATTTCAAGAATGTCTTAACTTCAAAGTGGAAATCAGAAAATATATTGTGTTAGGGAATAAGTTATGCCTTTGTTTCCACAGGAAATAAAAAGTTATGATCACTTCAAAATTAATAAAGATCAGATTTGATCAAGACAGAGACCTCTTGAAAATCTTGGCTACAGACATAAAGAAAGAAACCAAGAAGGACTACAAGACATGCAACATAAATGCTGATCCCTCTACATAGGAACAGCTCAGAGACTTAGTGAGACATGACAAATCTTGTTGGCAACTGAGTCCTTATGACTTACTATTACATGCTTTTCTTTTATGTGGTTAGATGGAGAATTATATTATCGCTTGGTTATGCAATCCAAACAGATGCCTTTTATCTGCTCAAACAACAACAAAGAAATCATCTTTAATTGACTTGTTTACACTGTACCTTACATATATTTAAATTCTTTAAAACCTTATGTGTTTTCAGAAAAAAAGGACTAGACATCAATAAAGCGAAGTAGCCTAGGTGGCCTCGCCTTTCAGCATGCCTCTTTTGTAGATTCCTCAAAATTCTGCACCCAGAGCAACTTCAAAACTATCTGAGATGTTCCAGTCTCATGGACTGTCCAGCCAAGACTTCAGACAAGCTTCACTATTTTCCATCACACAGAGACTAAACAAAAAAATAATACAACTAGCTCTCCCAAAACGTGACCTTTATCCCAATTTTCTTGGTGTCTCCTAAAGATTCCATCACCCTCAGACAACAAGAATTAATTTTAAAAATATGATGACCACATTCACAAGAGGCAGGGTGGGTAGTTTTTGGTTGTTCAGTGGGTTATGGATGTTTGACTTCATTTAGGAAGTTGGTTGCAAATTGCTACTGGTCATTGTAAGGGAGAAAACTAAGCAAGGGAGGTTAGTTAAGATAAAAGATCTCTTTCTGAAAAGAATGATAGCATAAAGGGGTAGATTATTAAATCTACTTAAACTGAAAAGCAACTATTAATCTCAAATATTTTACATTGGTATGATTTTATATAATTATATATAATGTTTCTACTCTTGTTTAAGGATTTGTACTGATGCAGCTTATTTAACTATGTAATGTAAATGTCTAGTCCTTGAAAGTTATTTAAGATAATAAAAACAGGTTAGTAGTTAGTCATCTATAGCAATCAAAATTATAGTCATGTTACGTATGTTTTCAAGGTCAAACAGAAATATTTTAAATAGACAAATACTTCAAACACTTCAAAGACATACATAATATAGTATTTATTTATTTTTAATATCATAAGGATTTTCATGACAGGGAGACACATCTACTCCTGCCAGTAATAATTTACATCAAAAAAGGATGATGTATAGTGGCATTTCATTTGTGTTTTAATAAACAAAACCTTCCTGAAGATCAGAGAGTAAAACAGACCCACTGGTTAGCCATACAGATCCGGCAGTGGTAACACACATCTTTAATCCTAGTAGCCACACTAGTTTGCCATAAAAACCAGTCAGTAGTGGTGTATGCCCTTAATCCCAGAACTAGAGAGGATTATAAAAACAGGAGGAGACAGTTCTCACTCTTAGTCTCCTTTTGAGGCTTCCTGGAGGCAGGATAGCCATTTCCTAATTGAGGTCAAGGTAAAAGCCATTGGGTGGCTGCTTTGCTTTTCTGGTCTACAGGTTGAACCCCAAATCTGTCTCTGCATTTTTATTAATTGAGCTACTTTGATGGCATCAAAGAACCTCCATTTGGAGTTTGCTTTCTATGTGACAAAAAACTTCCATTGTATCAACTAATGACAATATGCTCTCCAAATTGGATAAGCAGAACACAAAAGAAGCCAACTGCTACACTTTGCCAAGACCATATAAAACAGTCCTTCAAAACTTCCTATATCACAAAAAAGTCTGTTTGATATTCTAGGTCTGTAGGATGAAAATTGATGCCTCAATGTTGCAGAGGAGACTTGAATGACTATCTAGGTCGCCAGCTGTTTCTTTCATTTCTGTAGTTTTGGTACTTTCTTGCTCTGCACTTCCTATTTATCCTCCTCAGGTCTCTGAGCAGTAGAAGATGAGATAGTTATAGGTACAGCTTTTCTTGTTACCAAATTCAGAAGAATAACTTACATAAGAGATGTAAAGTTTATAAGGCTGAGAACACAAAAACAAGTTGTTTATCTAAGAGAATGTTTTAAGGTTTAAAAAGGATATTTTTAGGATGATAATATAAATTATTTTAGAAATGGTTTAGGTATAAAACTTACTTTATAATTGTTCTTATTGCATATAATTTTACTGTATTAGAGATAAAAAAGTAAGGAAACTTCTTTTTCAGTGGTATTGTTTATTGTAGATTCACAGTTCAGAATGTGAGGCATAGAAGACTTCTGTGACAAACTCTTTCACCTACCCATATTCCACTTAACACCAAAAAGAATAAACAGCCTCAACAGGAAGCCATTGAAGATTTTTTTTTTAAATTGGGATAAGGATGCTGAAGTGTAGCTCTTTAAAATTGATGGCTCCTGGCAGAGTAGACATAAGGACTCAGTTCTCTATAAGGGACTAATGACTGGGAGTGTGACCAGGCTCCAGTGATTATATGGACAACATAAATTAGACATTTTTGGTGGGAGAGGTCAAAAGTTTGGAGGACAGACCTGGGAGAATGGGAAAATGAGTGTAATCAGGGTGCATCATGTAAGATTACCAAATAATCAATAAAAATATTATGTTGGAGAAAGAAGAAAATTGAAATAATCCCTACATCTTATCAGACAACCATGGATTAAAACTGCATTTCAAAAATAGAAAGCCTACAAACTCATGGAAACAGAAATACTCTCTATTGAATGACTACTAGATCAAGGCAGAAAGAACAAAAGAAGGAAGTTAAAGACTTCCTAAAATTCAATGAAAATGTATATATACCATACACAAACTTATGGGACATAATAAAAGCAGTGCTAAGAGGAATGTTCATAGCACTGAATACCTACATAAAAGAACTTGGAGCTTTCTTATACTAGCAACTTAACAGCTCACCTGAAATCTCTAGAACAAAAATAAGCAAGAATATCCAGAAACGCATCAAACTAATGGTTGAAATCAATAAAATAGAAACAAAGATGTAGTGATTTGAAAGATAATGCTGCCCAAGGGCAGTGGCACTATTATGAGTTATAGTATTATTGGAGTAGATGTGACATTGTTAGAGGAAGTGTGTTACTGTGGAGGTGGAATTTGATATCTCAAATATGCTCGAGCCACAACCAGTATCTTAGCTCAGTTCCACTTGCTTTTGGTTCAAAATGTAGAATTCTCAGCCCCTTCCCCAGCACCATTCCACAGTCTACCTCTTCACTAGTATAATGTTAGGTTTTGATATGCATATTGTTAGTTTCTTTTTTCTATTGATTTTATTGAGCTAAACAGTTTTCTCTGCTCCCCTTTCTGCCTCTCTCCTCCCCTTCAACCCTCTTCCATGGTCCCCATGCTCCCAATTTACTCAGGAGATCTTGTCTTTTTCTACTTTCCATGTAGATTAGATCCATGTATGTCTCTCTTAGGGTTCTCATTATTGTCTAGGTTCTCTTATTTGTGATTTGTAAGCTGGTTTTCTTTGCTTTATGTTTAAAAACTACTTATGAGTGAATACAGTGATAATTGGTTTTTTGGGTCTGGGTTACTTCACTCAATATGATGTTTTCTATACCCTACAACAGCAAGACTTTATCCAAAGTAACCAAAAGACTGTAAATAGTTTTTAAAGAATAAAAAGAAAACTTTTATGCCATATTTTATATTATTACACTCCTAGAAGCTCAAAAGTGTTAAACCCTCATTCCTTATTCTCAAAGGAATGAGAAGGAATTTCCTAGCATAGTGTTTTTAAATCAAAAACCCCAGACTAGCTTCATGTTCCCAGAAAGGATAGTGCTCTGCAACCCCTCAGGAGAATACAAAGCATAGAGTCAGGATGCCTGCCCAACAATCTGGTGTTAAGGATGTCCTGAATTAGGGACAGCGTGGCCTTGCTCGCTAACAAAGCCATACGAGAAAAAGCAAAGACCTTTAAGAAGTTGCACCCTGCCAACCCTCGGGCTGCTTGTGTTTCTTTTGCCTTTAAAAAAGCTAACCCCACAAAGAAACTCTGAACTCCTTCCTGCCTCACTGAGGAGTGAGTATTGGAGTTCCGAGCTAGCTAGCTCTAATTATGCTAATTAAATCTTCTTATTACAGTTTGGACTTCTCTGGTTTCTGGTGGTTTCCTTGGGGGTTGTAATCTGGGCGCATCAAACAGTAGCATTTGATCCTTGTAATACGTGCTATTATATAATATCCTCACTGAATTTTATATTTAAATGTCTTCATATGGGAAGTTAAGTTAAACTTCTAAAAATTGCAAGTAAAAAAAGGGCCAACAAGATTGCTGCACAAGCCTGATGACCTCAGCTCTTCAAGAGAATGAGAAAACTGACTCTGAAAAGTTGTCCTATAATTTCCACACAAGCACTCTGGCACAGATATTCTTACATTCACATACACGTATCACACACAATAATTATTACTATTATTATTAATATTTTAAAAATTATACAGTAAAAATTTACAAATTATTCACAGAAAAATCTCTGAAACAAGTAAAATAAGAAAATAAGTTCCTCTAATCTTATAAAGGGTGTCTGCTCGGCAGTGGTGGTGTATACCTTTAATCCCAGCACTCGGGAGGCAGATGCAGGGGGATCTCTGTGAGTTCAAGGCCAGCCTGGTCTACAAAGCTAGTTCCAGGACAGGCTCCAAAGCTACAGAGAAACCCTGTTTCGAAAAACCAAAATAAAATAAAATAAAATAAAGGGTGTTTATTCTTTTAATTTTTATTTAGCTTTTGCTATGGTAAGGATTGAACTGAGAACCTCATGAAATGCTAGGCAAGTCCTCTATCACTGAGCTATATCTCCAGCCCTATCTTTACTTTTTGAGACAGAAGCTCACTAAGCTGCTCAAGCTAGTCTTGATCTTACTCTGTAAACCAGGCAGTATTTCAAATCAAAGTCTTCTGTAGGCATAACCTGAATTTAAGGTTTCATTCAGTTCATCATGTCCAGATAACTCTCTGAGCTCAGCTCCATATGGAGGACTACCTTTCTCAGCATCACTACCTTTCTCTGCCTAAGCTTATTTGGAGAGTGTCTCTAGGCCAAGATGCCTTCCTCTTTTGGCCCATTCTGGTATTTGAATTGATGAGTAGTTAACGTTTGTCAGTCTTCAATTAAGTCTGCATAGGCAAATTAGGTGTATTCCCATTCTTGTTCGTTTGTCCTCCCCTACCCCAAGACTATATAAGTTAGCCCTGCTGTTGCTTCAATAAACTAGCTGTCTCTCTGAAGCTGACACCCAGTAGTTCCTTATGACATGCTCATGGCCTCTGTTCCCTTTACCCTCCTGGGCTAGTGGTCAACACCTCATGAGGAAAAGGAAGACCCACACTTTCCTGCTTCAGCATCCCAAGTATGTAGAATTGCAGGCATGTGGCATAGGTATAGTTGCAAGGGAACTTATAAGAAGACTGGGACCTTATTTTAAAAGATACAAGTTACTAGAAAAAAAATTGTCAGAACAAATAAATAGGTTTACAAGGACTATAGCTATTTGAAGAAAATATATATTGGATTAGAGCCTGGCAGTGATGGTACATGCCTTTAATCCTAGGAGGCAGATCTTTTTGAGTTCAAGGAGAGTCTGTCTGATCTACAGAGCTAGTTTCAGGACAGATACACAGAGAAACCCTGCCTTGAAAAACAAACAAACAAACAAACAAACAAACAAACCACAAAAAGAAAAATAAATATATGATTAGAAACACAGGAAACACATGACATTAGAGTTGTATTAGAAAAGGAAAGTGTTGAGCTAAGAGGCATAATAATGTTAAGGTAAAGAACAAAATGGAAAAAGAAGACATTTATTCTTAGATATTATCACAGTTCTTGCCAAATGCTGACTGTAACTGCTAAACTCATAAACTCTTGAGTGATAGCTCAAGAAAAATGACAAAAGCAATGTTTGTTACCTTGTACACATACGTATAATTTCATATTTTATGAGGAAGTAAAAATATTTCTGTATTTGGTCTAAAAATTTTATTAAGTATGTACAAAATATGACTGACATAACATTGTAGACTATTTTTAGTAGCCACCCTGGTGCTTCTTGCTCATGCAGCTTCTATGTGCAACTCTTTCACTTACCGAATACTTATTCATTGCTTAAAATGTGTCACTATTGTGTTAGGTGCTAAGAATAACAAAAGAGATCCCTGTTCTTATAAAATTTATAGACTGTGGTAGATCAAAATATTTATATAAACTAATTAGAAACTAAATAAACATAATTTTATGAATATATATAAACAAAATATAAATGAACAAATCAAATAAATCCCTGAGATAAAATAGATGGTTGTAAGAATAAAATAGTTCAATTTTCATCAATGGTATTAGGAAGTAAGGAATTAAAGATCACAATGAAAATGATGGATTCTGCTATTTAGATGTTATTGGTCAACCTTTGTGTACCAAACCTTACATACTCAGTAACAATCCAAAGAAGCTAGTACTAAATCTAACTTTCTATCCTGAAGCCAATATTCAATTTGTATATTTTCTTCAAAATAAAGTGTATAAGCTGTGTTGAATAAACCATTATTCAGTTACCAAACATGTGCCAAATCAAATGATGGATAGTAGGAAATTTGCCAGAATATATTACTATGAAGCTATTGGGGAGACTTAAAGTTTTACATTGGCAACTTCTTCTGTGAACCTGGCTATCTGCCACTCATAATAACAGTACACTGTACCGAATGGCATATTGGAGATAAAATAAAGTTTATTCTAAAATAGACAAATATTTCATTATTTCTGTTGTTTTTATCTGTTAATTTTCCAAATACTTACCTCAAATATCTTCTCATCAATTAGACTTAAGGTATCTTGCTGTATAATGTATAAAGACAGCAGACTGATATTAGATTATAATTCTATAACACTAACTTGACTTTAAAGCATTCTTGGCTTAATGTAAATTCTGTAATAATTCATTCCATTTTCTTCTTGTGCCCTCCTGTTTTTATGTAAACACCTTTTTTTTTCTACATATCTGAACATTTTAGGAGGAATAAGCACATGGAATCTTATCTAAAGCTATGAAGATATTTTTTCAAGGTCTTTGCATAAATCATGACTGTAGAAAGGAGGAGACTTGTTCTTCATGCAGATATTACTGATATTTGAGAATGCAAAAGTTTTACATACATTTGTGATTATTATTATTATTCACCTTCTAAGGAGCACGGAAAAGATGCTATATAATTGAACATTTCATTTCTTAAATGTAATTCAGAGGCAAATTCTTGCACTTTACTAAAGCTTTAATATATATTTATGTGATTATATTTTGTGTTATTATAAAATACATTAAAATGACGTTATTCTGAAATTTGTTAGTTGGTTGTTAATTTAGTGTAAATAAACTGCTTATTTTGGAGTTATTTAATTTTTCCAGCTGGTATACCATAAAAATTTATTTAAGTCGACATGTTTATTTATTATACACATGTGCTAAATATTATCTTTCAAGCTATACTAAAATTCCTACTTAAATCTTGACTGATATGCATAAAATTTACATTTTATTATCAAGAATGTTAAGTATTTGAGAGTTCTATGTCTAATGATAAAATTTATTAAAGATATAGTTAAAATTAAATAAGCCTATAACACAAAAATAACTTTAATTTTTTAGCCATCATCTTTAAAGATAAAACAACCCCAAATAAAAATTATTTGATGCAAGAAACTCAAAACTGTTCAAAACCTTTTGAAATTTCTAAGAGTCTTCTAAGTAAATTTGCATGGAACTTTTTCCCTTTACACAAAATTCTCATAATATTCTGCAAATACTAGATCAATTTATACCTGAAATAAATTTAAGCACTAAAATTGTATATAATTGACATGAGAATTGAAGGAAACCACATTTTTACCATATCCTACAAATTGGAGTCTATGATTCCTGGGAATTACCAGTATAATTGTAACTGACTTTGTTTTGCATGCCTATGTATTGAAATTTTATGAGAAATATTTAATTATAAAGAGAAATTTACTAATCTAGCCAGAAATGTAAATATCAGGATACTATATTGTCTTTGATGAATGTAGTAAATTTAATAATATTTCTGGCAAGATAATGGAAAAATGTTATGATGTTCTCTCTGAGTTACATTTATTTGTTTATCAGTACTGTACTTTTAGAGTTATTTGTACAATAAATATATTATGACTCAATCAAAAGGAGTCTGAGACACCTAAACTTCCTATAAAGTGGGATATAATGGTAGAAATAAACCATTCAGCATTTCTACTTGTCTTCCTTAGGTGCCCATGAAGTAATTCAGGGATTGCCATGTTCAAATACAGCAGTCTCATTTTTTATTTTATTTTTTTTATCAAAATTTATATGTGGCATATGCTGTAAAACACCAAACAGCATGGAAAACACCACATTCAGATGAATCAAATTGTTAACAGCATTTTTTTTTAAAAAAAGAAATGCACACCTTATAGAGATAATTTTCTATGAAAAGACTTCCAGCTAAAGTTTAATGAATTAAAAGAACATGAACAAAGAACAAGATCAAATATACTGACATTTGTCCTGTTCAAACATCTTTATTCATAGACTCTTTGGGACACATTTTCATTGTCCAAATCTACCTATAAGTTCATATGATTTCTAATAGCCCATCTATCTCTCAAGATGGAGTCATCATCTTTAAAATATATGAACAAAACACAATATCATCAAAAGCTATGAGAAAATTTTTCTACCTAAAATGCCTTTTTATTAATATCCATCTAAACATTAGTCATCCAGTTTTCAGAGCCAAGATAATAAAACTAAGTTTTCATTGATGTTTCCTTATATATGGTGCTCCACAAAAATGTCATTTGTATGTTTTTTATATTTATTTATTTTTATTTTATGTGTATGGGTATTTTGCCAGCACATAAGTATGTGTACCATGTGTGCATCTGGAGAATGCAGAGACCAAAGGAGAGCATCAGATCTGCTGGAACTGGATTTGCAGATGTTTGTGAGCCACCATTCAAATGTTGAGAACCAAATTCTGATCCTCTGCAAGAACAGCAAGAGTGATTAACTACTGAGCCATCTCTCCAACCCCTTATCATCTCCAGCAGGTAGGGAGAACTGAAGACTAGTGACAAAAATCAGTAGTCACTAATACTGGCTGAAAGAAAAGAATATTTTATTCTAGAAAGTTTTTCAGTGACCTTGTTTTATGTGCTGAGCAGTCTTTCTAGCCCCATATCTACAAAATTTTTATGTTTCTTCCATTAACCATCTCTTAATTACTTACAGTAGCTACCCATTTCCATAGTGTATTTGTACTTTTTTTTCTCTCAACCATACTAGGTTGTAATCAAATAAAAGGCACAGACATAATATTTTTAATTTTATTTCATGAATAATTTAGGTCAGCATCTTGAATATAAAATAAATTAGAATATTTCATATAATTGTAGCATATTAGAACCAGATAGTGCCATGGATAATCATATAATCAAAATAACACAATTATGATACTGATGAAGATAAAAACCAAACCAGTTCCTTTCTTACCTACTCACAAATACAGAAATGTTATTCATTTGAATTCATCTTATAAGATCAAATCAGTTTTCACCCTCTGTTCTAAACTGTGGGGTTTTTTTGTTTGAAAATGTATATAAATCTTACTTTTCAACATTTTTATTCAGTCTTCAAAAATACTTTCTTATTCACTATCATTCTTGACTATATTCATAAGACCTATATTCTTAAAGACAAGTTTTACTTCCAGGTGGCCTCATGAATAGTTATGGAATGAAATCTTAATACAGATGCTTAAGCTCCTGCGTTGAAAGATGTTTTCAGCCATAACAAAGAGCTCTAACACAGACCCAAAACAACCAAAATTCTGCTTCAAGTCAGAATGGATTAACTGGAACTATACTTAGTTTCCTAAAATAAACTATGAAACTGATCAAAATATATTCAATTATAAGTTTTAGAAATATGTCAAAACACAACAGAGACTAAGATTCAAGATACCAGGAAACAAAGAGATGATTCCTATGACCATGGTGACTGATTCAGAGAGGAACTTTGCAGACCATATGTAGAAGGGAAAAACAAAACAAGAACAAAACAAACAAAAACTCAACAGAGAAGAAGACACGTTCCATGAACAGAGAGACACAAAAACCATAAACTGAGCGACTGCTGGAACTGAGATTTATAGGGCTGGATTAAAGTAGAGAGATTAACAGAAATAGCTCCATTTTTGTACAGGGCTCTGCTCTTCATTGTTGTTGCTAATATTATCCATATTGCCAAACAACATGAGATAAAAAAGATAATGTATGAGAGCAGAAGCTGTATATTGAAGATGTCTGAAAACAGGAGAATCTTAAGTGAATAGTTAGGGAAGTATGGTGGGACCAAGGTAAAGTCATATTCCACAAAAATACCTAAATTAGAAACAAAGTAAAGGCTATACTAGAACCACTCTGACAAAACTTGAACATGATCAAGGTATTATATAAGTAAAATAACTGCCTCTAAAGCAAGTCCTAAAAAAAGTAAAATTTACTTGTAGGGAATATATAGAAGGACAAGCATAAAACATGCGTTTATTAGAACATTCACAATATTGCAATTATATATTTTGTACATATAACCTTCAAATATGAAGGCAAAAGTACTTTGTCCAGCAAAAAAAAAAAAAAAACTGTGAAGAGAAATAGTGAACACCAAACACCAAATCTTCATGAAAAAGAAAGCATTAGAAATTTTCCAGACAGAATAAAGAACTGTGAAAATGACAAGTTTATAGATGAACCAACAGAATTATTTAATTAAAAATATTTTCCTTTAGTATATCTTTAGGAAGCTTCTATAGTGATAGATTTCCATGTGAATTTTTCTTACTTTACCCTGCCCTAACCCAGAGTCAGAAAGAAAAATGACACATATTTTTTCTTACTTTTAGATGTTAGCTTTAAAGCTTCAGATATGTGTGTTACATTAGAATGACCACAGAAGTCAGAAAATTGCAAAGCAGTAATGGAGGTGATTTTTTAAATTCTTTGTGAAATAATTGAACATTGAAAATAAAATTATATAAAGCAATTTTGATATTGATAACATTTGTTGAAGTAATAAGTAGAGTCCTACAATGATATCATATTATATATTACTATGTGGTGGAATATATTTAAATTTATATGACATACTCTAGCATGTATGTGGTATGTTAAAAAAACAGTAATTAAAAAACGAACTATATTCATAACTATATTAAATGGAAACTATATAAATAGTCCTATAAAATAATTGCAGTACATTTTCAAAAGATTCAACAATAATCAAATGTATACATTTTGAATATTTTAAAAAATAGTTTTAATTTTTTTTATTTTTTTGTTGTTGAAAAAAATTTCCACCTTCTCCCCATTTCCCATTTCCCTCCCCTTCCTCTCCCTCCTCTCCCCCTCCCCCTCTCCCCACTCCTTTTCCCCTCCCCCCACTTCATCCCCCCTCCCTCTCGAGACTGAAGAACAGTCCAGATTCCCTTCCCTGCTGGAAGTCCAAGGTCCTCCCCCTTCCATCCAGGTCCAGGAAGGTGAACATCCAAACAGGCTAGGCTCCCACAACGCCAGTTCACGCAGTAGGATCGAAACCTAGTGCCATCATTCTTGGCTTCTCATCAGCTTTCATTGTCTGCGATGTTCAGAGAGTCCGGTTTCACCCCATGCTTATTCAGTCCCAGTCCAGCTGGCCTTGGTGAGCTCCCAATAGATCAGCTCCACTGTCACAGTGGATGGGTGCACCCCTCGCGGTCCTGACTTCCTTGTTCATGTTCTCCCTCCTTCTGCTCCTCATTTGAACCTTGGGAGCTCAGTCCGGTGCTCCAATGTGGGTCTCTGTCTCTATCTCCATCCATCGCTAGATGAAGGTTCCAAGGTGATGCAAGACATTCATCAGTATGTCTATAGGATAGGGTCATTTCAGGTTCCCTCTCCTCATTTGCCCAAGGTACTAGCTGGGGACATCTCCCTGGACACCTGCAAGCCCCTCTAGAGTCAAGTCTCTTGCCAACCCTAAGATGGCTCCCTTAATTAGGATATATACTTCTCTGCTCCCATATCCACCCTTCCTTTATCCCAACTATCCCATTCACCTAAGCTCCCCCCATCCTCCCCTTCTCACGCACCTCATTTCCCCTTACCCCCATCCCACCCCACCCCCAAGTTCCCAGCCTTTGCCTGGCTAGTTTTAATTTTTTAAAGAATGAAGACAGACAATACTATACAAACCCTCTTCCTAAAGCAAATGGAGTAGCTGCATCAACATCAGACGCAGTATAGATCTTAGGACAAAACTGACTAGGAAAGGAACTGTTTCCTAATAATAAGTCAGTTCAACCAGAGCATATTAAATGTATAAGCATTTATTATAGAGCTTTGAAATATGTGTAGAAAGCCTTATATACTGGATGCGGAAATCCAAAATTCTAACTAGAAGTATCAAAATTCCTTTCTTTTTACACAGTAATAGTAGAGGGAAAATTAGAAAGGCTACAGAAGGGTTAAGAAAAGCAATAAATTTATATGTCTAAATTAAAATTTTATAGCACACCAACCCATTAAGAGAGCGTATATTTTGTCCAACATCACATGAAATATCCATAAATTGAGCCATAAAATTCCGATTAATTACTAAATAGTAGAATCATAAAGACAATGTTCGCTAACTACAATTGAATTAAACTATAGATCATTAACATAAACATAAAAATATTTCCGATCAACCATAGATCCAGCAACAGAAAGCCAAACCTTTTATGGGCTTCAAGTGTCAGAGGACAGAGCTGAAATCATGAACAATAAATAAAAATTAGGTATTAGTCCCCTAATATGAAGAAAAACAATTATAGAGATAGTGAGGTAAAATTTTCCCCAAATCATAAAATGACTGCAGCAATATCCATGTACTGTAGAGAAGTTGGAAGGGCCAGATTACAAAGGATTCTGGAAGGCCTTAAGCATAGAGAGGAAAAATATTCCATTAACACATATATTATGCCCAGATCCACGAAATCCCCCCAAAACCAACAAGGACACTGAGTCCCATATGTAAAATCAAAGAGTCTTTATTTTATACAAGTTTGCAAACTTGGACTTTCCATGTGTCCAACGTATTAGAATGATCAGAGAGCCCAAAGCTCAGTTAGAGTTTGGTTTTTAGAGTAATAAAGGTGGGGGTGAGGATTTTCTAAGGTTAAGAGCCCCTGATTGACTAACATTTGTCTACGGGTGTCCTGGAGAATGTATGCTAGCAGGTGATCCTATCTTCAATGGTTGGAACATAGGAATTTCCTTTGGGTGGTCTGTTCTTGGGTGGTGCCTGGGTAATCTCTGTGGTGCTTCCTGCAACCAGGTATTGCCTCAGGGTAAACTACTGAGACTCAGGCCTCCATTAAACTGAGTCCTACACTGGCAGATGATAACCAACTGGAAGTTAAAAACTTCCTTTGGGTGGTCTGTTTCTATTAAGCTTATCATGGTTGGCTAAATCCTACACATGTAATTTTTACTTTATTTATATTTGTAAATGTTAAGGCATGAAATCAAATAGAGTACCTCTTAAAATAATTATAAAACAGAGATAATGAGAGGGTTCAGCAGGTAAGGGCACTTGACAAGCCTGACAACTTGAGTACAGTCACCGTTTAACTCGCAAGGCAGAAGGAGAGAACTAACTCCCATGACTTGACTTTTGATCTCCATACTTGTCTGTATAGTTTCCGTGAATAGACACACTCACACATAAACACACAAACACACATACACCATATAAATAAATAAAAAAAAATTCAAAATTGAAGAAAGATACCAGGTGTCATATATCATGGGTAATAAAATCCTTCCAGTTTGAGAGAAAAAAAAACACAATTAGAGCAAGATAAATGCAAGGAACAACAAAAGCAATACTGTATCTATTCATGATTAAAATTTCCTTATTAAAATAATCAATGGGAAGGAAACTTACTCCACCAAATGAAAAAAAATACAAAAATATTCTCAACTAATAATATATTTTCTTTTTAAGATGATTAAATAAAGCAAGAGATCTACTCTTAGGAAAATACAAAACATTTTTTTAAAGAAATTCAAACCTAAAGAGCTTTTCCA
This sequence comes from Chionomys nivalis, assembly GCF_950005125.1. Lineage (NCBI taxonomy): Eukaryota > Metazoa > Chordata > Mammalia > Rodentia > Cricetidae > Chionomys > Chionomys nivalis. Next base: position 105,732,604 of record NC_080112.1, on the reverse strand, counting down.
GTAAGGAAATCAAAGTTTCATTGAGATTTCTTCTCAACATAGCCAGGGTGGCTATCATCAATAGGCATACATTACCAAATGCTAACAATGATGCAAGAATAAAGAAATACATTGGACATGCAGAGAGACAGAGTTTTCAAACTTGCTTAAAATAAAGGCTATTTGCTTTTACATATGGAACTCGGTCTCCTTGTTGGCTTTTGCAGGGACTTCTCAGATTTGGCCATATTGCCTATACCTATGATATATTGATGAATCAGTGACACAAATGTTGTGGGATTAACCAACTGCATTTTAAGACTTGAATGCATTTAAGGCCTACTCCAGGAGATGGAACCCATGCTTTGAACTACATTGTTTGCCAAGAACTAAATAAGCTATGAGCTTAGGGGAAAACCATTTAAGATTGTTCTACCAAGAAGCATAGCAAGAAAATGGTTCTTAATAACATTCTGCTATGCTCATAGATCAGTGATTTGCTTAGCTATCTTCAGAGAAGCTTTCCCTTACAGTGATGGTAACTAACACAGAAACAGACAACTGGACAATGTGCAGAGAATGACACATTATGAAACATTTGATCTTATAATGTGATATCTTCATCGACCCCCACACACAGGTGTCAGGGAGATATTCAGAAGAAGAGACAGGAAGATTTTAAAATCCACAAAGGAAGGATGACTCCTAGGAAATAGTGTCTTACAGACATAACAGGATGGATACATATATTAGCTCACAGAGACTGTGGCTGCATACCCAAGGCCTGCATAGGTTCAAGACAGATTGGTCCTTGTGCTGAAAAATTCTCATAAGTTTCCACCCCAACCTATATCAGATATGTCCAGTTGACAATCACTTCCAAAGAAAATACCAGTTTCTCCAATGGACTTTCCTTGGGTATATTAATCACACTTAAGTGTAGGCCCCACGTTAAATAGTAGATGACCAAAACAAAAGGAAATCAAAGGTGTTATTATAAAATTCTTGTCTTATATTGTATCATTTGGGCATTTTTTGATATACCAGTCTTTTACTTCTATATTATGATTTCCAATTTTCTTTGTGTGTTTGCATGTGTGTGTGTTTCTTGTTTTTCCTTTATATTTTTACAAATTTTAATTTTTAAAATTTCATTTGGTTGTCTTGTTTTTATGTTTGTTTGTTTTCTAATGAAAGAAACCAAGAAAGGATGTGGATTTGAGTAGGATAAGGGGGAAGATCTAGAATGAGTTGGGCCAGGGGAAATCACAACCATAAGGAATCACATGAAAAATTAAATTTCAATTAAATAATGAAAAATATGCTTAACATGTCATATATATATTATATAGAAGTGAAACTCTTTGAGGAGAAGATGGGCAGTAATGACAGAGAAAGAGTAAAAAAAGAGGGTAAAGCAGAGGGCTGAGTATGAGAAAAGAACAATGATACCCCAATAATAAGATATAATGAAACCTATGTTTTGTACCACCATATTAGTTACTATTCTTGATGCTATGACTAAATATATGACAAAAAGCAAGTTAAGAAAGGAAAGGTTTATTTTAGCTTACATTTTCAGGGGATATGGTCAAAGAAAGTCAAGGTAATGGGAGCTTAACACAACTAGTCACTTTTCGTGCAGTAATGGAGCAGAGAGAGATAAATGCCAGTGCTAAGTTAGCTTGAATTACAACTTAATATGAGAATTTATTCCTCTAATGTGTGACTCGGGAGTAATTCCTGAATAACTTGATTTTATCTTAGTTATTTCTTTATTATGGTAAACATTTTCTTCAATATGGGCATGTAATTCATTTTTGGCAAATGTAATACAAATAACGATCTACAGGTGCTTATGACAATAAAATGCTTGATCTCCATCTTGTGACCATGAGGAAAATAAGTCCAAGGGCAATGCTGTCACAGCAAAGACTTAAGAACAAGAAACTGGAAAGAATTAGAATCCTTAATTATGTCATTGAACTAATTAAATGACTTACACAGTGTATTATTTGTTTTGAACTTTTAACGGCAGTAATAAATTTCTTTACTCTTTAGATCACTTCTATTTGGTTTTTCTGTTAATTGGAAAAACTGAATACATAATCATTGATATTTGCTTTTCTACTGAAGGCTTTATAGGGAACTCCCTAAGAAACCCAGGGAAATTCAATGGCTGGAGGTTTTTTCACTCAGCAAACAATAAATTTACCATGGTACTAAAAAGTTAAGAATAGAAAGTAAACGACCATTAAGGACCCAGAGTACACTAAACTTGAATAGAATCCTCTTTAGATAAAATAACGTATTTAAAAAGAAAAAAAATGATTTATTCTGATTGTAAGCTTGACAAGATCTAGAATAACATTACAGGCAAATATCTGGGGTATGTTTGGAAAGGATTTTCTAGATTAAGTTGACAGGAGTGGGAAGACCCAGCCTAACTGCCAAATGAAAAGGAGAAAGAGAGCTTAATGCAAGCACTTACCACTCAGCCATGTTTTCAAAACAATGATGGAGTTCTTCTTAAACTGTGAGCTAAAAGAAACATTTTTTTTTACTTGAGGCTTTGATGGGTATTTTGGTACCATAATAGGACAAGTAACTAATACAGAAAATTGGTCCCAGCACTAAAGGCACTGCTGTGATAAAGCTGACAGTGTAGTTCCTAGGACTTCAATGGAACATGGTCTTAAGAATAACACATGTTGACCAATGTCTTGTAGAAGTGTGAGAGACACTCTAGGAAAAAAGGCAGAGGGCCTTTGACCTCGGGTTCATTTTGTTCCCTAAATTGTTCTTGGTTGTGATTTTGTGCCTCCTGTAACAAACATGTACATTTAATTATAAGACACATTTATTATTGTTGGAAGTCAGAACATAGCTATAGAACCCTGTCTGGTCAGTGTACCCTGAATTTGAATATGCTTTCTCCTTTGCTTTTGTGCTTTTCCTGTTATAATCTATAGTACATGCCAGGCCATTGTGCGTAAGCTGGTCTGTCTTGAGACAATTCTGGGAAAGGGCTGCTTGGTTCATATTTAGTATGTGCTTCCTGATATTTATTTACATATTTTCTGCTCATGTTTTTCTGAACTCAAACAACCTTCCATTGATCATCACTTTGTTTGTTACATCTGTGTATAAGAGTATAATGAAACTGAAATGAGGTTATCTGCAGCATTAGACTATAGATTCATTCCTTCAGGTCCTCAGATCCCAGATCCAACAGACAAGATCTGTATAGGTTGGTAAAAGTCAACAGGGCATTAAAAGTGGTTTTCAGGTAGAAAGGAAAGAGTTTGGTTTGAACTAGAAAAGCCCATGCATACTGTAAGTGGAGTTTCCAGGAACAATGTGGTGGGAGATTGGAAGAGAATGTTGTAAGGAACATGGACAATGGAAGCCCAGTTTCATAAGGGAAAAGACATCTGGAGTTAGGCTAGAAGTAACTCTTCCTGTATTCTGGCAAAGAATTAGACTCCATTCTGTCCCCATCTTAATAATTTGACTGAAGATGAACTAAAAAATAATAGATACTTCTTTGGCAGAGGAAATTTTAGGACAGTAATATTGAGGTTGTGCCACCATTACTGTCCAATATTTTTCAGAAACCAGTGTGTGAGAGAGGATAAAGTGAATAATGTAAAGTTTATTAAGCAAAGTTGTATGAATAAGATTAAAATTGCATACAAAGAGGGTAAGGTTGACAGAGTATCTGTAATCATTAAAAAGAAATTTCACTCTCCTAATTTTAAGATACATATTAATTATATTTCTTAATCATACTTCTATGTTAAATTTTTTAAATTGCTTTAATTAACTATTCATTTGATTTTCCACATCAAGTCACAGATAAAAAGTTTTAACATTAATGATTTGTTTTATAGCCATATACCTCATAACAACATTTTGCTTAATGTTGGGCTGCATGTATGATACTGGTAACAAAATATTCTAATGGAACTGAAAATTTCTGCTGCCTATTGCCAGAATTGCTACGCTCCTTAGCCTCCTTATTCCCCAGGGAAAAGTATATGTGCTATCTGCCTGTTCCACAGCATCATAACATAGGACAACAGATCTGCAGCCCCATGATGCAGGACAATCAGACACAATAGGGAGTCAAGACAAAGCAGGAACTCAGTTTATTACTGTGAGCATCAGTTTATAGAGGTTAAGTGATATCATGTGATGTGGGGATACCTCCAGCCAATGAGAGATAGCCAAGCCCTCCCTCTGGCTGGAGGGGCGTCTACCTAGTTTTTGCTGTCTCATCCTCACTCAGCTCCCTCAAACTCGAACCAGGCCTTTCTCTGTCCTACAGGCCTGGAGATACAGGTCCTGAGATAATTTTGGCCCAACATCTGCCCTTTTGTTTTATATCCCACCCCCTATTCCGGTCACCAAGCCAGAATAGCCCACCAGGGAGAGAGTACAGCAGGGCCACTCCTATCTGGAGTTTAGGCCTGTGTACCCTCAAATTGAAAGTTCATTTATGGGGTGAGATGTATTGAGTCCATCATAATGTACTCAAAGGGCCATGAGTTGTACTTGTTGAATCTTTTTTTTTTTTTAGAATGCTTGTTTCAGTCTTTGGAGAATGCATGGGCCAAAAAGACAAATCAATAAACTAATAGCCATCAGCCCAATTAGGGAACAGATGAGTGTGGCAAGCCATGGCAACCAATTATGCCAGGTCTCATAGGGGGTCCTTGACTTAAATGAATCAATATCTTTTCTTAACTTATCTAGGGTTCTTACAACTATCCCGGAATGGTTTGCATAGAAGCAACATTCTTCCCCAAGTGCCCTTCAAATTCCTCCCTGTTCCATAAAAAGCAAGTGCAAGCCTCCCCTGTTTTGTAAGGTTACCCTTTCTAAGGAATCCAAAGATTTTTGTAAATAACATAATGTCTTTTCTAAGGTTGCTGTCAATTGTAAGTGAATTATTCCCATTTCTCGTTGTAAAATCACCAGGGATGAGGTGCCCAGGGCAGTCCCAGCCACTTTTAACCCCATCAATATGATGACAGCCACGGCCATTAGGGGCTCTCTATTATGCCTTTGGGCTGGGAATTATTCTTGCATGTGGTAAAGCACATAAGAGAAAATTAATGCAAGCAGGCAAGTATTGTTACACTGGATGATCAGTGGGTCAGACAGGCAGGGAGTAAACCCCGTTTCTTGGCAGACCCCAAAATACCCATGATATTTGGGCATCCTCCATAAAGCTATAGACCCATCAGCCACATCACAAGTAAGGTTAAGAAGAGGGTGTCTGGTGTAGGAGACACAAGTTGCATTTGACATTTACCAAAGGGGGATAGTCAGTCCCAACATCTCCCCAATTTTGGGGTTTTCCCATCTACAAATATCAGCTTTATCCAGTATTTCATAAGAGCCATTTACCCCAAAGGCTTCAAAGTAGGGGGTAGTGGTTGTAAGCAAAGCCAACAGGCCTCAGTGGCTTCAGGGTAGGTAAGGTTTAAAGCCATAAAGACCATATTAATGGTCTCCATCAAATCTCTAGGTGGCTTGGTGAAGAATACCTTAGGGGTAGATGATGTTGAAAGACCTGGATAAATCCAGACCTCCCCAGCAGGAAGAAAATAGCCAAAAATCCAAGCAGGAAGAGAAGAATCAAAAATCTAGGATTAGCCGGTTAGTGACTGTGTTTCAGGAACTAGCTGAAGATAAAGTTAGATTGTAATCTTGAGAATAATCTTGAGAAACAGGGAGTTTCCCCCTTGTGATTGTCATTGTAATGTGTTTTAAGAACTAGCTGATTATGACCTTGGGAGTGGTCCTGAGAGGCAGGGTGTTGCCCCCTTGTAATCTTTACTGGTATTTTTAGAATTTTCTGTGACACACTCCCTGCCAATTCCGGATCATTGGGCTGTGGTTTCTTCCCTTAAAAATCACTTCTCCCAATCACTCGGGGTCGAACTCTCCCCCTACGTGGGTCATGAGTCTCGGCCCCAGTGCACTGGTTCCCATCTCATCTCATCATTAAAGCCTCATGTGATTGCAGCAAGGATGGTCTCTTGTGAGTTACTGGGGGGGGGGGTCATGTTATCCCGAGACTTGAGTGAGAGTCTCCCTAGCACTGGGGGTCTTTCAATGTGGGGGGTTGAGGTATATAAAGTTGATGTTGGGGTATGTAAAGTTAAGGTATATACAAGCATGTACCCTAATGTAAGAGGTTCTTTTGTCTATGTGATGCTTTCATTGGTTGAATAAAGAAACTGCCTTGGCCTTTTGATAAGGCAACACTTAGGTGGGCAGAGTAGACAGAACAGAATGCTGGGAAGAAGGGCAGTGTGACAGATGCCATAAAGCTCCTGCCTGAGACTGATGCTGGTTAGAATCTTTCCCAGTAAGCCATGACCTTGTGGTGTTACACAGATTGGTAGAAATGGGTTAGATCAGGATGTGAGAGTTGGCCAAGAAGAGGCTAGATATAATGGGTCAGGCAGTAACTTAATTAATACAATTTCTGTGTGGTTATTCAGGTGTAAGCTAGTTGGACAGGACAAAACAAAAGGACTTTCTCTCCTCTTTACAACAGTTTCCCAGGGACATTGGTTTGGAAGCAGGCTCCAGCATCCAAAGAAAGTCCTCAGAAAGTATCTCCATGTGAAGCATGAGGATAAGGACATGATCATATCCCTTTTAGTATAGCCTTAATCCCCACATATTCCCAGATAACCTGGATAGGTCTCTTTTTCCCCTGTGATCTGTAAACATTAATATAAGATGGTTACATCTGAATTGAGTACATCTTCCATATAGGGGGTTCCAGGATAGAGGTACCTAGGAGATCCTTGAGATCACTATTTCTCCATGTTGTTTTAGCCAATGTCCAGTCTCAGTCTGCTCACATCCCCAGGAAGAGCAATAGTAATCAACAACCTCCTCCCCCCACAGTTTCTAATAGTGGAGGCAGTCCATTTGCTTCCTGAGCATACATAAAATGGTGTTTGCAGGAGGGCATGTCTCCTAAGAACATGAGAACAGCCAGGTTCATTAGGGTAAGATGTCTAGGATAGTATGTACCCCCAAAAGCCTCCATATTTAGGTCTCCCTTCAATCCCCAGAATCCAGTATCCCATACCCCAGTTACTACATGCCAAATCGCAGAGGTCAAATGTCAGGTCAGGGCACCATGTCCAGGGTATTGTCATCTGAGAAGTCTGGTTTAGGATCCCTTCAGTGCCAGTGCTCAACAGGATTCACATCATCTTCTGTGGTTGGTGGGGGCTTGCTGCTTGAACCTTGATCCCTGAGAGAAGAGTTAATATAATTACCAGGAGAGCCATCTGAAATAGTTAAAGAGGCAACACTTTCCTCAAGGGTCAATCTCCTTTGGGCAGTGGTGATTTTCTTTTCTTGTGTTTGAATTTAAGGGTTGTCCACCATAATCTATTTCTTTATTGGTCATCTTAGACTTCCCCATCATCCTGGGGGGATAGAGAAACCTTAAGTTATGAGTGGGTAGCCATATAGGCATTTCCCCTCTGTTTGGGAAGACACAACCATATCCTCAGTCCTGTGTCAACAAGGAATCTGGGCCCCTCCTTTGGTTAGTGAGAGAATCATTCCACCTAATCTTTAGGCAGGGCCTCATTGGTAGGGATCCCCAGTGTTTCTGGAATCTATTTTGTTCATCTGATTTTTGAAAATTTAAAATATTGATGGTTAATAATGCCTTTTGCAGTTATAAATGGGAAGAGACTTTTCCCCCTCTTTGTTTTATAAGAACCTCTTTGAGTTATTGGTGATGTCTTTTGACAATTGCTTGACCCTGAGGGTTGTATGGGATCCCAGTGGTATGGGGTATATTCCAACTCTCAAAGAATTCTTTTAATGTTTTACTTATAAAACATGGGCCGTTGTCAGTCTTGACCTGTTGTGGTAGTCCCAAGGTAGCAAAAAAATTTAAGAAGTAGCTTTTGGCATGGGTTGCCTATTCTCCTAGGTGGATGGTAGCACAACATTCCTTAAAGTATGTGTTTATGGTCACAAACATATATTTTAATTTGCCAAATGGAGGGTAATGTGTTACATCTGTTTGCCAGATGATATTGGGTCCTAACCCTCTCCGGTTCACCCCTGGCCCTTATAAAGGGAGTGGTGCAGAGAAACTGTTGACAAGTCTTACATATGTGAATAATTCTCTTTAATTCTGTTGCAGGTTATCTGGGAGTATAGTTATTTGAGTCCTCTCTAGTTGACATGGGTTAAGTCATGCGTTTGGGTAGCATTTTGTATGGGCAGAATTGAGACCTCTATGAGACAGGCTCCTGAAGCTGCAGTATCTGCAGCAGCATTCTCTTGGGAAATGAGGCCAAGGAGGTTTTGGTGTTCTCTGAGATGTTGAATATATATGGGTTATTTTCCTACCTTCTAAGAGCAATCCAAGTTGTATCATCAAAGCAGAAATAGGATTAACATCTAATCTGATACAGGCATAGGGTAAGTGTGGCAGTAGGTTCACCACATAAGAGCTGAATAGAGTTTGCAGGGTTCTGGAATCTCTTGTAGGGCAATACATATGGCCATCATTTCTTTTTATTAAGCAGACCCCCCCAAGGGAGAATTTTGATAATCTTTGTCTTGGTCCCCCCTGCAGGGAAAACTATAAAGAATGCCGCATTCTTCCCATCATCTGTGCAAACAGTGAAGTCTTGGGGCAGGGGCCTAAAAGAAAAGACTAAGGGGACACTCCAGTGTAGTTTTTTTTTATATAACTCCACTAACTAGGACTCCCCAAAGAGAGTGTCCAGGGTCCCCAGAAATCCCTCCAGTGCAAGGTTCAGTCGAGAACAATATCTGGCCACCCATTCTAAATCCTTAATTTTGAATGAAATTATTAACTTAGAGGGATCTTTTCCATAATGTTGGAGGGACATGTCCCTGATTTTTATAATCATATCAGCTATTTGATCAACTAGAGAGTACACTCTGTGAGTGACCCCCAGGGTGGTGCATACCCATTCTAGTGGTTGTGACTGTTGAACAAAGGCAGCCAGCTTGGTCTTTTTCCCTAATAATATCTAGCCTTTGGAATATAAGCATTATATCTTGCCAAAGAAGCCTGATGAAGCTCGTTGATGGATTCAGTGAGTGTCTGATGACCCTCAGGGGGTAAGAAAATGATCTCATAAAGTTGACTCCCTAAAAGGAGATTATATAACACATCTAGTCTCCCAGTCTCTACAGGCAACCAAGGCTTAACCAAGTGCATTTTCTCCAGTATCTTTTGTAACCTCGATAAAGTGAGAGGCTTGGGCCGGATTAATTTGGGTCCATTCATTTTGGCTTGAGTGAGTGTTAATTGGGATCCCAATATATGAAATGGGGGTAACTTTTGTATTTTGTTTGGAGCTATTTTAAAGCCATGTTATTGGAGGATATCAACAATAGTGGTTACCCATAGAGCTAGCCCTGATTCCTCCAAATGCACAACCCAATGATTAGATCATCCACATAAAAATTTAGGAGGTTATTATCTTTGTCAAAATAAGGAGAGAGAATACTAAACAAATATTGTTGGCAAAAGACCAGACTATTAGCCATCTCCTGTGGTTTCTCTTGTCAGGTCAAGAGGAGTTAACTATAGGAATGGAAATGGCTAACTTTTCACAATCCTCCTCATGAAGAGGAATTGAGAAGAAGCAATCCTTTAGATCAATTTTAGTGAGGTGAAACTTGGAGGGGATTTCTAGGACCCAAGGTAAGCCCCTTAAAGTGGCCCCTACTAGCTCCATATTGGCATTGATCGCTCATAGATCCTGTAACATTCTTCAGGTCCCATTAGGCTTACATATCACAAACACAGGACTGTTCCAGGGGCTCATTGAGGGCCTTATCCTTCTTTCTTTAAGCAGATTTCTACTGATTTACTTGAGCATCTCATGTTTAAGTTCAGGTAATGGCCACTGCTCCACCCATAACCAGCTTACCTGGTGTCCACTTAATGGGGGGACCCTGGGGGCAGTAGCCTCTACTTCTGGGGTGAATCCAGGTGTCACAGGTCTGACTGATGACACCTTGCTCAGTTTTATCATCATAATAGGCTAGGTGGTCAGTGGTAATAAAGGCATCCATTTGTCCAAACAAATCATGTCCTAGGAGATTTGCAGACAACCCTGGAAGGATAAGAGGCCTGAACTTTCCTTTTTCTCTGTCCAGCCCAACCCAAGTGTATATTCATTTTCTTCTGTCAAGATGGAGCCCCCTTTTTTGTCCTCTTCCCCTCTCCTAAGTTATCCTTTCCAGGGTGGCTTGGGCATAAGGAGGTGGCCACTCTCATTATAGACAATATCTCATTTCTTTTTAGTCTTTGTCTCTGCCTGCCTTATTCCTTCTCCTTGGGATCTCTCTTCAGTAAATTGTGCCTATTTTTATTCTTCCCCCTTATCTGTCTCCTTTTCTTCCATTCTTTTGGTTAATTGGTTACTTTTGGATTCATCAGACCTCTACCAATCTTTGACCTTTTTGTGCTCCTCACCTATTTCCATCTCCCTCACCTTCCTAGCCAGTTAGTTATTTTCAGATTTTTTAGACTTACTGTCTCTAACCTTCTTCTTATCTGCCATTGGGGGAGGCAGAGCAGTGGGGTAAAAACATGCCTTAAGGGCCATAATAGTTGTATAGAATCCTAATGGTGGGATTATATCAAAGTGTTTTCCCCTTTCTCTGGCCAGAGTCTCCACCTGGTTCCATGTGTCCCATGAGAAAAGATTCCCAGTGGGTACGCAGGGGACCAGGGTAATTATACACTCCTATGGCTGGATTGCATTGTGGTCTGACAATTCCAGGTCTTGGGAGATGAGCATATATCTCAATGTCTTAAGCATTGCATCATTTTTGTGTGAAGTTGCATTACCCATCGTGTAGTACCACTCACCTTGACGACCACTTTTCCCTGGGACAAGTTGCCCCACATTCTGGCACCAATTGCTAGGCCTTCTTAGCCTCCTTATTCCCCAGAGAAAGGTGAATGTGCTATCCATCCATTCCACAGTCCTACAACTCAGGACAATAAGACATGATAGGGAGTCAAGTCAAAGCAGGAACTCAGTTTATTACTGTGAGCATCAGCTTGTATAGGTTAAGTGACATCATGTGATGCGGGGGTACCTCTTGCCAATGAGATACAGCCAAGCTCTCTCTCTGGCTGGAGGGGCATTTACCTAGTTTTTGCTGTCTCATCCTCACTCGGCTCCCTTAAACTCAGGTCAAGCTTTTCTCTGCCCTAAAGGACCTCTATGTATGGGTCCTGAGATAATTTTGGCACAACACAGAATGTCGTAACAAAGTGCATTACTGACACATTTCTGGACATTTCTGTTGATGCTAGTATAGACAAGCCCAATGTATGTCCAATTGTGTAAAATGTAACCTATATAATTATTTACACTTCATAACACTATATGATGGTGACAATTATGTTACTGCTTTACTTGTATGTTACAACATCTTATACCCTTTTTTATACTTAGAGAACACTCCTGCTTACAGAAAACATTTACTGCATTTCAGCAAGCATTTCATTTGTCCTATATTAGTATATCTTTTGACTGTATTATATTATCTCTTGTTGTGTTTTATTTACTTACATATTGTTTTATTCACTGTGATCCAAGGAACAACTCTCTCTCTCTCTCCCTCCGTCTCTCTCTCTGTATGTGTGTGTAGAAATTATATATTATCAGTTTGAATTATGCTATACCATTCATGTTTGTATAAGTACACTCTATCAAGCTTACACAATGATGAATTTGGATGATAATTTTTCTTAGCACATTTTTGTTACTAACTAATTCAGGACTGTATAAACAATATGGATATCCTCTAGCACTGCTTATGGAGATTTAGATATGTTACATTATAATTATAAGCCTATTTTTCAAAGACCCCTTAATGTACATGCATAGTAACATTTCTCTACATCTTTTCTAAATTGAAAAACAGAGAATATCATAAGCAACAACAAAACAGTGATTCATACTGGAGTATTTAATAGGTATGACCAAAAGAAATTGCAAAAGAAATTAGAATCAGAATTAAGTCACAGAACAATCTTTGGTCTTTTTAACCAAAAACTAAAATTCATCTCTTTCCAGAAGAGAATAAAATGACAATATAAAAAACACTGAAATTACAACCATTGAAAATATAGTACGTTATTTGTGGAGTGCCAAAAATGTGTGAGCCTATTACTATCTTTATCTGAAGGTCAGAGAGTTTCAACTTGCTCAAAGTTGTTGCCATTACATCCTGACCAAAGGTCAGAGAGTTCGAACTTACTTCTATTTCTTCCAGGTTATTATATGTTTCTACCTCAAACAAAGGTACCACCTAGATTTAGATCAGAGAGTTCTGCTCTCTCAAGGTTATTTTCAACGGTTGTGACTAATATTCAGCCTTTGTATTTCAGGTATTGAGAAGCAGATCTGTTTCTACCTCAAACAAGAGTCTATGGATACAGCTAAGTTTCTACTCTCTTAGAAAGATAACAATGAATTTTACCCAGGAAATGGTTAGCCAGGATATTTTGGTCTAAGGTGTAAGTGTTACTTGTCTTATTCTAGCAACAGAATAATTAAATAAGGATGAAGCCTGTAACCTTCAATTGGTATGTTCATTTCTTTGTATCATGTTAGTATAGCTTTTTATTTTACTCCTATCTTTTGGGGTCCAGGGTATTTAAAACAAATGTAAAAAAAAAAACTCTGTTATCTCTTAAAACTTGTGGACACTTTTACAGGATGGATAGAAGCATTTCCAGTCTCCAGGGAAACAGCAGATGTGGTGGCTCAGGGTCATGGAGCTGGTGTCAGAAGCTCTCAACATCTCCTGGACAATGAAACTCATCGAACAACAACTAACCAAGCTCTTCACTGAATTCATGATATATTGACCCTCACCTCAGGCTCACCCCATGTTCCCCCACGAGCCTTAGCCCTTTTGAGTTGCTTTATGACAGGCACTTTCTCCTTAACCATCACCTCCCAGTTCAAACTCCTCCACTGGTGGGGTACCTACCTATCTTTCCCTTTTAAGGTCCCTTCTTCTTTCACAATCTTGACAGTTGTCTTCCTGCCACTACACCAGTGGACCCTAATGCCTCTAAGCCTGCATCATTCTCCCCAGAGGACAGAGTACTCCTCAAACAGTTAACGCCTAGGTCTCTCAAGCCTCAATGGACAGGACCTCACACGGTAATCCTCACCACCCCCTCAGCTGCCAAGCTCTTGGGACACCCATGCTGGTACCATCTCTCCAGGCACAAGCAAGTGCCTACTCAAGACACTTGGTCTGTCCAGCAGACAGGACCTTCCACCCTCCAGTTTTCAAGGATGCCATAATGAAGGGCCTCCCTGCTCCTCATTCTGACACACTCATCTTAAGCAATAACAATTTTTTTCCTAGACACCTGCCTTCTCATCTCCCAGAAGGAACAGATGCCTGCCTTCTCCGGGATGACAGTTCATGGGATGCCTTTCCAGTCACACCTCTTACTAAACATGGACACCTGGCTCTCCCCTCACTACACCACACTGCCCTGTGCCCGCAGGAAGTAGCCAGATTTGAGTCTATACTTTTTGTTCCCAAAGAGAGCCTAACTATTTGTCATAATTACCATTCCAATTCTCTGTCACCCTTATATCCAAAGAGTCTGGAATGTCAAGTTGGGAGCATAGGCCCCTGCCCCTAGCATCTATCCCAGCCCCCAGGCCTGGTCTTGTCATAGAGATCTTTCACTTACTTAGAGTTAACTGAAGATATTGTATACTATTTGGGGCTATTGTAAAGCGTGTTGTTACCCTGATTTCTTTCTCAGGCCCTTTATCATTTGTAGATACGAGGGCTATTGATTTTTTGTTGTTGTTGTTAATCTTGTATCCAGCTATTCACTAAAGGTGTTTGTCAACTGTAGGTGCTCCCTTGTAGAATGTTTGGGGTCACTTTTGTATATCATTATGTCATTTGCAAATAAGAAAAAATTGACTTCTTCCTTTTCAGTTGGTATGCACTTGATCTCTTTTTGTTGTCTTATCATTCTAGCTAGAGCTTCAAGTACTACATTGAATCAATATGGAGAGAGTGAACAGTCTTGTATTGTTCCTGATTTTAGTGGCATTGCTTTCAGTTTCTCTCCAATTAATTTGATGTTGGCTGTCGGCTTCCTGTATGTTACTTTTATTAAGTTTAGGTTTGTTTCTTGGATATCTGATTTCTCAAGACCTTTATCATAAAGGGGTGCTTGTTATTGTCAAAGGTGTTTTCAGTATTTAATCAGATGGTCCTGTCTTTTTATTCTTTCTGTTTGTTTATGATTGCACTGAAAATTATTCAGATGTTGAACTATCCCTGCATCTCTGGAATGAACAATGGATGATCTTTTTGCTGTTTTGGATTCAATTTGACAGTATTTTGTGAAGTATTCCTGCATCAATATTAATGAGGGAAAAATGGTCTGTAATTCTCTTTCTTTGTTGAGTCTTTCTGTGGTTTGGATATTAGGGTAACTGTAGCATCACCAAAAGAATTTGGCAATGTTTCTTCTGTTTCTATTGTGTGAAACAACTTGAGGAGTATTGGTGTAGCTCTTGTTTAAAATTCTGATAGAATTCTGCACTAAAACAATCTTGCCCTGTGGTTTTTTTTTTTCCAGACTGCTGGGAGGTTTTAATGACTGCTTCTGTTTCCTTAGTGGTTATAGGGCTATTTAAATTGTTCATCTGGCCTTGATTTAATTTTGATATGTGTTACCTATCAAGAACCTTGTTCACTTATTTTAGATTTTCCAATCTTGTGGAGTACAGGTTTTTGAAGTATAATTTAATGATTCTCTGAATTTCCTCAGTGTCTGTTATGTCCCCCTTTTTGTCTATGATTTTGTTAATTTAGATATTTTTTTCTGTCTTTTAGTTAGTTTGAATAAGGATCACTCTCTTTTGTTGATTTTATCAAAGAACCAACTCTGTTTCATTGAGTTTTTGAATTTTTCTCTTTGTATTATTTTATTCATTTCAGCCTGAGTTGATTATTTCCTTCTATCTACTCCTCCTGGATGTGTTTGCTTCTTTTAATTCTAGAGCTTTCAGATTTGCTGTTAAGTTACTAGGGTGAGATTTCCCCAAATTCTTTATATAGACACTTAGTGTTATGATCTTTTCTCTTAGCATTGCTTCCATTTTGTCCCATAATTTTGGGTATATTATGCATTCATTTTCATTGAATTTTAGGAAGTCTCTATTTTCTTTATTTCTTCCTTGATCCAGTGGCAATTCAGTCGAGAGTTGTTCAGTTTCCATGAGTTTTTAGTCTTTCTGTAGTTTGTGGTTTTGTTGAGCTCTAACTTAACTCATCATGATCCAATAAGATACATTTGTATCTGTTGAGATTTGCATTGTGATGGAATATGTAGTCAATTTTAGAAAAGGTTCCATGAGATTCCGAGAATGTATTTTCTTTTGTGTTTGTATGAAATGTTCTAAAGATGTCTGTTAAGTCCATTTAAATAATAGCATCTGTTAATGCTCTATTTCTCTGATTAGTTTCTGTCCAGCAGACCTGTACATTGGTGAGAGTGGGGTGTTGAAGTCTCCCACTGTTGATGTGTGGGGTTTTATATGTGATTTAAGATTTAGTTACAAATGTGGATGCCCTTTCATCTTGATAGGTTTTTCCTTTCATGGATAGGAAATGTCCTTCTCCATCTTTCTTTGTTAAGTTTAGCTTGAAATCTATTTTGTTAGGAATTAGTATAGCTATACCCACTTGTTTCTTAGGTCCATTTTATTGAAAAATCTCTTTCCAACCCTTTGCTATGAGGCAATGTCTGTATTTGAAGTTGATGTTTGTTTCTTGTATGCAGCAAAAGGATTGATCCTGTTTTCATACACATTCTGTTAACCTGTGTCTTTACTGGTGAGGTGAATCCACTGATATTAAGAAATATTAATGACTAGAGCTTGTTAATTCTTATTATTTTGGGTTTTTGATGATGGTAGTCATAGTATATGTGTGTGTTTCCCTTCTTTGGGTTTTGCTGGTGTGAGATTATTTATTGTCTCTGTCTTCATGGAACAGCTAACTTCCTTGTTTTGGAATTTTCCTTCTAGCACTTTCTTTAGGGCTTGATTTGTGGATAAGTATTGTTTAAATATGGTTTTATCATGAAATATCTTGATTTCACCATCTATGATGATTAAATTTTGCCGGGTATTGTAGTGTGGGCTGACATTTGTGGTCTGAAAAACATTTGTCCAGTTTCTTCTAACTTTTAGAGTCTCCATTGAGATATCAGGTGTAATTTTCACAGGTCTGCCTTTATACATTACTTGGTTTTTCTCCTTTGTATTTCTTAATATTCTTTATTTTGTATGTTTAGTGTTTTGATTATAATGTGGCAAGGGGACTTTCTCATTTTTGGTCCAACTTATTTAGTGACTTTTAAGCTCCTTGTATCTTTATATGTATTTCCTTCTTTAGGTTGGGAATGTTTTTTTCTATGATTTTGTTAAATACATTTTCTCTGACTTTGAGCTAGAATTCTTCTCCTTCCATTCCTATTATTCTTAGGTTCAGATTTTTCATACTCTCTCAGATTTTCTAGATGTTATATGTTAGGAATATTTTTGAATTGAACATTTTCTTTGACCACTGAATTTATTTACTCTATTGTATCTTCAATACCTGAGATTCTTTCTTCCATCTTTTGTATTCTGCTGGTTATGCTTTCATCTGATGTTCCTGTTCACTTACCCAGATTTTTCATTTCCAGATTTTTCTTGGTTTGTGTTTTCTTTATTGCTGATATTTGAGTTTTCAATTCCTGAACCATTTCCTTCACTTGTTTGATTTTTTTCTTGACTTTCTTGGTTTTCTTTAAGGGATTTGTTGATTTTTTCCATTTTTCACTTGTTTTTCTTCAATTTCTTGAAAAGAATTTTTCATTTTCTTTTCAAGGTCCTCTATCATCTTTAGAAAGATATTTTAAGGTCATTTTGTGCTTCAGCTGCACTGAAATGTTCATTGTCTTGCTCTTGTAGGGTCACTGGGTTCTTGTGGTACCATATTGCCCTTTTTGTCACTTAATGCATTCTTACAAAGGCATTTACACATTCTGATTTGGGTTGATTATGGGCCTGGGTATTGATTCTTGTGTTTGTCTTTATTAGATGGATGTTTTGTTCCTTTATTATCGGTCCTTTATTTTCTTCTAGCCTGAATGGACAAAGATTCTTGTGACTGGAAGGTCTTCAGGTCCAGAGGGTATCTCAGGACAGGTTTGTATGACTTTGGGTGCCTACATTGTATCCTAACGTCCTTCCAACTGATATGGACTGTACCTGTGCTTATGGAGTCCTCTGGAGTTACAGGGAAGGGCTGATGACATTGAGGATAATGAGGTAGGTAGAGTTGGTTGGCAGAGGGCTTTTGGGGGAACAGAATCCACTGGGTGGCTGCAGTAGTGGTCCAGGCTGCAGACAGGCCTTTTACCTACTGGTCAGCTGGTGAAGACTTCACAAAAGCATTAGAGTTCCACTAGAGTTAGGGGCCAGGCCCAGCTACCTTGCCAGTGCTCAGATGAGAGGGGGAGGGTCACAGGACATGTCCTGGGGATTAGGGTCTGGTGTTTGGGGCAGCTCAGCTGGGAGGCCAGTCATGCACTAGTGTTTTCAACTGGTGTGGGCTGTACCTATGCCTATGGAAAAAGCTAATCATGAGGAGGATGATGTGGTAGATAGGATTGGGGGATGGAGTTGATCTTGGGAGAACAAAATCCAGTGTGTGGCAGTATTGGTAGTCCAGTCTGCAGGCAGGTCTCTCTCCTGCTGATTGGCTCTGTTCAGTATTTCAATATTAAATGCACACAAATATACTGATGCAGACTAATGCATTGTTGACATAGTCAAATAATATAATAAGCAATAATAATAGAAATGGAGGTGGAACAAAACTTTAGTGGTGATAATTCATGTATATATTTAAATAAAAACACTTCCAGTTTTTTGTTAAATACGTATTTTGTATGTAAAACATACTTCAATAAGTAATGTTTTAAATAAAATAAATATTAGAAATGGAAAAATGCCTTGGCACAAAGTAGGTATCAGTAAGTATTTACTGATTAAAAATTTTTCATGAAAGACACAGTACTTATAAAAGGAAAAGAAGGCACACCAGGCTGAAAACATCCTAAAACCCTACAACTCCGAAAGTGCAATAGTAGAGAAGGGGATTATGCTGCAAGTCTAGAAAAATGTTCTAAGCCTATCAAACAATGATGACAAAAGGTAGAGGTAGAAAATCTGATTCTATTGTTACTACTCTTTATTTGAAATGAACACATTTCTTTGAGGCAGGAGAGAGAGATGGTTCAACAATTAAGAGCACCTGATGCTCTTATAGGGGACTTGCATTCAGACCCAGCAGCCACATGGTAGCTGTTTGTACTTCCTATTTCAGGAGATCCATTGCCATCTTCTAACATTTCTCGGCATTAGGAAAATGGGTGATTCACATATATACATGCAGATACCAACATATACTCATAAAACAAATTGATCTTGACTTTTAAAAATACATTTAAATATCCCTCATGATGAAATGGTATGGATTTCTATTCTCAGCATAACATCCCAGAAGAATTATAAAGAAGAAATAGTCAATAGAAATAGGTGTGTGTAAATGAGATCGCTTTGAATTATGTTTCTAAAATCTTTTTGAGGTTTGTTTATTCTAAAATCTTTTAAAAATATTCACTAAAATTCAGTTTTACTTTTTATTATCTTTATTTTTAAATTTTTTGATTCTTTGTGAATTTCATATTATGCACCTCAATCCTACTCATCTCTCCATCCTTCCATATCCACCTTTTGCATTTGCAACCTCCCAAACAAAGAAAATAAAAAATAAAAATGATAAAAACTAAAATATAAAATTAAAAATGAAGAAAACAAAGCAAAATCTCATCATGGAAGCTGTGGTATGTGATGTTGTGCCAACCAGTTTACCTTTTTTCCAAATAACTTTACTTGCAAATGTTCTTAGTAATAAGTCATTGGTCTGGGACAGCTTGTTATTGCCCTGTATTGTGGAGATCCTGCAACTCTGGTTCTTCAGGACTGTCCTCTGCCTTTTCATTTGCTCCAGCATTTCTTAGATAGTATAGATGATGGACTGGGGCAACTCAAAGCCCTGGATCTGGACCTAGGTGGTAGACAAGTTGATAAGCTTGCTCACTTTCCTATACCCATGCTGTCAGGGCCAGCTCTTCTACTTTGCCCAGGTGAGGGGTAGGACCAAATCTCCTGCCTGCAAATTTACTTTTTAATAAACCATCATGTGTATGTTATTTTGACATTTATGTTCTCTACAGTTCTACGTATAAAAGCAAAAAGTCTTCTTAACTCAGGAATGCATAATATAATTTTTAATATATGATCTTAACCTGAGGAGAAATCTACATATGTTCTGAACAGCTTATCATTGTTATTGTCATTGTTGCATGTAAACCATGCAATAGAGCTCCCATGGAAAGTATAGACTATAGAGCCAAAGGGGGTAAAGCTGAGTTTTTTTCTAATTATGAATAAGCTATAAAAATTATCTTGTGTGCACAGACACAAATCATGCATTTAGAATTTATAAGCTATAAGACCTGCGCAAATCAAAATATTTGGGAAATCACAGAGATACAACATGAGTCATCTGGATATCAATGTACATTGTTAATATAGTTTCTCTTATGTGCTGGATCTATAGATGTTTCATTGTGTTCTTCTCTACATTTGTCTGTTCCTATAATTTTTATGAAAACACATATTTAACTGATTCTTCACCTTTGATCAGTTTTGATACTACATTTATTTCCAAATAAATTTTTATCCTGAAAATTCTTTTTTCCTTTCTTTCTTTCACCTAGAGGGCCTCTGGTTTCTCTGTTTTTAAAGTAAGATGATGACACAGAGCCCAATCTTTTGTGTTTCAGTAATGAGTACTATATTCCTTGCTATCTTATTAAGTCACATTTTCACCAGAAGGCAAGATATTTCATGAGAAAAAATGGTGATAAAAAGCAGCAAACCCTGGCTATAATATTTATAGCATTTTTAAAATATGTAACAAATTCTGAAATCTAATCTCTCAATTTTCCATGCAAATGGTTTCACCAATTTCATTAACAGTACTGTCTGTTCCAGAACAATATATTATAATCAATTTGTTTTTATTTTATTGTGTGTTACGATTTTTTATATTTTTCCTAGCTTATTGGATTCATATATAGATATATTCAGTGAAAATTAAAATTTATCTTCTTTGTGCTTATCTTTCTATTCAAAAATAACTTTATAGTAACTAACTTGACCAAATCCAGGAAGATTATTTTCTCATGCTTACTTTATTTTTATTTATTTATTTTTGTTTATTTATTAAAGATTTCTGCCTCCTCCCCGCCACCGCCTCCCATTTCCCTCCTCCTCCCCCAATCAAGTTCCCCTCCCTCATCAGTCCGAAGAGCAGTCAGGGTTCCCTGCCCTTTGGGAAGTCCAAGGACCTCCCACCTCCTTCCAGGTCTAGTAAGGTGAGCATCCAAACTGCCTAGGCTCCCACAAAGCCAATACGTGCAGTAGGATCAAAACCCAGTGCCATTGTTCTTGACTTCTCAGCAGTCCTCATTGTCCACTATGTTCAGCGAGTCCGGTTTTATCCCATGCTATTTTAGACCCAGTCAAGCTGGCCTTGATGAGTTCCCAAAAGATCATCCCCATTGTCTCAGTATGTGGGTGCACCCCTCGCGGTCCTGAGTTCCTTGCTCGTGTTCTCTCTCCTTCTGCTCCTGATTTGGACCTTGGGATTTCAGTCTGGTGCTCCAATGTGGGTCTCTGTCTCTGTCTCCTTTCATTGCCTGATGAAGGTTAATATCCAGGAGGATGACTATATGTTTTTCTTTGGGTTCACCTTCTTATTTAACTTCTCTAGAATCACGAATTATAGGCTCAATGCCCTTTATTTATGGCTAGAAACCCATTATGAGTGAGTACATCCCATGTTCCTCTTTTTGGGTGATGCTTACTTTATAAGTGACAATAATGATTCACTTTACTGAGAGTCTAGATTTTATTTCTTTCATTTTTGGAATCATTGTCCTAATTCTAGCACTCTGTAATTCTTTTTGCAATTTTTCCCTCCATTTATATATATATATATATATATATATATATATATATATTTATATTTATATGTGTGCGTGTATGTATGTATATATATTTTCTTTCTCTCCTCCAACTTTTTTAAAAATAAGATTTCAGTATGTAGTCCAGGCTGTCCTTGAAATATCCATAGCAATAATTTCTAATTTTTCTTCTGTACAGAACACAGAGAACAGGTCTCCGTTGCTTATGGTGGTTGATTTTAGTAGTGTCACAGTTTAATATGAAAAGGGAATGAAACCAGAAGGTAATAGTGCACATATTATATAAATGCTAATAATATAGACTCAATTTATTAATGATCTACCTAGATCTATTTCTTTATACCTTAGCAATTCAAAACAAAGAAATATCTACTATCAGATTGTCCATAGCCTCAAAACTTCATGCCTTTTACAATAACCAAGAAAAATAAGCATGTTACTGATTTTTTAAAAAGATTTTTTTTTTATGTAGGGCTGAAGAGATGCTTTGGTGATTAAGAGTACTTTCTACTTTTTCAGAGGACCTGGGTTTGATTTTTTGTATCCACACTGTGTGGCTCACAACTGCCCATAAACAGCTCCAGGCAGATCTGATGCCTGTGGCTTCCCAGGGCACCTGTACACATATTCACATGTCTTACTTGGTTTTTATTGTAGCAATCGTTACTGATGTGGGAGTCTTCTGTTTTCTGTTGATTTCACTGGTTAAATAAAGAAACTACCTTGGCCCTTTAATAGGACAGTAAACAGAAAAGAATGCTGGGAGAAAGAAGCCAAGTCAGGCAGACGCCATGCCTCTCCTCTTCAAGATGGATGCAGGTTAAGATCTTCTGGTAAGCCACCACCTCGTGGTGCTACACATTATTAGAAATGGGTTAATCAAGATGTGAGAATTAGCCAGTAAGAGGCTAGAGCTAATGGGCCAAACAGTGTTTAAAAGAATACAATTTGTGTGTTGTTACTTTGGAGCATAAGCTAGCCAGGCAGCCAGGAGCTGGGGCAGCAGGAACGCAGCCTGCAGCTTCTACTAGAGGCTACCATAATGAAAAGCAATTAGGGAGGAAGGGTTTGTTTCATTTTACAACTTGTAGTCCATCATCTAGGGAAGCCAAAGCAAGAAATCTAGGCAAGAACCTAAAGCCTCTGCAAGATGTGCTCTTAACCATTGATCTAGACATCTATATGTTCAAAACTATAGTACAAACACCCCAATAATTGCCTGATCACTTCTCTTTCTGTAAAAATGCATGGCATATGGAAACAAGTATGGAGTTAATATATGGTCAGTGTCATATACCTTTGATGTAGGAAATATTTCTGTATATGTATTGCTTTTATTGGTTAATGAATAAAGAATTTGCATTACTCTGTGATAGAACATAGTAGAGCTAGGTGGGGAAAACTAAACTGAATGCTGGGAGAAAGAAGGTGAAATCAGGAGACGCCATGGAGTCCCCAGAGGAGAAAGATGCAAGCTGTCAGCAGGAAACTTGCCAGTAGGTCATGAGCTTCATGGTAAAATATAAAATAATGGAAAAAAAGTTAAATTAAGAGATAAGAGTGAGCAAGAAATATGCATAAGCTAATAGGTCAAGCACTGATTTAAATATATAGTTTCTGAGTGATTATTTCCAGTCTGGGCAGCTGGGAATGAACAAGCAGCCTCCTACAACAGATTGGCGTTACTACACACCATTTTGTATGTAAATAATCTCGTGTTCATATTTGACTCCAGGTCTTAAAAAAATAACACAGAGAAGTAACACAGTGGCAGTTTGTTGCTATTATTTCAGAGACAGTTACAATGACAATTAAGTATTTAATTTGTACCTCAGTAAATCTATGCAAAACGTGTTCCCCTTTCTTCTCTTGCCTTCTGCTTCCAGCTACATGTTATCTCATTGAATTCATTCACTGTCATGATTGCCCTAGCAGAGTCTGTGAAAACACAAAACTTAAGAATTCATTTGAGGCACTTTGGAAATCTTTAGCTGTAAATGAAATCAAAGTGAAAAACTGTTCTCTTTCTCTACATTTAAAATCATATTGTGTTTAATCCCAGCACTCGGGAGGCAGAGGCAGGCGGATCTCTGTGAGTTCGAGACCAGCCTGGTCTACAAGAGCTAGTTCCAGGACAGGCTCCACAACCACAGAGAAACCCTGTCTCGAAAAACCAAAAAAAAAAAAAAAAAAATCATATTGTGTTGAAAACATGTACTTTTTTTTGTTTTGTTTTGTTTTTTTGTTTTTTGAGACAGGGTTTCTCTGTAGCTTTGGTGCCTGTCCCGGAACTAGCTCTTGTAGACCAGGCTGGCCTCGAACTCCCAGAGATCCACCTGCCTCTGCCTCCCGAGTGCTGGGATTAAAGGCGTGCGCCACCACCGCCCAGCAAACATGTACTTTTGAAAAGACTGCCCTCTATATTGTTTTTCTTCACATCTACCATCCTAAAGAATTTTCTGTTTGGGAAGACTCAGGTCACAACTAAGCTGGATACTTGTCTGAATATTCACAAATAAACCATTCTCAAAATAAGGAAGAAAGTCACATAATCGTCCTACATCATTAAATTAGTAATCACACAAGTCAAGTCATAAAGTTCAGGATTAAAGTTCCCATGGTAACCCCACTCTTTTCCTACTGCTTGTGCCTTACAACACTACCTTTATATTTAAAGTGCTCTTCCTACAATGCATTCAAACTCTCACTATAAACATTTTGCAAGATCTATCTGATTAAATATTCACCTTACAATATGAACAATGATATATTCACTTTTAAATATAATGAAAATTAAATAAATCAAAGTTTAAATAAATATAAGATTCACATTGCAACCCATTTTATACTCTAATTTGTATTTCCTCATTTAACCATCTGTTGTCGTCCACTCTTGAGGAATCATCTGGGGGGGGGGCAAACCCATAATCCAATGAGAATGGATTTTTTTAATATTTGAAGTATTTTGTGACATCAGAAAATCAAACTAAGTGGTCTGAATTTTTCTCCCTTTCTAGAACACAGACAGGATGTGTGTGTGTGTCATTTTTCAGTCTTCATTTTGGTCATATTCAATGATCATATTAGGTAAAACAATTTAACTAATTTGTTAAATTCAGAGAATATTTTAACTCATTTAGAAGCATGATTTTATGATTTGAAAAGAATTTTATTTTAGTGAGTTATCTGATTGTTAGACAGTCAATAGCACAGTGCCCTACAATTTGTTATTTAATTTTTTAACTCTCTACACATAATTTGACTATATAAATTCACCTCACTCTGTAATGTGATGAATTTATACAAGCAGTTTACATCCCCACAATAAAACCTAAGTTTTTGTCCTTAGTCTTTTGCAATGACTTTTGCTTTTTGATGTATAATTCTATACAAACCAACAATAAAATAATCCAACTAGAATTTCAAGTACCATCGTTCATCCTTCTCCTCACAGATTATAAGGCTCATGGATTGACCGTTTTCTCAGTAACCAACAGTTCACATTACTTTTCATCATATACTTAGACTATTATAATATACATATCACTAGAATTTATCTAGTCTGGAAATAATGAAAATCTACCCTGTGTGTTATTACTTGATAAAATCTAAGGCATTATAGTTGAATTTTAAAGCATAAATGATTTTTGTTCATGTCATGCTTTCAATGTTTGAAGAGGTTGTATTTATACTATACGTTATTCTAAACATGAAATTTAAGTTTATATTAGAGTCATTTATTTATATCTGTTAAGCCTGGGAATTCAGTGAGCCAGGAATTGATACCCATAACACCACAAATTGTAAAATATTGTTCTTCCTACAGAAATTCACAGAGCAGTGATAAATTCAGAGGGAGTTGAGGAAGTAGACACTTGTTAAGTGATATGAGAACTATTCAAATTTTATGACCTTTGCAGCTCATAAGTAAAATCTGATAGTGTCATAAGCTTACTGTGCACAAAAGTTGTGAAGGAAGTATGTAATTATGTAGATTTTGCAATTAGAGAAGCTCTGAGAAATATGACTTACTCAATAAAATTTTCTAATCTCCTTTCTAGATATCTTCTTTGACAATGCAAATATTTCTGGGTTAATACTTTATTTACATGATGTATTATGCTTATCAGAAGGATAACATAATGTATATTTAAAGGATTGTATTTTATCATGTGTTTTACCATTAGATCAATAAATCAGGAAAGCAGTAAAGCCTGGGAAAATAGGGGGCAGGGTCCGTGGGTCAAGAAATAGGGATGATGGAGGGAAGAACATTTAGGAAAAGAAAGAAATGATGAAGTCAAGGAGGACTGAACTAAGCACAGTGCAAACTGCACCAAGTCATAGATTCAGCTAAACTTTTGTTCCGTCATAAAGTAAGATCCAAAATCCTTTATTGAAGCCTCTGCAACCCTACCATCTAGAATAGAACCTCAAATCTATCTCTGTAAATGAGAATAATATTAGCACCTAGCAAACAGGGTTGGATGACTGAAATTGCCTGCCAGATATAAAACATTATTAGCAATGCCTGGAACATTATATGTGTTAATAGATTTGCCTTTGTGAAAATTACCAAGTAAAGATTATATGTGATGTGTGTGTATGTGTATATAAATATATACACAATATATTACTTATCATGTATTATATATACATAATTTTTAAAGAGTAAAACAGCATATATAGTCCTTTTGTTGAGAGAAAAGTATAATGAGAGAAGAGCTGTTTGTTCCCCATATCATCTTAGATCATTTCATTCCCCAATCCCCAGGTTCCTAGCTTAGCATGTGTACTTGGGTAAAGTTTTCTCAGCTAGTTCCCTATTAATAGTCCTAAAAGACAATAATTTAGCATTATTAAAACTACAATGAAAACTCCTTAAATAAATCAATTCAAAAAAAAAACATTCTATAGCCAGATTCATGTGTTGGGACAATGCTGTAATTCCAGCATATTGAAGGCTGACACAAGAGAGCTGAAAAATTGAAGGTACTCTATGCTAGACAGCTAGTTTAAGTGCAGCTTCAGATAATATAGCAAAATTATATCAGTAAAACAAGAAAAACACCCATACAGGACATACTATAACTATAGATGTACAAAGGAAAGACTAAGAAGATGGTGCTATGTAGTTGTGAACTCACACCAGCTGTGATTAACTTTATAAAACTTACAAAAATAGGTCTGACAAGAATCTGTCAAGGATGCAGGATGACCTCATAAGACCCCCCATCCCTCCTAGCAGAGCAATAAATAGTTAATGGTTGCTGAGAATTGGAGAGATCTTTTCTTTCCTGCAGTAATAACTGGTAAGTTGTTCATGCTCCTGTAAATCAAATATCACCAATGCCCATGCATGTAACCCGATTTAAATGAAATTGTGTCACCCCCACCCTAAAAATCATGAAAGTAAAAGGATGTCTAGTTGGGAAAAGAAAAAATACCAGCATCAGAGAGAAGAGAAAAAAAAAAATAAAAGAGGGTACCAGGGTCAGATGTGGAATAATATGGTCCCTTACATACTGATTTTCAGTATAAAAACACATATCTGTATTCCTTTGATATCAGAACCCTGCATTCCACTCATGAACTGTATTCTGACTGTCAACATTGCCTGATGTAGAGTCTTTTGATCATTGATGTTCCTCCTACTGCTTTTACTATATTAAATACACATAAGAAACCGCCTGCAGGAGACACATTCAAAGCCATTGTGCAAACATGGATATATGTGAAAATTAAATGCAAAGAAAAGAAAGGAAAGACAAACTCATCATTATATGTTATTTTGATTACTTCCCTACTCAGTAAACTTCTCATGACTTATATTCATAGTTGTATGAACAAAAAACAGAAACAGCATAACATAATTTATTTTTTAAAACACTTTATTTTTGTCCACATCATGTTTTTCTTTGGGGGTTATCTTGACGTTTTGGTTTCTACAACTGAAGTTTAAATGCTAAAACATTGTTGATTACAATATACACCCATCATAATTGTTCTTGGCAAAGAGATTTCAGAAAGCAATAATCCTTTTCAAAAACAGTATAAACTTCAGATGAACATTGCTTCCTGCTTGAGAGATTGGATGTTTTATAAAGAGAGCAATCAAGCAGTTCATTCTTTAAAATAGCCTGTGCTTCTGCCTGAATTATCATTGGTATGGGAACAGCACATGAAGAGTTCTAAGAAAATATAAATTAAGCATCTTAACCTGCCACGATCTCAGGATGAGGGCTATAGGCATGACAGCTATAATATTTGAAGAAAAATGCCCATCAGACTTTACTTTCTCATTCCCTGATGTGTTGATAGAGAAGCTCATGTCTTGGGTAGAACTGTATCTGACTAAATAAAGAGTTGAGAGGAAGGTACAAACTGATTTTCTGCTGAATGGCTGTCTTCTTGGATATCTTGGATCTGCATCCTTAGCATAGCCACATTTCATCAGCTTACTGATTCATAAAAAGGACATCCCTTGGTTGAATTTGGAGGTTCATTTTTTGGGGTGCTTTATTTAAAAAAGAAAACAGGAAATAAAATTATTATAATTTCCAACTTCCGTTCTATAGAATGATGCCTTATGATAAGCTATGAACTCTCCAATTCAGTAGTGGACTTTAAGGAAGTGCTCATATGAACATATGTGTTTATCTAAATGTTCCTGGAAGTATTTTAGTTATGGGAATAATCTGAATAGATATGTATTTAATAGCATATAACTCAAGCAGTACTGAGAACAGAATGATTTTGAGAAAAATAACACTGAAAACCAGCTGAAGAGCTTTCTGTGATGAATAAAGATGAGGTAGTAAAGTCAAATATCAAAAGTGCTGAAGAGATCAAGACATCAATAAGTGGTTTCAAATTGAATATAAAGGCTTATATTTCTACCACATGCAGAACTAGCAAAGAAAGGCGCTTAGATAAGGAAATATACAAAACAGAAATTTTATGGAGTGACCTAGGCAGAAAAATGGAGATTTGAGAAGCATACATATAGATATACTACAACTTGTCAGAAAGTGTTTCTATTAAATTAAAACTAAAATATATTATTTGATATATTATAGCTCTTTCTAGTCACTTTAAAAATGTCCAAAATGTCTGGGTCTTCTATTCGATTCCATTGGTTGACTTCTCTGTTTTTATGCCAATACCAAGCTGTTTTCAATACTGTAGCTCTGTAATAGAGCTTGAAGTCAGGGATGGTAATGCTTCCAGACGATCCTTTATTGTATAAGATTGTTTTGGCTATCTTGGGTTTTTTGTTTTTCCCTATAAAGTTGATTATTGTCTTCTCCAGATCTGTGAAGAATTTTGATGGGATTTTGATGAGAATTGCATTGAAACTATAGATTGCTTTTGGTAGAATTGCCATTTTTACTATGTTGATCCTACCAATCCAAGAGCAAGGGAGATCCTTCCATTTTCTGGTATCCTCTTCAAATTCTTTCTTCAAACAATTAAAGTTCTTGTCAAATAGATCTTTCACTTCCTTGGTCAGAGTTACCCCAAGATATTTTATGCTATTTGTGGCTATCGTGAAAGGTGATGCTTCTCTGATTTCCCTCTCTGCTTCCTTATCCTTAGTGTATAGGAAGGCAACTGATTTTTGGAGTTGATCTTGTATCCTGCCACATTACTAAAGGTGTTTATCAGCTGTAGGAATTCTTTGGTAGAGTTTTTGGGGTCGCTTATGTATACTATCATATCATCTGCAAATAACGAAAGCTTAACTTCTTTCTTCCAATACAAACCCCTTGATCCCCTTATGTTGTCTTATTGCTACAGAGAAGTTGACCAATGGAATCAAATAGAAGACCCAGACTTTAACCCACAAACCTATGAACACCTGATTTTCGATAAAGGAGCTAAAAGTATACAATGGAAAAAAGAGAGCATCTTCAACAAATTGTGCTTGCAAAACTGGATGTCAATCTGTAGAAGAATGAATATAGATCCATATCTATCACCATGCACAAAACTCAAGTCCAAATGGATTAAAGACCTCAATATCAGTCCTAACACACTGAACCTGATAGAAGAGAAAGTGGGAAGTACTCTACAACACATGGGCATAGGAGACCACTTCCTACGTATAACCCCAGCAGCACAGACATTAAGGGCATCATTGAATAAATGGGACCTCCTGAGACTGAGAAGCTTCTGTAAATCAAAGGTCACTGTCACTAAAACAAAAAGGCAACCCACTGGCTGGGAGAAGATCTCCACCAACCCCACAACTGACAAAGGTCTGTTCTCCAAAATATATAAAGAACTCAAGAAACTACACTGTAAAAGGCTAATCAACCCAATTATAAAATGGGGCACTGAGCAGAACAGAGAATTCTCAACAGAAGAAGTTCAAATGGCCAAAAGACACTTAAGGTCATGCTCAACTTCCTTAGCGATCAGGGAAATGCAAATCAAGACAACTTTAGGATACCATCTTACACCTGTCAGAATGCCTAAAATAAAAAACACCAATGATAGCCTTTGCTGGAGAGGTTGTGGAGAAAGGGGTACACTCATCCATTGCTGGTGGGAATGCAAACTTGTGCAATCACTTTGGAAAGCAGTGTGGCGGTTTCTCAGGAAATTCGGGATCAACCTACCCCTGGACCCAACAATACCACTCTTGGGAATATACCCAAGAGATGCCCTATCATACAACAAAAGTATATGCTCAACTATGTTCATAGCAGCATTGTTTGTAATAGCCAGAACCTGGAAACAACCTAGATGCCCTTCAATGGAAGAATGGATGAAGAAAGTATGGAATATATACATATTAGAGTGCTACTCAGCAGTAAAAAAACAATGACTTCTTGAATTTTGCATGCAAATGGATGGAAATAGAAGACACTAACCTGAGTGAGGCAAGCCAGATCCAAAAATAGGAACATGGGATGTACTCACTCATAATGGGTTTCTAGCCATAAATAAAGAACATTGAGCCTATAATCCGTGATCCTAGAGAAGCTAAATAAGAAGGTGAAGCCATAGAAAAACATATAGGCATCCTCCTGAATATTAAACTTCATCAGGCGATGAAAGGAGACAGAGACAGAGACCCACATTGGAGCACTGGACTGAAGTCTCAAGGTCTAAATGAGGAGCAGAAGGAGAGAATGCACGAGCAAGGAACTCAGGACCACGAGGGGTGCACCCACACACTGAGACAATGGGGATGTTCCATTGTGAACTCACCAAGGCCAGCTGGCCTGGGTCTGAAAAACATGGGATAAAACCGGACTAGCTGTACATAATGGACAATGAGGACTGCTGAGAACTCAAGAACAATGGCAATGGGTTTTTGATCCTACTGCACGTACTGGCTTTGTGGGAGCCTAGGCAGTTTGGATGCTCACCTTTCTAGACCTGGATGGAGGTGGGTGTTCCTTGGACTTCCCACATGGCAGGGAACCCTGATTGCTCTTAGGGCTGACGA
This sequence comes from Chionomys nivalis, assembly GCF_950005125.1. NCBI lineage: Eukaryota > Metazoa > Chordata > Mammalia > Rodentia > Cricetidae > Chionomys > Chionomys nivalis. The sequence continues at coordinate 105,701,939 of NC_080112.1, read as the reverse complement.
GGGAGGGGGACTTAATTGGGGGAGGGGGAGGGAAATTGGATGCAGTGGCGGGGAGGAGGCAGAAATCTTTAATAAATAAATAAATTAAATTAAATTTAAAAAGTGTCTGAAATGGGACTATTTGTACATATTTGGGTATGTCAAGCATATGTGCTTCCATTACTATAGAAAAGTTCACTCAAGTATATACAAATTCATTATGCATATCATAATTTTATGTGTGGATAATATTTATATCTTAATAGTCATTGTATTTTGTGTGATATGCTTTACTTTCAAGACAGGATCTCACTGTGAAGCCCTGACTGGCCTGGAACTTGTAGGATAGGGTGTCCCTAAACTCAGATATATGCCTGCCTTTGCCTCCCCTCTTCTGGGATTAAAAGCATTCACCACCAAAACCAGTATATCATTGCATTTTCTGATTAAGTGAACCATAAGGACTTTTTCATTCAAGACACTGATCATCAGGGTTAATTCTGGTTGTCTAGCTTTCTAGGTGCAGTATATAAATCCTTCAAGGATATGTCCTCACTCAAATAAATAATTTAGTTGAAAATTTAATTATAATTATTTGGCAATATCTATATCAACAAAATAGTTGCATAGTCCTACTGTTTTTTTCTCTAATATTATCTGGAAATATGATGAAAAGAATGCATCTCTTATATTATTTAAATTCTGGTTTCTCTCACATAAATAAAAATTATTTTTCCTTAAGTTAAAACAGTAAGAAAGTTTCATATATTTTAGAGTGAGTTACAGACTGCTGAATTTAAATAGCTATTGTTATAAAAAAACATAGCCTTAAACAAATATTTTGTTATCTCATTACAAATAAGATGTCTTTAAGAAAGAAAGGAATTTATAACTTATAAAATTAAGGAATCGAATAGAACCTCTAATAATCTCCAAATTATAATGTATTATCTCGAAACATAACATACTTCCTGGAAATTTTCAGTAAACTTCATTCATCTGACATTGTTGTCTTCCTTCTCAAAACAAAGTTTTTTTTTTTAAAAAAAAAACATTTAAAATACAAACTGATTTAATTCCAAATGAAAGATAGTATGTTCATTCTATTTTGATTATCACAATATTTAAACATCATGTCATGAATCTCACATTTAGCTCCTTAAATCACAGTCTCCCTTTGAGATCCAATGCACTAGAGATAAAGTATAGTAATTCATAATCTTTTCTGGCTCAACAGTTGAAAAATGTCTCAAATTCTTAGATTGCTTTTTTTCTGCCAATATTTTAGGATAAAAAGAAGGATGGTGTTGAATATTTCTATAGGTTTAAGTTAAAAAAAATTCCTAATGATCATTAGTTCCCTGTATATTTTAGACTCAAAGCATCATTTCTCCAAATTCCAACAAACTAAGGCATGATGATATATGATTACTCATATACAAGACACAAGATACCTGAAAACTATTATTATCAGAATGACACTGTCTTAGTCATTGTTCTTCTGTGGTGATGAGACACCATGCCTAACTCAACTCTCATAAGAGAAAACATTTTATTGGGGCCTTGGTTATATTTTCAGAGCTAAGTGCATTATCATGGCAGGGAGTGTGACAACAGACCTGGCAAGAATGGTGCTAGAGAAGTAGTTGAGAGCTGCATCCTGACACAAAGACAGAGACAGAGAGACAGAGAGAGAAAGAGAGAGATAGAGACAGACAGAGACAGAGAAATGGAATTGTCAAACCTCCAAGTCCACCACAAGTGCTATATTTCCTCCAAAAATACCACAATTTCTAATCCTATTAAAAAATTCAATATATGTGCTTATGGGGGTCATTCTTATTCAGACCATCTCAAACACATTTGTAATTTGGGGGAATCATTTGTGCTTTTATCAAAATATGTTTTTCTGTAGTAATAAGAGCGGCGGGGCTGCGTCTCCGGCACCCGGCCGCCCGCATGGCTAGCTTTTGCCCCGAAATAATTACACGGAAACTGTATTCTTTTGAACACTGTCAGGCCCATTAGTTCCAGCCTCTTATTGGCTAGCTCTTACATATTGATCTAACCCATTTCTAATATTCTGTGTAGCCCCACGAGCTGGCTTAACAGGAAAGATCTTAACCTGCGTCTGTCTGGAGTGGGAGAATCATGGCGACTCAATGACTCGGCTTCTTTCTCCCAGCATTCTGTCTGTTTACTCCACCCACCTAAGGGCTGGCCTATAAATGGGCCAAGGCAGTTTCTTTATTAAATGAAAGTAACTCCTCCATCATTTTTCACAGGTTAAAACCAATATGTTTCACTGGGAAATTTGAATTTTCATTCACTTTTAGACTTCCTCTTTCTTTTACCTCACAATCTATCTGCTTACAATGTCTTATTTCTTCAGTTAATGGAGATATTAATTGTACAATAATACAAATTCATTTGTATGTTCCAATTTAAATTATGAATTTAAAACTACACGTGATTGAGTAAATCTATTAAGCTGATTGATTTGAAAACAAATTATTAAAATCATTTCCAAATGATTGCCAAACACAGTTATCATCATTGGCTTCTCAGAATTAATGTACTTTCTTGTACTAACATAGTATTCAGTCAAAGATAGTATTCTTTTGTTAATAATGGTCTCAGAATTAGAATCTTTCCCATCAAAGGGATGTCACATTCACGCACATAAATAGCAAATGTGTTTTGCATATGTTCACAGTTCCTATGTCTTCTCTAAACTCATATTTGTAGATAGTAACTTGTTGATATATGGCTCCAGAGTATATTATACATCACATCATATCACAGAACATACACAAGTGAAAAATATTCTAGAAGGCTGAATTTCTTTGACTAGAATCCCATTCTCATGTGTGTGAAACAAAATAATTCTCTACATTTATTTTTATTTACTGGTGTTTATGCTCTTGAATTAAACCCTAAAATCACTTCTTCTGAGTCTAGTGTTGATTAATAAAGAAATAAGATTAAAATAAATATTTATCCACAATAAAATGTGATTTCTTCTGTTGGAGGGAGTGGGCTTTTGGTTCCTGGATGCCTGGCTAGCTTAGACCCAAAATAATTAAATAATCACAAAGAAACTGTATTAATTAAATCACTGTTTGACCCATTAACTCTAGCTTCTTTTAGCTAGCTCTTACATATGAATTTAACTCATTTCTATTAATCTGTTTATTGTCATGTAGCTGTGGCTTACCAGCAAGATTCCAACTAGTCTTCTGTCTCCAGTGGGGCTATATGGAATCTCTCTCTACTTTTCTTCTCCCAGCATTCAGTCCAATTTTTCCCGCCTACCTAAGTTCTGCCCTATCAACAGGCCAAGGCAGTTTCCTTATTCATTAACCAATAAAACCAACACATAGACATAAGGACCTGGTCCCACACCATTTTTCCCACTTTCCAAAACCGAGTATTATTTATTTCTCATTTGTCTGACACCAGATACACAAGCCCAGGTATAAAAAGTAGGATGAGTGTTTCTGTTGTAAGTACCCATTACAGAGCCTGTATTTTTCCCTAGAATATTTGCCTAGCTGGAATATAAGATCCATAATGCCTTTTTTTTTCTTTTAAAGGTAAGGCAGGAGGATTTGACGGTTTTGGAACTGAGACTTTATTTAAAAGAAATACTTTAAAAGTAGCCAGGAATAATTACAGTGCATTGCTTCCTTTTATCAGGATAAAACTAATCAAATATTTTTACTTTATTTTCTAAGTAAAATTATCAGTATTGGTTAGGAATTTGTTTTTTATTTTTACTCATCCTAACATTTAAATATGAAAAGATAAGAACAACAAATAGGAACTGATTCAAAAATATATCAACAAGCAAATTTTATTTTTAAAAAGTTTTTTTTTTTTTTGAGACAGGGTATCTCTGTGTAGCTCTGGGTTCCTGAAACTCCATTTGTAGACAAAACTGGCCTCAAACTCAGAGATCTATCTGCCTGTAAAGTGCTGAGATTAAAGGCATATGTCACTATGATGCTGAAAATTGATGTGGGATGTCCTTTTGTATATGCATTGCTTTTATTAGATAATAAATAAAGCTGTTTTGGCCAATGGTCTAGTAGAGTAAATTAAGGTGGGAAATCAAAACAGATATATAGAAAAAGTATAGGCAGAGTCAAGGAGATGCCATGTAACTACCGAAAGAGAAAGATGCCGGAACCTTACCAGTAGGCCACAAATTCATTGGGATACACAGATTAATAGAAATGTTCATGAGAAACCTGAGCTAATAGGCCAAACATTGTTGTAATTAATATAGTTTCTGTGTGATTATTTGGGTCTGAGCAATCAGGAAACAAAAGGGCAGTCTCCATTTATAAAATGGTGCCCACCATCTGAGACATAGATCTATATAAGACCTAAAAAAGACGGCTTCTAGACCCACAAAAATGGGAGCCAAGCACAACTTCTTGGAAGCTGCATGTTTTTAGATAGGCTCTGTTTGCTGGGAGTGAGTAGAGGCATGGCTCCTTTAAGAGAAAGCTTCATGACTCAGAATTAGCAGCAAAAACTGTGCAACTCCTTAAGAGCCTGATCCTGGTTCATACTGGCGACATGAACTCTGGCTCTCTTTGGAGATGCTACACATAAATGGGGTCTGTGTGCATTGTAGTACAAATTGCTTAGTGGCAACATAAACCAGGTGTGTTCCGAAAGCTGGGTCAGTGAGCATGGCTCACAGATGCAGTGAACATACCTCCTTCATGTTGCGTAGGATGAAGCCAAAATACAGGGCTGTGGAGTTGGCCCTAGCCATGCCTGCTTAGCATTTAAAAAATAAAAGTTATTTCTGGTCAGAAAATAATTATGGATATGCAATAAAGGCAGATTCATATGAAAAAGATCTCCAAATGAGTCACAGTATTGGATAAAAGAGTATGGGCTTTTGAGAGAGAAAAAAAAAGTACAGAAAGTCATAGATTAAAGGAGCAAAAATAATAAATTAAAAAGTAGTATAGTAAAATAATAAGCCACATGAAAATGGAAAACACAGAGAGTCTGGATTATGTATATTGTTGTGTTTTCTTTGAATTTTTTTGACTGTGAATGTATGAAGTACAGAGAGATATTTCATTGTACGGGCTGCTAAGCTAAACCAACATATATATTTTGAAGATATCTTGACTTCAAAACTTGAGTCTAAGGTCTAAGGATATATTACTTTGAAAATGAGGTTCTGTTTTTGTTTCCACTGAAAATGAAACCTTGTGGATCCCTTCCCTGTAAATTTTGATTAATGGAACAGAAACTTCTGAAAGTTATTCATGAAACCCAAAAGTACTTCATTAAAAAATAGGAGGAAACAGTTCAAAACTGTGTCCAAAGTTCAAAAATGATTGCTTATAAATATTGGTTTTCATTTGAAGGGGGTTGGGTATAAATGGCTAATGGTCACATTTTTAAAGAAAAAATAAGGGAAATATGATAAATAGAAATGAATACTTTACATTGGTATGGACTTTGGTTTATTGATACAAATTTAAGATCAATTTTGTTATATGTATATTTCTACTCATGTTTAAGGAATTATGTTTATAGAGCTCATTTAAAATGTAATATAGAATTTAAAATTATAGACTAAGGCTACCAACCCAGAGCAGTGAGTGCCGGACTAGAGGGCAGGCCTCAAGGTCCCCGCCAGGGAACGCGGGCCCCTGCTGCTGGGGCTGCAGTGTCTGCAGTGCTCTCCTGGACCAGCTCTGCCTGCCCCCTACCTCCCTTGGTCCCTGGCTCATTGGGGCTACCAGGAGTCCCTGTGTAGGTGCTGAGAAGTTCCATCTGGACGGGTGAGTGTGTGCTATCCTGGGGCTGACTGTCCTGGTAGAGAGCACAAATGCCTCTCCCCCAGCTCCTGCTGCAGGGCTTTCTTTCCTACACACGTGCCCCACCCCCACCCCCAAGCCTGCCTTGCCTGCAGGGTCCTTTGCTCTGGAGCAGCTTCCTGCCCTTTCACTAAGGCTACCAACCCAGAGCAGTGAGTGCCGGTCTAGAGGGCAGGCCTCAAGGTCCCTGCCAGGGAACGTGGGCCTCTGCTGCTGGGGCTGCAGTGTCTGCTGTGCTCTCCTGGACCAGTTCTGCCTGCCCCCTACCTCCCTTGGTCCCTGGCTCATTGGGGCTACCAGGAGTCCCTGTGTAGGTGCTGAGAAGTTCCATCTGGACGGGTGAGTGTGTGCTATCCTGGGGCGGACTGTCCCGGTAGAGAGCACAAACCCCCCTACACTAAGGCTACCCAACCAGAGCAGTGAGTGCCTGCCTAGCGGGCAGACCTCAGCAACCCCCGAAAGGGAGCGCAGGCACCTCCAGCTTGTACTGCAGTGTCGCCTGTGTTCTACTAGACCCCGCCCTACCCCTTGCATTCGCCCTTCTTTCCGCCGGGCATTGGAATACCAGGCGTCCCTGTGTTGGTGTTGAGGAGTTCATCTGGAAGGGAACGGTTCCTGCCCCTACACTGAGGAGATACACCCAGAGAGTTAGTCACAGCAAAGACTGGTCCAAGACACCAGGCCTCTCCTGGCTTCATTTGAAGGAAGAGATGGGCAGGCGCCAACACAAGAATTCCCCCAACAACTTGAAAGGCAACGTGACATCACCAGAATCCAGGAATCCCGAAATAAGAAGTGTACACCCTAATCCAGAAGAATTAGAAGAATTCGACTCAAAAGTGAATTATATGAAAATAATAGAGGACCTTAAACAGGAGGTGAAAGACTGCCATAATCAATTAGAGATTACAAACAAAAAGGTAGAGGAAATGAATAAATCTCTCAAAGATACCCAAGAAAACCAAGAGAAACAAGAAAAAGTAATCAAACAGGTAAGGGAAACGGTTCAAGATTGAAGAATGAAGTGGAAGTAATAAAGAAAACACAAACTGAGGGAAGGATAGAGATGGAAAATTTGGATAAACAAACAGGAACTACAGAGACAAGTACCACCAACAGATTACAAGAGATAGAAGAAAGAATCTCAGACACTGAAGATACCATAGAGAAAATAAACACTCTGATCAAAGAAAACAGCATAACCAACAAATTCTCATCACAAAACATTCAGGAAATCTAGGACACAATAAAAAGACCAAAACTAGGAATAATAGGGATAGAAGAAGGAGAAGAAGTACAGCTCAATGGTCCAGAAAAATATATTTAATAAAATTATAGAAGAAAACTTTCCCAACCTTAAAAAAGATATTCCTTTGAAGGTCCAAGAAGCATACAGAACACCGAATCGACTGGATCAAAAAAAAAAAAACATCTCCTCGTCATATAATAATCAAAACACACAGCATACAGAATAAAGAAAGAATATTAAGAGCTGCAAAGGAAAAAGGTCAAGTTACCTATAAAGGTAAACCTATCAGACTTACACCTGATTTCTCTATGGAAACCATGAAAGCCAGAAGATCCTGGATAGATGTACTGCAGAAACTAAGAGACCATGGATGCAAGCCCAGACTACTATACCCAGCCAAGCTTTCGTTCACTATAAATGGAGAAAACAAAATTTTCCAGGATAAAAACAAATTTAAACAATATGTAGCCACAAATCCAGCCTTACAGAAAGTAATAGAAGGAAAATCACAAACCAAGGAGTCCAACAATGCCCACAATAACTCAGACATATAATGACCCTTCACCAGCACAACTTGAAGAAGGGAAACACACAAACTCTACTACCGAAAGAAAGAAAGAAAGAAAGAAAGAAAGAAAGAAAGAAAGAAAGAAAGAAAGAAAGAAAGAAAGGAAAAATGACCAGAGTTAACAACCACTGGTCATTAATATCACTTAATATCAATGGACTCAACTCACCTATAAAGAGGCACAGGCTAAGAGATTGGATACGAAAACAGGATCCAACATTCTGCTGCTTACAAGAAACACACCTCAACCACAAAGACAGACATCTACTCAGAGTAAAGGGCTGGGAAAAGGTTTATCAAGCAAACGGACCTAAGAAACAAGCAGGTGTGGCCATACTAATTTCTAAGAAAGTTGACTTCAAACTAAAATCAATCAAAAGAGATGGAGAGGGACATTTTTTACTCATAACAGGAACAATTCACCAGGATGAAGTCTCAATCCTGAATATATATGCCCCTAATATAAAAGCACCCACTTATGTAAAAGAAACGTTACTAAAACTCAAGGCAGTCATCAAACCACACACACTAATAGTAGGAGATTTCAACACTCCTCTCTCACCAATGGACAGGTCACTCAGAGAGAAACCTAACAGAGAAATAAGAGGATTAAGGGAGGTAATGAATCAAATGGACTTAACAGACATCTATAGAACATTCCACTCAAATAAGAAAAAATATACCTTCTTCTCTGCAGCTCATGGAACCTTCTCGAAAATAGACCACATACTCGGTAACAAAGCAAACTTACACAGCTACAAAAAATATCGGTAACCACCTGTGTCTTATCAGATCACCATGGATTAAAGTTAGAATTCAACAACAATGCTATCCCCAGAAAGCCTATGAACTCATGGAAACTGGACAGTCAACTACTTAACCACACCTGGATCAAGGAAGAAATAAAGAAAGAAATTAAAGTCTTTCTTGAATTCAATGAAAATGAAGACTCAATATACTCAAACCTATGGGACAATATGAAAGCAGTGCTAAGAGGAAAGTTCATAGCATTAAGTGCCCACTTAAAGAAAACGGAGAAAGCACACATTGGAGACTTAATAGCCCACCTGAAAGCTTTAGAAAAAACAAAGCAGACTCACCTTAGAGAAGTAGAAGACTGGAAATAATCAAATTGAGGGCTGAAATCAACAAAATAGAAACACAGAAAACAATGCAAAGAATCAATGAAACAAAAAGCTGGTTCTTGGAGAAAATCAATAAGATTGATAAACCCCTATCCAAACTAATAAAACGGCGGAGAGAGAATACGCAAATTAACAAAATCAGAAACGAAAAGGGAGACATAACCACAGACACAGAGGAAATTCAGAGAATCATTAGATCTTACTACAAAAACCTGTATGCCACAAAATTGGAAAATGTAAAAGAAATGGACATTTTTTTAGATAAGCACCATATACCAAAGTTAAACCAGGACCAGGTGAACAATCTAAATAGACCTGTTAGTCGCGAAGAATTAGAAGTTGTTATAAAAAACCTCCCCACCAAAAAAAGCCCAGGTCCAGACGGCTTCAATGCAGAATTCTACCAGAACTTCCAAGAAGACCTAATACCTATACTCCTTGATGTATTTCACAATATAGAAACAGAGAAGTCATTGCCAAATTCCTTTTATGAAGCTGCAGTTACTCTGATACCAAAACCACACAGAGACTCAAACAAGAAAGAGAATTACAGGCCAATCTCACTCATGAACATCGACGCAAAAATACTCAATAAAATACTGGCAAACCGTATCCAAGAACACATTAGAAAAATTATCCATTATGATCAAGTAGGCTTTATCCCAGAGATGCAGGGCTGGTTCAACATACGAAAATCTATCAATGTAATCCATCATATAAATAAACTGAAAGAAAAAAACCATATGATAGTTTCATTAGATGCTGAAAAAGCATTTGACAAAATTCAACATCCCTTTATGATAAAGGTCTTAGAGAGATTAGGGATACAAGGGTCGTACCTAAGTATAATAAAAGCTATTTATAGCAAACCGACAGCTAACATCAAATTAAATGGAGAGAAACTCAACGCTATTCCACTAAAATCAGGAACATGACAAGGTTGTCCACTCTCTCCATACCTCTTTAATATAGTGATTGAAATTCTAGCAATAAGACAACATAAAGGGATCAAAGGGATGCAAATTGGAAAGGAAGAAGTTAAACTTTCATTATTTGCAGATGATATGATAGTGTACATAAGTGACCCCAAAACCTCCACCAAAGAACTCCTTCAGCTGATAAACACCTTTAGTAGCATTGCAGGATACAAGATCAATTCCAAAAAATCAGTTGCCCTTCTATACACAAAGGATAAGGAAGCAGAGATGGAAATCAGAGAAGCATCACCCTTCACGATAGCCACAAATAGCATAAAATATCTTGGGGTAACTCTAACCAAGGAAGTGAAGGATCTATTTGACAAGAACTTTAAGTCTATGAAGAAAGAAATTGAGGAGGATACCAGAAAATGGAAGGATCTCCCTTGCTCTTGGATTGGGAGGATCAACATAGTAAAAATGGCAATTCTACCAAGGGCAATTTATAGATTCAATGCAATCCCCATTAAAATCCTATCAAAATTCTTCACAGATCTTGAGAGGACAATAATCAACTTTATATGGAGAAACAAAAAACCCAGGATAGCTTTTTGCTGTTTGTGGGTGGCTTGCCACAAAGAAATTTTCGTGACTCAGCAGCAGGAAAAAAAACTGGCTGTTTTAAAATGCTGGCTTTCTGGGCTGTGCCACCATCGTGATCTCTGTCTGGCTCCTGCAGGAGACAGAGCTTTTGAATGGGGTTTTGTAATTAAAGTGATATGGCTTGCTTGATGGCAATGTGGACTGCTGTGTGCCTGGAACTAAGTGCAGCTCAGGGGGACCAAATGACTCTGAGGCACCGGCGTGCGTGGCTGTGGCTCAGCCATGCTGAACTGTGCTGATCTCAGGCAGGATCTATCGTAATTACCATAATAACTATTCAGTTAAGGTTTAGACTGGGCAGGAAACAGCTGTACCCTATTACCTCTACATGGCACAACATAAGTTTTTAAGAAGTGCTTAGCATTTTAAGAAATGCTCCTGGATAATAAAGAATTACAGATTCACAGTAGGACAGATTCAGACATAAAAGATCTCTGAATGGATCACAATGTTGGGTGAGTGTACAAAGGCTTGGGAGAGAAAAGAAAAAGAATATAGAGAATAAAAAGGGTAAAGTCTTTAAAAAGACAAGAGTAAAGATAGCTATAGACTAAAAGAAATAATGAAAAATAAGCCATGTAAAAATGGAAAATTCACAGAGGGTCTGGATTATGTATTTTACTGTGTCTTCTTTAAAATTTTTGACTGTGAAGGAGCTAAGTACAAAAAAAACATTTCATGAAATGGGATGCTAAGCTGAATCTGCATATATGTTCTAAAGGTATCATGACTTCCAAATTTGGGTCTAAGGAGATGATGCTTTGGAGTGGGTCTTCTTTTGTTTTCACAGAGGATGAGACCCTGTGAACTGCTTCTATCCCAATATGGTATGACAGACCATACCCTCCTGAAAGGTTGCTATGAACACCCTCAAAATTTACTTTGCTCAACTGCCAACTGAGATGAACCTAGCAGACAGGTTACACCATGAAAGATCTGATTAACAGCGCCCCCATTCAGCATGAAGCAGTTTAGATAGAGATAGCTACATCTATATTCCCAAATATTGTTTATAAATGTTCTTTTACATTTAAAGGGGAATATGATATAGATATAAATAATTTGCATTGGTATGGATTTTAATGTCAAATTTGTTATATGTATATGTATTTCTGACCTTGACTAAGGTACTGTGATTGTATAGTTCATTTACAAATGTAATGTATAATTAGGAAATATAGGTTGCTAATGGATAATCATTGATAATAGTAAAACTTGTAGTCATGTTATATTTTCTAGATATATAGAGATATATTTCAGTTAAATAGGCGTTCTTCATATCTTTCAAAGACTGTAAAATATGGCATTTAAAATGTTTGAATAACTTAGGACTTTTCATAACAATTGACAAGTCTTCTCCTGATAGCACCAATCTACTTCAAGAGGAAGTTGGACATTGAAGAAGCTCCTTATGGAGTTTGATTAGCTATTTAGGCAAGAAACTGCTCTTGCCTGGACTGATGCATGAACTGGACACGAAGAACCCACAGAGAGAGGACTGCTGAACTTGTCTAAAGGTGAGATGGTTCTTCGGGGTTCCTGACTCATGAAAGAGTCTGCAAGAAATTCTGCATGACACAGAAGAAAGTGACTGAACTGTCTTTGAAATTTTCTGCTTCATGGAAATGTCTGCTGGATACTATGGGCCTGTAGGCCGAAGATGGATGCCCCAATGGTACAAAAGAACTCTGGGTGACTGTCCTGGCAGTGAGATGTCTCTGTCATTTCTAGAGTTTGGAGGTTGCTTATTTCTTGTTTAATTAGGTAATATTATATCCTTCTGGAGTCTTTAATGGAGTTGAAGAATAGATTGATAGTTATAGTTTTTCTTTGTTATGATGAAAGATAAAGTAGATATAAATATTGTAACTAATTCTTGCTTGATAACTGTTTTGTTATATGTAATTTTACTATGTTTTTTTTAAAGAGAAAAAGGAGAAATGATGTAGGTGGGTCTTCTATGTGTTGCTTTCATTGGTTAATTAATAAAGAAAACTGCTTGGCCTGATAGGTAAGAACATAGGTAGGTGGGGAAGACAGAACAGAATGCTGGGAGGAAGAAGGCAGTGAGGGAAACGATATAGCTCTCCTCTCCAAGATGGAAAAAGGTTAAGATCTTTTCCGGTAAGCAACCACCTCATGGTACTACACAGATTACTAAATATGGGTTAAAATAAGATGTGAGAATTAGCCAATAAGAGGCTGAAACTAATGGGCCAGGCAGTGTTTAAATGAATAGAGTTTGTGTTGTTAGTATGGGTGTAAAGCTAGCTGTGCAAGAGTGAGCCCGGTGGGAATGAAGCCTGCCACTCCTTCTACATTGAAGACAAATAGCTATAGTTATAACTTTTCTTAGTTATGATAAAATATAAGATATAAATCTTAAGACTCACAAAGAAATATTTTAACTGCAATTCTTGTTTGATACCTATTTTATTATATGTAATTTTACTATATTAAAATTAAAACTTCCTTTTTATTGAGACAGAAAAGGCAAGTTTATGTGGTATGTCCTTCTGTGAATTTGCAGCTTTTATTAGATAATGAATAAAGTTATTTTGGCCAATGGCTTAGTAGAATAAAGCCAGGTAGAAAATCCAAACAGAGATATATAGAGAAAGTAGAGTCAAGGAAAGAATTGCCATATAGCTACCAAAGGAGAGAGGCACCAGAATCTTACTGGTAGGCTACAGCTTCCTGGTGATATGCAGATTAATAGAAATGGGTTAATTTAAGGCACAAGAGTTAGTTAATAAGAAGCTTGAGCTAATAGACCAGACATTGTTGTAATTAATACAGTTTCTGTGTGATGATTCTGGTCTGAACAATCTGGAAACAAAATGCACTCTCCTCTTACAAAAATGTTTTATTTTTGTTATTAATTATGTAGAGTTGGGATGGGGTGGGGTAGTCTGCGTGAGAATGATGCTTTCTACAGAGTCCAGAGTAGAACATCAGATCTCCTAAAGCTGGAGTTACATTCAGTTGAGAAGAAACCAGCATAAGTGTGTGGAAATAAATTCAGGTCTTCTGAAAAATGAGTGCATACTATTAGCCATTGTACTATCTTTCCAGTCTTCAACTGATCTTAAAATAATAGAAGTATAGACATAGAGCCGGGCGATGGTGGCGCATGCCTTTAATCCCAGCACTCGGGAGGCAGAGGCAGGCGGATCTCTGTGAGTTCGAGACCAGCCTGGTCTACAGGGCTAGTTCCAGGACAGGCTCCAAAGCCACAGAGAAACCCTGTCTCGAAAAACCAAAAAAAAAAAAAAAAAAAAAAAAAAAAAAAAAAAAAAAAAAAAAAAGAAGTATAGACATAGCTAACCTTTAGGAAAACTGTAAAGAATATAAGCCTTACCTTTAATATAATAACAAAATAAATGTAAATGTACTTCACTCAATGTTTGGTGCATAGTAATCACTTGATAAAATATAGCCTACTGAACACTCATCCATTGTTGGAGGGAATGCAAACTTGTACAACCACTTTGGAAATCAGTGTGGCAGTTTCTCGGGAAACTGAGAGTCAACCTACCTCAGCATCCAGCAATTCCACTCTTGGGAATAATATACCCAAAAGATGCCCTATCATACTACAAAAGCATTTGTTCAACTATTTTCATAGCAGCACTATTTGTAATAGCCAGAACCTGGATACAACCTAGGTGCCCCTCAATAGAAGAACGGATAAAGAAGGTGTGGAGCATATACACTTTAGAGTTTTACTCAGAAGTAAAAAACAATGACATCTTGAATTTCACATGCAAATGGATGTAAATAGAAAACACTTTACTGAGTGAGATAACCCAGACCCCAAAAGATGAATATGGTATGTACTCACTCATAAGTGGATTCTAGCCATAAATAAAGGACATTGAGCCTATAATTCGTGATCCTAGAGAAGCTAAAGCTAAATAACAAGGTGAACCCAAAGAAAAACATATAGTTATCCTCCTGGATATTGGAAGCCGACAAGATGGCCAGGCAAAGCCGGGCGATGGTGGCGCACGCCTTTAATCCCAGCACTCGGGAGGCAGAGGCAGGCGGATCTCTGTGAGTTCGAGACCAGCCTGGTCTAAAGAGCTAGTTCCAGGACAGGCTCCAAAGCCACAGAGAAACCCTGTCTCAAAAACAAAAAACCAAAAAAAAAAACCAAAAAAAAAAAAGATTGCCAGGCAAAAGTTCTGAGAACGGGGATGGGAGTGGGATGGGGGTAAGGGGAGATGGGGAGAGAGAAGGAGAGAATAGGGGAAAGCTTGGGGGAATGAGCTGGTTGAGATGGGGGAAAGGTGGATATGGGAGCAGGGAAGTAGGTATCTTAATTAAGGGAGCCATTTTAGGGGTGGCAAGAGACTTTAGAGGGGTTCCCAGGTGTCCAAGGAGATGTCCTCAGCTTGTTCCTTGGGCAGCAGAGGAGAAGGTGCCTGAACTGGCCTTATCCCATAGCCACACTGATGAATACACCATAAAACCTTCTTCATCTGGTGATGGATGGAGATAGAGACAGAAACCCACATGGGAGCACTGGACTGAGATCCCAAGGTCCAATTGAGGAGCAGAAGGAGGAAGAACATGAACAAGGAAGTCAGAACCACGAGGGGTGTGTCTACCCACTGAAATGGTGTGACTGATCTAATGGGAGCTCACCAAGGCCAGCTGGACTGAGACTGAATGAACATGTGATCAAACCGGGCTCTCTGAATGTGGCTGACAATGAGGGCTGACTGGGAAGTCAAGAACAATGGCACTGGGGTTTGATTCTACTGCATGGACTGGCTTTGTAGGAGTCTAGTCTGGTTGGATGCTCACCTTCCTAGAACTGAATGGAGGGGGGAGCACCTTGGACTTCCCACAGGGCAGGGAACTCTGACTGCTCTTTGGACTGGAGAGGGAGGGGGAGGAAGGAAGTGGAAGGTAAATGGTAGGAGGGGAAGAGTTGGAAATTTTTAATAAATAAAAAATAATAAAAATAAAAAAGCCTACTCTCTTTGTTATTCTTTTAGTATCTTCTCCTGAATCTCAGATATTTTTGTACCATTATTTGGGTATTCTCACAGCAATTTTGTGCTGGATGGCCATACCCATTCATACTATTCAAACTTACTGACATTCGCATTCCTGTTTCCATGAATTTCTTGTCCTGTTTTTTGAAAAATCTGTCTCGAGTAACTTTTTTGTTTTCTGGAAAGGATCTGATCAATTATCACTTAAAGATTAGCTTAATATAATATTCTCTTCAAGGATATTAATAGCTAATAGGTGACCATCAGATTCTTAAGGTATAGATTTATTAATGATTTTCACAAATATAAGTAGAGATGTTCTGGGAGATGCAATTCTGTTACTGGAAAGAGGATCATATGCTGTTCCTCAATATACATTCATATATATATATATATATATATATATATATATATATATATATATCTCACAAGTTGCTTTTCCAACAGTAAACACGCATCATAGGGTATAGTGAAAGACCGGCGTAACAAAGATTCACAAATATATTCAAACAGTAAAATATGCCACATGGTGTGAGCAGCATTAGTCTTTAAGTGCTTCTATTCTCCAAATACCGCGCTCCCCCCCATCAGAAAGTGTTGCTAACAGTAATCTTGTTAATAGCTGGTACTGTAGCTAATAGGTTTCCTTATTTAGGATATGTGAAAAAAATTGCCAACTTGATGGTTTGAGGAATTCTCTCAAAGTTGAAGTGACTAAAGTTTCCATTGACCTTTCTGACACACAAGACCTGCTAGCTTCACACAAGTCTAATTAACACCCATACCATTTCCTGAGAAAACTGATTGTACTTCCAACTTAATCAGGCTTCTGTCAATAGGAATGGTACACATAAAAAGTAATGTCTGAAATCTGATTTTTTGAAGAACTTCTTTCTCTTCCTTGGAATTTGTCTAAATGAGACAGAGAGTGTAATGCTGCTGTGTTTTATCTGGTTTGAACAGCTCATTTTCGATACATAATTATTCCCTTGTTTCTGTTGTTCCTCCTATCTTTAAAACCTTCTTTCTCATACCACCTATTGAATTTAGCCTGGTGAGATACCCTATGGCCATGGAAATGATAGTTTATTCACACTGGCATTTCATGCTCTATATGCTATGTTCTCAGATAAGCTGAAAGGCCATTTATTAATGCTCGCTCTATACTGTGTTTCCCATTTCTTTCTTACATCAACCTGGGAGTTACAGGAATTAGCCTTAATTTACTCAGATGAAATGCAAAGTAGCCAAAGTACTGACCAGAGTAATGCAACAAGTAGCAAACAAAACCCAGATTAAATTCTGGGATTATTTGCCTCTGTCCAATGATAGTACCTGTAAAAATGTACCATTTCTCGCTACATATCCTCTCCTCCTATAGTTAATTCCACACTTGTATATGTCTCCATCATTCTCAAAGGCTATTTTTCACATAAAGTAGCCAAATCTTGGCCTACCTGGATTTAGCAGTAACATAATGAAAGTCCTATTCATTCTTCATTATTCCATGTAAATTATCAAGTATTTTAAAGAATCACACACCAGGAAGATGGGCCACAAGCATTGTGGCAATCAGCCTCACTCATTACTTTTTAAAGTAAGATAGAGATGTGAGGTGGTACCAATAGACAGTAGATACACCAATGGTTAAATAGCCTCTGAAGCTGGTGGGGGGGGACTTGTGGAAGACAGCACCATCAAATAAATGGATATGATATTAAATAAGTCAGTCTGTATAATGTGATAAAAATGTAATTTTTGTGTACTAAATTGTCTCTACAACCAACAAATTTATGTACAAAGAAAAAAAAGACAAAATGATCATTATTGAAAGTGAAAAGGTAGTCTCCACCATTTACATATTGACATGTAAACTAAGACATGTGGTAGTAAGATTCAGAAGAAAATAAGCCTACATTCACAATATCCATATTTCTTTGATTCTTTTATTTTTGCCACACTGATTTTAACAATTATTCTCAGAATCTGTTGTTTTCTATTTTCAGAGAATTTTCCTAGGAAACCTGAACAAGTGTTCATGTGTTTGTGATTACTAATGCATTCACTCTGATGAGGTTTGAATGGAAAATGACCCTCACAGCCTCACTGAAGAAAATGGGTCATTGTAGAGTTGGCCTTGAAGATTTTATAGCTTAACTCTACCACATGTCAATGATCTACTCTTGACTGCAAATACAATATGGTCACTCAACCTCCTACTTCTGCCTCCATGCATTCCAACATAATGAATTGTATTCTCTAAACTGCAAGCCAGAATAAACTCTTCCTTCATTAAATAACTTCTGATACATTTTATCACAGCAATAAGAAAAGTAAGAAAACCACTTAGCATGCAGTCTTTGTGACTAACTAAATGTCATTTTGAACCAGCATGGTAGCTCATTTGGTAAAGGCATCTGCTGCTGAGGCTGAAAACCTGAGTTTAGTCTCCACGTCCAGGGTGGTGGAGTGGTGGATGGAGAGAATCTACTATGAGTTGATTGTCCTGTGAAACACACACACACAATGATGATGAAAACAAAGGTTTTTTTCTATATATATATTTTTTGTTTTTAACAAGGAAGGAAAACTTTTAGGGGCTGGAGAAATGGCAACACATTTAAGAACACATGCCACCTTGCAGAAGACCAGAGATTTGGTGACCAGCACCCACATTTAATATCTAACAACTGTCTGTAACTCCAGCTTCAATGAATGTGATACCTTCTACCAGACTCTGAAATACCTGCTCTCAGATATGCACAGACCCACATACACACGTGATTTAAAAGCAAATCTTCTGGAGTAATTATTTTAGATATTTGCATTTCAGACATATGCTCACTTCTTGTCAAATATAGGAGAGAACCCTAAAACTTATCCACTTTTAAAAACATTTACATCACTCACTATTCCTAAAGGATCATTTAATTAAAAAAAAAAAAACAGAGATGTAACAGAGAATCCCCAAAGTAAAATAGGTTCTTTGACTCTTTGTTGGTCTCTATATTTGTCTCAAGGAGCCCAGAATATGTCATCTGATACCAGAGGCACATGTCTATTGTAGACATTTAATACAACATTTAATTTTTATGGAATCATTAACTCAGAAGAGCATGAAGATATGAGAAACATACCCATTCATTATAGTTTATCTCCCGTCTGTATGTAGGAAGAACACTAAATTTTGTCTCTTGATTGGACTATTTACTTTTCTTCATGAAATAAAACTTTATTTCTTCTTTCTTTGCTTCTAAACCTCTAGATAAAGTCTCATTTTAACATTCTTTGGCTCTTTTTGAGCAGATCATCAGAACCTGTATGTCAGATTATTTCTCTTTTTGTACTAAATCTTAAAAGTAAAATATGGTATATTACTATACATTAAAAATATAAAGAGAAGAATAAAACAGATTTATGGGTAAAGGAAGGTAGAGAAGGAAAATTGACATTGTGCTTTCAAAAATGGCAGGCTATTTGAAGATATATAAATAAAATCCATTTACCTTTTTTCAATCAATATCTTAGTCAAACTATAAATACCTTAACAACAAGATTTTCTCTCAACTCTTCTAATCATTGCTTCATTTTGGTATCAGTTTCTTCATATATATATATATAGACACACACATATAAACATTGGATATAGATACAAACTCATATAAATAATTGTCTAAATGTCTCATGAAAAAATATTTTCCATGAAGTGGCAATTCAATTCAATAAACATACTTTTATTATTTTCATGATAAGTATGGTATAATAATTAACACTGTTGTTTTGTCGTATATATCAGTCAAATGTATATACAATTAAGAAGCCATAAACATTCATTTCACACAAGCAACTATATTTGTGTGGCTTAGGAGACAGTAGGAAAGTGGCATATTGTCTATCTCAATATATACCTGTATAGTGCTTGTGCAGTTAGTATACCTGAAGAATAATTGTTAAAGTAGCATAACTACGTCCTTTAACCATGTACAAAGAAAGGTAACCATGTACAAAGTTTGGAAAATAAAAAATTTCAAAAGCAGATGTTCAAAGACATTATGTAACTGGGAAAAGGTCATATGACCTGCACAAAGTCCTAAGAAATTCTTGACTGAGTGAGAATTAGGGAAATTACCTGCTCCATACACATATATCTGTCATAAAAATATGTCACCACATTTTGTAATTTAGTTATCCTTTCTTAGCTCCTTTTCTTTCCATGAAACATATTTTAAACTTTGGACAAATGATTTAAGAGGTTGGTTTTATTAAATGCAAACATAAATTAATGAGTTTTTCTAAATGAAAACCAATGTAATATATTATTCCCTCATTTAATTTTATCATAATACAGATTTAGTATAATATTTAATGGAAATGATTAAACACAATAGCAGAACCATCTATCATAGGCAGGCTGCCTCAGAAAACATTTAGTTGTAGTGGAGATCAAGAGATGCTATTAAAATTCTCCCCAAAATGGTAGAAAGATGGAAAGGTCTGACAAAAGAATAAACTAATGTTAATAAGATCTCAACTGCATAAAACAGTGATGGGAAGTTGGTTCTGGCAAATCCTGATTGGAAAATTAAAACTGTTCTTTTGTAAAATTAAAACCCTGAAAATTTTGACTTCTTCTCATAAGTTGTGTAAAAAAATCTACTCTGTGTTTACTCAAAAGGTGTTGTATACACACACACAAACACACATACACACACAAAGCATAAAAACCTGAAAATATTTTACTTGAATAAATCAGTTCTAGTTCCCTGATTCAATTATTTTCATATATATTTAAATCCGAATTTTAATAACCTTTGTTACAGTGGAGAAAAGACTATGAAATAGAATAAGACATCTAAATATAGGTTATATCTTATGGCATGACACCAAATATTCTATATTACATTATTGATAACAAAGTAAATGGGATTATAAAGATTCAGTATATGGTTTCAGAAGATATGTCAACGTTGTTCAAATTAGTTCATTGATGCCTAGGTAGCAAGTAGTGTCATGAACAAACAAGCTGAGAGCTAGATATAGAAAGGAATGCTATTTCAAGGTGAATGAATTACTGTCTGCTTTCAAAGATCTCAGAGTTATATTGAACAAGGTAAAAAATAAGACATACATGTAAATTAGATATTATTAAGTCAATAAGGATAAACAGCCAAGAATAGCTGCAAACAATAAACATCAAAAATCTAGTGTACATTTGCTAAAATCACCATATACCTTAGTTGCATGACAGAGAAATCAACACCACAGCATTGAAAGTAGGATGGGGCTCACCCCTCTCTGAAGATGTATACATAGCTAATGCTTTGTTGGGAGAAAGGGTGATGTGGCTACTGGTAAGGTACACATTCCCCTACAAACAATTGTAATGAAATCCAATGAGTCACAAACAGATACATAAGTAGAATAGTGGTTGTTAGAGAAGAAAAAGGGCATTAGAGAAAATGAAAAGGGGGACAGAGAGAATAACTGAGACTGAATATGATGAAAATATATTAAATATACACATGAGAACATCACAATGAAACCCATTATTATATACAATTAATAAGTACTAATAAATTTATTAAAAGAAAGAAAATAGTACTTTGGTATACTGACATATGTTAAAATGTATTATTGTTATTAGATAGTTATCCCTGCATAGAAAAAAAACATAAGTCTTAGTAGTACTTGTTTTATTCACTGAAACTCAAATAGGACTTGACTAAAGGACAGTTTATGGCTATTAGTTTCATGGACATTATTTGGTATTTCTTAAACTTCTTCAGGTTGGTCCTAAATCAGCTACCTCAGACTTGGACTAACTGAAGGATGCTTGCTGTGGAAGCCAGAGATCCATAGCAGTTGTCAGCCTCTACCCCTCTCTACCTTGTTTTTTGAGACAGGGTCTCTCACTAAAACAGGAGTTTATCAATTTATAAGAGTAGGTAACCAATGAGTTCCAGGGATCTTTATATCTTTGCTATCTCAAAATTAGATTATAGGGGTAAGCTAACAAGTCAACCCCCATATACACGAAACTTATGTGGATGCTGGAAATCTGAACTCAAATCCACATACTTATATGGCAAGCAGTTTATCTATCATCCCCAAATACATAATATTATTACTGGGAAAATTAAGATTCTGAATAATTATTCTATCACATATATAATACAGTTTCATAGGTGAAAAATTGATAAGCATATCAGTGGAAGAGAATTGACAAGCCAGAATAAGACATTGAACTAACAAATTTATGGTTAGAAACATTAATACATACAAGAGAGAAAATTGAAGTTTAAGCATAAAGCTTTGGGAACTCTTGCTAACTATTCATAATGATCAAGTTACCTACTTACCACATATAATAATCAAATACATTCTAAGAGGTTTAAAGATGAAATATTAAAAGGGAAACTTCTTGAATCAAATGTCAGAAGATATAGTACTGATCTTGAAAAAGGAAAAATACTTTCTTAGTCTCAAAGAAATAAGATAATAAATCCAAAAATGAAAGTAAAATGTACCCTACTAGTAAAAATTGAAGGACAGACAAACATAAAAAACAATTTCAAACCACATTAAAAGAATGAAAGAGATCTTCATGATCATATTAATTGATACAGAAAAGGAATTTGACTTAACCATTAAAATAAATAAATAAATTGAACTTCATCAAGACTAAAATATCTTATACAACAAAGACCACCATTAAAAAAACTAATATGGAATCCCACAAAATAGGAGAAAATATTTGAAAATACTGCATCTTCAAAGGGAATAGCATGCAAACTGAAAAATAGGCAAATGCCTTGAAAGGACATATCTCCAAACAGTAAGCACATATACCCAGTAAGAACATGTGAGACACTCAGTATCACCAGGTCTATAAGAAAGGAAAATTTAAAACCCGAATTAAATGTCCCTAATGTTTAGTTCAGTAGATTTCTTCTTTTTTAGAAACAAAATAAATGGAGATGATCACAATTTTCAACACTTTTATGTCACTGATGGAAATGGAAAATGTAAACATATAGTACAATAGTTTGGTGGAACTAAAAATGCTGAACATAATGTTATCAGGTAACATAATAATTCCACAGTTAAATGTATAACCAAAGAACTGATACAGGTATTTTTATAGTAGAGTTATTGCAATTTAAGAAATGAACTTGCCCCTCAACAGTTGAATACAAAAAAATCCAACACATGCACACACATACACCATAGAAAATTTATAAAATATTATTTAAAGATCGTGGCACCAGGAGAGCCATCACTGGGGTGAGTGAGGTTCTGACCCGTGGCAGCAGCCTGGGACAGGGAACTCAGATGTTCCTCATCCCCCTATACTTCCTGGTCTTTCTGCAGGAGCTATACTCCCCGGATACTGCCTCTCTCCCTTCCTATTCCACCCAGGTTGCATCCAGAACCCCCCCTTCTGCCTCCCTCCCCTCTTCGGGAACATAACATCACCCAGCTCAGCATGTTTGGGTGCTGGGATGGAGTTGTGAGGGCAACCGGGCCCATTGTTTATGAGCTACTTAACCAGCATGGAGATCTGATCTTGGCACCAGGAGAGCCATCACTGGGTTGAGTGAGGTTCTGACCCATGGAAAGAGCCTGGGACAGGGAACTCAGATGTTCCTCATCCTCCTATACTTCCTGGTCTTCCTGCAGGGGCTATACTCCCCGGATACTCTCTCTCTCTCTCTTACTATCCCACCCAGCTTGCATCCAGAAACCCCCCCTTCTGCCTCCCTCCCTTCTTTGGGCACATAACATCACCCAGCTCAGTCTGTTTGGGCGTTGGGACCAAGTAGTGACAGCAACCAGGCGGGGGGATAGTTCCTTTGTCTCAGTAGCCAGCCTGCAGCAAGCAAGGTAGGCCCTTTGTTTACAAGCTACCTGACCAGCACAGAGAGCTGATCTCGGCACCAGGAGAGCCATCACCGGGGAGAGCCATCACTGGGAAGGTACATCAGTGGGCAAGGAGACCTGATCCTGTAAAAGAAGATCCATAGGGGAGCATTTGGAGGAAGAGATGGGCAGGCGCCAATGCAAGAATTCACCCAACAATCTGAAAAGCAACATGAAACCACCAGAACCAAGTGACCTCACAACAGGAGGATATGAACAACTTAACCAGAAGAAGTAGAAAAAATTGAATTTATGAAAGTGATAGAGGTTCTGAAACAGGAGGTGAAAAACTCCCTTAAAAAAATAGATGAGAAGAATAACAGAAAGTTTGAAGAATTGAATAAATCTTTGAATGATATCCTAGGAAACCAAGGAAAAACAATCAAACAGATAATGGAAACAGTTCAAGACATAAAAACTGAAATAGAGGCAAGGAAGAAAACACAAATTGAGGACCGGCTGGACATGGAAAATCTAGGTAATTGAATAGAGATTACAGAAAAAAGCATAACCAACCAAATACAAGAGATAGAAGAAAGAATCTCAGATTCTGAAGATACCATAGAGAAAATATACGCACTGATCAAAGAAAACAGCAAATCCAACAAATTCTCATCACAAAACATTCAGGAAATCTGGGACACAATAAAAAGACCAAACCTAAGAATAATAGGAGTAGAAGAAGGAAATGAAGTGCAGCTCAATGGTCCAGAAAATATATTTAATAAAATTATAGAAGAAAACTTTCCTAACCTAAAGAAAGATATACCTATGTAGGTTCAAGAAGCATACAGAACACTGAATAGACTGGATCAAAAAAATCCCCTCTCCATATAATAATCAAAACACAAAAGATACAGAATAAAGAAAGAATATTAAGAGCTGCAAAGGAAAGAGGTCAAGTTACTTTAAAGGTAAACCTATCAGACTTACATCTGACTTCTCTATGGAAACCGGAAGGTCCTAGATAAATGTACTGCAGAAACTAAGAGACCATGGATGCAAGCCCAGACTACTATACCCAGCCAAGCTTTCTTTCACTATAAATAGAGAAAACAAAATTTTCTAGGATAAAAACAAATTTAAACAATATGTAGCAACAAATCCAGCCTTACAGAAAGTAATAGAAGGAAAATCACAAACCAAGGAGTCCAACAATGCCCACAATAACTCACACGTCTAGAGATCCTTCACCAGCACAACTCAAAGAAGGGAAACATACAAACTCTACTACCAAAAATGACTGGAGTTAACAACCACTGGTCATTAATATCACTTAATGTCAGTGGACTCAAATCACCTATAAAAAGGCACAGGCTAAGAGACTGGATATGAAAACAGGATCCAACATTCTGCTGTTTACAAGAAACACACCTCAACCACAAAGACAGGCATCTACTCAGAGTAAAGGGCTGGGAAAAGGCTTATCAAGCAAATGGACCTAAAAAACAAGCAGGTGTGGCCATACTAATTTCTAACAAAGTTGATTTCAAACTAAAATCAACCAGAAGAAATGGAGAGGGACATTTTATACTCATAACAGGAACAATTCATCAGGATGAAGTCTCAAACCTGAATATCTATGCCCCTAATATAAAAGCACCCACTTATGTAAAAGAAACATTACTAAAACTCAAGGCAGTCATCAAACCACACACACTAATAGTAAAGGACTTCAACACTCCTCTCTCACCAATGGACAGGTCAATCAGACAGAAACCTAACAGAGAAATAAGAGAATTAATGGAGGTAATGAATCAAATGGACTTAACAGACATCTATAGAACATTCCACCCAAATAGGAAAGAATATACCTTCTTCTCTGCAGCTCATGGAACCTTCTCGAAAATTGACCACATACTCGGTAACAAAGGAAACCTCCACAGATACAAAAAAATATCAGTGTCCACCTGTGTCTTATCAGATCACCACGGAATAAGTTAGATGGCAACAACAATGCTATTGCCAGAAAGCCTACAAACTCATGGAAACAGAACAGTCAACTACTGAACCACAGCTGGATCAAGGAAGAAATTAAAAAAAATTAAAGTCTTCCTTGAATTCAATGAAAATAAAGAAACAACATATTCAAACCTATGGGACACTATGAAAGCAGTCCTAAGAGGAAATTTCATAGCACTAAGTGCCCACTTAAAGAAAACAGAGAAAGCACACATTGGAGACTTAACAGCCCACCTGAAAGCTCTAGAAAAAAAAGAAGCAGACTCAGCCAGGAGGAGTAGAAGACTAGAAATAATCAAACTGAGGGCTGAAATCAACAAAATAGAAACACAGAAAACAATCCAAAGAATCAATGAAACAAAAAGCTGGTTCCTGGAGAAAATCAATAAGATTGATGAACCCCTATCCAAACTAATCAAACCACAGAGAGAGAATATGCAAATTAATAAGATCAGAAATGAAAAGGGGGACATAACCACAGACACAGAGGAAATTTAGAAAATCATTAGATCTTACTACAAAGGCCTTTATGCCACAAAACTGGAAAACGCAAAAGAAATGGACCTTTTTTTTAGATAAGTACCATATACCAAAGTTAAACCAGGACCAGGTGAACAATCTAAATAGACCTGTTAGTTGCGAAGAATTAGAAGCTGTTATCAAAAACCTCCCTACCAAAAAAAGCCCAGGACCAGATGGTCTCAATTCGGCATTCTACCAGAACTTCCAAGAAGTTCTAATACCTATACTCTTTAATGTATTTCACAATATAGAAACAGAAGAGTCATTGCCAAATTCCTTTATGAAGCTACAGTTACTCTGATACCAAAACCACACAGAGACTCAAACAAGAAAGAGAATTACAGGCCAATATCACTCATGAACATCGACGCAAAAATTCTCAATAAAATACTGGCAAACCGAATCCAAGAATACATTAGAAAAATTATCCATTATGATCAAGAAGGCTTCATCCCAGAGATGCAGGGCTGGTTCAACATACGAAAATCTATCAATGTAATCCACCATATAAATAAACTGAAAGACAAAAACCATATGATTGTTTCATTAGATGCTGAAAAAGCATTTGACAAAATTCAACATCCCTTTATGACAAAAGTTTTAGAGATATTGGAGATACACGGGTCATACCTAAATATAATAAAAGCTATTTACAACAAGCTGACAGCAAACATCGAATTAAATGGAGAGAAACTCAAAGCCATCCCACTAAAATTAGGAAAGCGACAAGGCAGTCCACTCTCTCCATACCTCTTCAATATAGTGCTTGAAGTTCTAGCAATAGCAATAAGACAAAATAAGGGGATCAAAGGGATTCGAATTGGAAAGGAAGGAGTTAAACTTTCATTATTTGCAGATGATATGATAGTGTACATAAGCAACCCCAAAAACTCCACCAAAGAACTCCTACAGCTGATAAACACCTTTAGTAATGTAGCAGGGTACAAGATCAACTCCAAAAATCAGTTGCCTTCCTATACACTAAGGATAAGGAAGCAGAGAGTGAAATCAGAGAAGCATCACCTTTCACGATAGCTACATATAGCATAAAATATCTTGGGGTAACTCTGACCAAAGAAGTGAAAGATCTATTTGACAAGAACTTTAAGTCTTTGAAGAAAGAAATTGAAGAGGACACCAGAAAATGGAAGGATCTCCCTTGCTCTTGGATTGGTAGGATCAACATAGTAAAAATGGCAATTCTACCAAAAGCAATCTATAGATTCAATGCAATTCCCATCAAAATCCCATATCCCATCAAAATTCTTCACAGATCTGGAGAAGACAATAATCAACTTTATATGGAAAAACAAAAAACCCAGGATAGCCAAAACAGTCTTATACAATAAAGGATTGTCTGGAGGCATTACCATCCCTAACTTCAAACTCTATTACAGAGCTACACTATTGAAAACAGCATGGTATTGGCATAAAAACAGAGAAGTTGACCAATGGAATTGAATAGAAGACCTGGACTTTAACCCACAAACCTATGAACACCTGATTTTCGATAAAGGAGCTACAAGTATACAATGGAAGAAAGAGAGCATCTTCAACAAATTGTGCTGGCATAACTGGATGTCAATCTGTAGAAGAATGAAAATAGATCCATGTCTATCACCATATACAAAACTCAAGTTCAAATGGATTAAAGACCTCCATATGTGTCTGAACACACTGAACCTGATAGAAGAGAAAGTGAGAAGTACTTTACAACATATGGGCACAGGAGACCACTTCCTACATATAACCCCAGCAGCACAGACATTAAGGGCATCATTGAATAAATGGGACCTCCTGAAACTGAGAAGCTTCTGTAAATCAAAGGACACTGTCACTAAGACAAAAAAAGCAACCCACTGACTGGGAGAAGAACTTCTCCAACCCCGCAACTGACAAAGGTCGGATCTCCAAAGTATATAAAGAACTCAAGAAACTAGACCGTAAAAGGTTAATCAATCCAATTATAAAATGGGGCACTGAGCTGAACAGAGAATTCTCAACAGAAGAAGTTCAAATGGCCAAAAGACATTTAAGGTCATGCTCAATTTCCTTAGCAAT
The DNA here is from genome assembly GCF_950005125.1 of Chionomys nivalis. Classification (NCBI taxonomy): domain Eukaryota; kingdom Metazoa; phylum Chordata; class Mammalia; order Rodentia; family Cricetidae; genus Chionomys; species Chionomys nivalis. The sequence continues at coordinate 105,674,092 of NC_080112.1, read as the reverse complement.
CACGGAAACGCAAATCAAAACAACTTTGAGATATCATCTTACACCTGTCAGAATGGCTAAAATAAAAAAAACACCAAAGACAGCCTTTGCTGGAGAGGATGTGGGGTAAAGGGTACACTCATCCATTGCTGGTGGGAATGCAAACTTGTGCAACCACTATGGAAAACAGTGTGGAAGTTTCTCAGGAAATTCGGATCAACCTACCCCAGGACCCAGCAATACCACTCTTGGGAATATACCCAAGAGATACCCTATCATACAACAAAAGTATATGCTCAACTATGTTCATAGCAGCATTGTTTGTAATAGTTAGAACCTGGAAACAACCTAGATGCCCTTCAATGGAAGAATGGATGAAGAAAGTATGGAATATATACATATTAGAGTACTACTCAGAAGTAAAAAACAATGACTTCTTGAATTTTGCATGCAAATGGACGGAAATAGAAAGCATTATCCTGAGTGAGGTAAGCCAGACCCAAAAAGAGGAACATGGGATGTACTCACTCATAATGGGTTTCTAGCTATAAATAAAGAACATTGAGCCTATAATTTGTGATCCTAGAGAAGTTAAATAAGAAGATGAACCCAAAGAAAAACATGTAGTTATCCTCCTGGATATTAACCTTCATCAGGCGATGAAAGGAGACAGAGACAGAGACCCACATTGGAGCACCGGACTGAAATCCCAAGGCCCAAATGAGGAGCAGAAGGAGAGAGAGCACAAGCAAGGAACTCATGACCGCGAGGGGTGCACCCACACACTGAAACAATGGGCATGTCCTATCAGGAACTCACCAAGGCCAGCTGGACTGGGTCTGAAAAAAAGCATGGGATAAAACCGGACTCACTGAACATAGCAGACAATGAGGGCTGCTGAGAAGTCAAGAACAATGGCACTGGGTTTTTATCCTGCTGCACGTACTGGCTTTGTGGGAGCCTAGGCTGTTTGGATGCTCACCTTAATAGACCTGGAAGGAGGTGGGAGATCCTTGGACTTCCCACAATGCAGGGAACCCTGACTGCTCTTTGGGCTGCTGAGGGAGGGGGAGTTGATTGGGGGACAGGAAGGGAAATGGGAGGCAGTGGTGGGGAGAAGACAGAAATCTTTAAGAAATAAATAAATAAATAGATAGATAGATAGATAGATAGATAGATAGATAGATAGATAGATAAAATAAAAAAGATTTTCCTCAGCAATGAAATATAACAACAACAACAAAAAAAGAAACCCAATTGCATCCTAAAATATGTAGAGGTATGTATACCTAATCAAATGTTTAGAAAATGGAAAAAAAAATCTGTGCTGACTGTATTATATAAGTTTAAATTACGTGAGCGAGTGACAGTGTTTTGTGGCTATGTAACAAAGTTCTGCTGTGGTTACCCTGGAAAAGGAAAGAAGTAACATAAATAATCCATGATGATATTGTGCCACTCTCAGAAGTGATACTTCCTGGAATTTGACAAGGATTTCAAGGATCCCCTGAGGACTCCTAAACTATGGAGCACAATGATCTTCGAGGAACACCAGCCCAGGCCTAGCCCAACATACTACAGATATCAAGCCAGCTGGACTCCCCCTACCCTAGACACAGCTAAGATGATCCTGCAGAGGTCATTTTTACCCAGGAAACAAATCACTGAAGAAATGTGTCTGCTTTCAAGATGAATCTGCACTTTCCAGCCCCTTGAAATCTAATGAGAAAGTCTGTCCTGGAAGATTGCAGCTGGTTTGCATTTGGAACTCCTAGTCAACTGGCTCTCCTATAGGACACTTTTTCAGAGTCTCTTCCCTTACACTTCCTTCTTTCCAGGCTCAGTTCATTCCCAAACAGAACTTTTATGTGTGCTCTGTTGCCAGCGATTTCAATCCTTCCTATAAGGCATCCTTGATCTTTGCTGTCCAGAGCTTCCTTTAGTAGGAAAGGATTTTTCCCCCTGTAGCATGCTCTCTGTGTATTCACTCCCTTTGAAACACATCCAGTAATATCAAACAACCTTGTCTTACAAAGCTACAATCAGTCTTGAACAAACAGGGCTCTGTTATCTTTGAAGGACTTGAAGCTAAGTCAAGGTTGGAGTGTTGGATGGGGACACAGACTGGTGAACTAGTGTTCTGTAACTCTGCCGTCTTAGACATTACAGGTGTCAAGGGTGGACAGAGGGAGGTGGGACAGGTAATAAGAGACAGGGGAGGATCACAGGACAAAGAGCATCAATTAGCAGAAGCTCAGAGGCCTTCCTGGATTCTAGGAAGTTGAGTTGCAGATGATGGTAATACGGAAGAGAAGACAGCAGAGATTGCAGATACAAAGCATTCTTGGGCCAGTGCAACCTTTCTAATACTAACTGCAAACCAGAATGTTTGTAAAGCACTAAACTTAGGGGACTGGAGTGATGTCTCGGCAGTTAAGAGCACTTGCTGCTCTTGCAGAGGATCTAGGTGTAATCCCCAAGACCCTATATCAAGGAGTGACATCACTTCCAGGAAATTCAGCCTACTCGGTGAGCCCCAAGCACACATGTGGTGTACATGCATGCATGCAAGCAAACACTCATACACATACAATAAAAGCAAATGTTTAAAACATAAACTCAGTATATTGTTTTGTTTTCTGTATGTTCAAACAGTAAAAAACTTGTTTTACAGATAAGTGTCTAGATAAAAATATTCATTATTGAAAAGCTGAAAGTTTTGCTATTTTCTCCAGGAGAAAACATAATATAAAATTTAACCCTACCCTATTATAATTTATTCATTGCTCCTATAGATAGAAATTGCAGGTTTATGACACTTCTGGCACTCTCCATCTTCCTCTTTTCTTTCTCTTTAACAAACCATTCCTCGCTCCAGGGTCCAACCTAATTCCCTTATTGAGCATTCATGGTGTATTTTGTACACTGGTGGAATAATTAAAAATGTACACAGAACAGTTCCATGGACAGAACTGAAAGTCCAGTAACGCCACCCACCAAACTTATATCATAGAGCAATTACTAAGATCTTGCAATTTGGCTTCCTGATCTCTGAAAACACATCCTGGCTCCTGACTCACTTCCTGTTAGGAAGCAGGTGCTCAATAAAGCACTGCTGTTCTGGTTGTGATGTCTTGGGATTTTGGGGTTCATCTAGCACCTGATCACATTGCTTCATTTTGTACTCTGGGCTCTGATTCTCCCAAGAGTCTGAACTTTGTCTCCCAAATAGTCTTTGCCAGTAAGCACTGCATTTGTGCCCATAGGTATCTCCAAGCCATCCGTTGTTATCCTTATGATGTCGACATCTAGCTAGATGTTTTCTCAGAGGGGCTTGGACCATGATCCGGTGGGTGAGAGCTCTTGTACTGCAAGCATGAAAATTTCGGTTTTGGTGCTCAGCAAGCATGGAAAAATCTGGCCTGGTTAGGAGTGCTTGGGACCTCAAAACTGTGGGTGGATCCCAAAACCTTGTTAGCTAGCCAGTCCAAGCAAAATGGACACCTTTTGTGTCAGTAACAGATACTGTCTATAGCAGTTTGAAACAAAATGGTTCTCAAAGGGAGTGGCACTATTGGGAGGTATGGCCTTGTGGGAGGAAGTGTGTCACTGTGGAGGCGGGCTTTGAGGTCTTTTGCTTAAGCTTCACTTGGTGACTCAGTCGGCTTCCTGTTGCCTATAAGGTGTAGGACTCTCAGCTCAGCTACTCCTCCAACATGTCTGCCTGCATGCTACCATGTTCCCCCCTGATTATAATGGACTGAACCTCTGAAATTATAAATGAACTCCCTCAATTAAATGTTTTTCTTATAAAAAAAAAGAAAGGAGAGATGAAAGAAGAAAATGTTGGAAACTCAGCTATAATTTTACAGTAGGACACAATTTTGTGCAAATCATATTCATATATTCTCCTCGAGATGCAATTTTCTACCAGAGAACTTACTCTGTACACTTCCAAAATGTTTTCTCTAGTTTGCTCTACAAATACCCAATAGGCCATTTAAAAGTGGACAATCCTAATACTTTTAAAAGAAGACAAAGTCAAATAGCAAGTAAAAAATGAAAGTCTGTGTTTCAATTACACATGAGCAAAAATATTATAAACAAGATAAACAACATATCAATAACTTGAATTTTATTTCATTGAATTTCTCCTTCAATTAAATGAATAATTACCTAGACAAAACAAATTACCAAAATTGACTGATGAAAAATAGAAAGTGTGAATGAATCAATAACTATTAAATAAATTATAATGGTAATTAAAATCTTCACTAAAATAGGACAATAGCTCCTGGAGGTTTTCACATGTAATGTTTATCAAAATGAAAGGAACTAGAATTCCTAGTTATAGTGAAATACTGAGAGTAAAACGAGAGAAACAACACCATGCAACCAAATGATAGAATTGTAGAATAATAGAAGCATTAATACTACACTGATAGAAATTGCAATAATTTCACACATATTATTTAGAAATAAAACTGTCAAAAATATCATACTTGAAGATGGAACATATAATCCTAGTACAACTGAGTTAGCCTGGTTAACCAGTCTTAAGTATAGAACTGGACAAATTCTCATACAACATATAAGAATGACTCGAACCTGAAATGACCCTATCCTATACTGATGAATATCTTGCATATCACCTTAGAACCTTCATCTGGCGATGGATCGAGGTAGAGACAGAGTCTCAATTTGGAGCAACGGTCTGAGCTCTTAAGGTCCAAATGAGGAGCAGAAGGAGGGAGAACATGAGCAAAAAATCAGGACCACAAGGGATGCACCCACCCACTGTGACAGTGGAACTGATTTATTGGGAGCCCACCAAGGCCAGCTGGTCTGGGACTGAATAAGCATGGGTTGATTCCGGACTCTCTGAGCATGGCGGTCAATGAAGACTGATGAGAAGCCAAGGACAATGGCACTAGGTTTCGATCCTAATACATGAACTGGCTTTGTGGGAGCTTAGCCTGTTTGGACGCTCACCTTTCTGGACGTAGATAGAAGGACCTTGGTCTTCCCGCAGGGCAGGGAATTTGGACTGCTCTTCAGTATCGAGAGGGAGGGGGAATGGAGTGGGGGGAGGAGAAGAGGAGTGGGGATAGGGGGAGGGAAGTGGGGGGAGGGGGCAATATTTGGGAGGAGGGGAGGGAAATGGGAAATGGGGAGCAGGTGGAAATTTTAATTAAAAAAGAATAAAAATAAATAAATAAGTAAAAAAAAAAAAAAAAAAAAAAAAAAAAAAAAAAAAAGAATGACTCTCTAATCTTGTTTTCTTTAGAGAGCAATGGTACATAAAAACAAAAATTTGGAAGTTTATTAGTGACAGACTGCAACTGCACAGAGTAGACCAAGAGGTGAGTGACCACCTCTAAAGTTGGAAAGCCCAGTCTCTAGGCCCTAGGCCACAGGACAAAACTGTGAGCCCCCTCCCCCACCTACCTCAGTTTCACTAGCCAGCTAGCAGGCAAGCCACTTGCAGGCAGGCTACTCCAACAGCCCCCATTGATTGGACCCTATAACCTACAAGTCCCTCTCCATCTCCAAAACCACCCATCACCTGTGACCTCAGTGGCTCTCTGAGGCACAGATTGCAACTGCAAATAGCAGATAAAGAGGTGAATTACTAGCTCCATAGCTAGATAGCTATAGATATCTCCATAGCTAGATAATCTAGGCCCTATGCAACAAGGCAAAACACAGGACCCTCCCCCACCTGCCTCAGCTTCACTAGCAGACCAATAGGCAAGCCACCTTCAGGCAGATGCTTCAATAACTCCCCATCCATCAGATTCTGTAAACTACAAGTTCCACTTCAGCTTCCAACCTACCCTTGCCCGGAGACATCAGCAGCTCTCTGAGACACAGACAGCAACTCCAAGGATTGGACCAAGAGGCAAAGACACTGCCTGCTCAAATTAGAGAAGGAAATGTGTAGGTACCAATGCAGGAATACACTCAACAACCTAAAAAGCAATGTGGTGACAGCAGAATTCAATGGTCATATAACAAGAAGAACTAAACATTCTGACCCAGATGAAGTGGAAAAAAAACAGCCTCAAATATAATTTTAAGAAGATGATAGAAACTATTAAAAAAGAAATGAAAAAATCCATTAAATAAATGGAGGAAAGAACAAACAAAAATTTGAAGAAATCAACAAATCTCTTAAAGCCAAGAAAACCAAGAAAAAACAATCAAAAGATAAAGCAAACAGTTCAAACAATTAAAAACTTGAAAACCGAAATAGAGGCAATAAAGAAAACATAAATTGCGAAAATTCTGGAAATGGAAAATCTGAGCAGGAGCTACAAATGGAAGCATAGCCAATAGAATACAAGAGAAGGAAGAGAGTATCTCAGGCCTTGAAGGAAATAGATTCATAAGTCAAATAAAATATTAAATCCAACAAATTCTTAACACAAAACATCCATGAAATCCTGGGACACCATGAAAAGACAAAGCCTAAGAAAAGTAGGGATAGAAAGAACCCTAGCTCAAAGGCACAGAAAATATACTGTCGCCTTCCCTGACTTGCCTCAGTATCTCTAAACAGCTAGCAGGAGACTTTCCTGCAGGTAGACTGCTTCTTTACTTCCATCCCAACCATCAGACCCTGCAAGCTACAAATCCCACCCCACCCCACCCTCAAAATCGCCTACCCCCACCCCTGCAACCTCAGCAGAACTCTGAAACACAGCCTGCTACTACACAGAGAGGACCAAGTGGTGAGTAGCCAGTTACCCGGTATGGGTGTGATACTCAACTCTCTATGCCCTCCATACTGGGTCAAAACCCCAGGCACCTCCTCCACCTTCCTCAGCTTCTTTAGCTAGCCAGCAGGAGAGTTTCCTACTGTCAGGTTGCTCCAAAACACCCATCATATCCATTGGATCCTGCAAGCTACAAATCCCACCCTGTCCCCAAACTTGCCTATCCCCTCCAACCTCAGTGGAACTCTGAAACACAGTCTGCTGCTACACACAGAAGACTAAGAGGTATGCTGCTCCAAAACTCCTGAGACACAGAGAGTGACCATACAGAGCAGACCAAGAACAGTTCCCAAGGCACAGACAGCCACTGCAAAGATTGGAACAAGATGCAAAGACACTGTCTGCATCAATTGAAGGAAGAGATGGGTAGATGCCAATGCAAGAATTTATCCAACAACCTAAAAAGCAACATGGTAACACAAGAACCCAATGGTCATACAACAAGAAGATTTGATCATACAAACCCAGAAGAAGCAGAAGAAAAAGATTTTAAACAACTTTATGAACATGATGGAGACCTTTAAAGAGGAAATGAAAACTTCCTTAAAGAAATGGAAGAAAAGACAAAAATAGAAGAAATTAATAAATCTCTCAAAGAAACACAAGAAAGTCAAGAAAAAACAAACAGGTGAAGCAAACAGTTCAAGACTTGACTTCTGAAATAGAGGCAATAAAAACACAAACCTAGGAAATTTTGGATATGGAGAATCTGGTAAATTAATGGGAACTACAGGGGCAACTAGAACCAACAGAATACAAGAGATAAAAGAGAGAATCTCAGAGATTGAAGATACTATAGAGGACATAGATTCATTGGTCAAAGAAAACTATATCCTAAAAAATCTTAACTCAAAACACGCAGGAAATCTGGGACACCATGAAAAGGCCAAACCTAAAAATAATAGTGATAGAAGAAGGATAAGAACTCGAGCTCAAAGGCACAGAAAATATATTCAACAAAATGATAGAAGAAAACTTTCCCAACATAAAAAAGCATATCCCTATGAAGGTACAAGAATCTTACATAACACCAGGTAGACTGGATCAAAAAAGTCTCCACACAATATAATAATCAAAATGCAAAACATAAGGAATAAAAAAGAATATTAGGAGCTGCAAAGCAAAATGGTCAATAACATATAAAGGTAGACATATCAGAATTATATCTGAATTCTCAGAGGAAACCATGAATGCCAGAAGGTCCTGGGCAGATATACTGTAGACACTAAGAGACCACAAATGCAAGCCCAGACTACTATACCCAGCAATGCTTCCAACCACCGTTGCTGAAGAAAACAAGATATTGCATGACAAGATCATATTTAAATAATACCTGTCCACAAATCCAGTCCTGCATAAAGTACTAGAAGGAATACCCCAACCAAAGAAGACTAACTGCACCCACAAAACATGAGCAACAGATAACCTCACACAAACAAAACCCAAAGAAAGAAAACATACACACTACCACCAAAACTAATAGGAATTAACAATCAGTGGTCATTAATATCTCTTAATACCAAAAATCTCAATTTACCTATAAAAAGACACAGGCAAAGAGAATGAATATGAAAACAGGATCCAGCCTTCTGTTGTGTACAAGAAACACACTTCAACCTCAAAGACAGACATTATCTCAGAGTAAATGGTTTTCCAATCAAATGGACCTAAGAAACAAGCAGGTGTAGCTATCCTAATATCTAACAAAAATAAACTTCATGCTAAAAATCAATCAAAAGAGATGGAGAAGGATACATTATACTTATAACAGGAGCAATATATCAAGTTGAAGTCTCAGTCCTGAACATCAATGTCCCAAATACAAAAACACCCACATATGTAAACGAAAAATTACTAAAGTTTAAATGGCACATCAAACCCCACACTCTAATAATAATATGATGTGGGATTCCCCTGTATGCTGTGATTACCATTGATTAATAAAGAAACTCGTTTGGACCTATAGCATGGCAGAACAGAGGTAGGTGGAGAAAACTAAACTGAATGCTGGGAAAAAAAGGTAGAGTCAGGAGAAGCCATGTAGCTCCCCCAGAGACAGATGACAAAAAGAACACTGCCAATAAGCCACAGCAATGTGGCAATATACAGATTAATATAAATGGTTTACACTAAAATGTAAGAGCTAGCCAATAAGAAACTAGAGCTAACAGGCCAAGTAGTAATTTAATTAATACAGTTTCTGTGTGGTTATTTTGAGTTGGGGAAGCCAGGAATAAACAAGTAGCCTCCTACAAAAGTAGGAGACCTCAATACCCCACTCTACTATGGACAGGTCAACCAGACAGAAAACTAATAGAGATATAAGAGAACTAAGAGATGGAATTAACAGACACCTACAGAACATTCCACACACACACAAAATATACCTTCTTCTCAGCACCTCATGGAACCTTCTCTAAAACTGACCACATACTTGGTAAGAAAGCAAACCTCAACATATACAAAAAAATTGGAATAACCCATGTATCTTATTGGATAACCATGGTTTAAAATTAGAATTCAACAGCAAGACTAATTTCAGAAAGCCCACAAACACATGGAAATTAAATAGCACACAACTGAACCACCTCTGGATCAAAGAAGAAATAAGAAAGAAATTAAAGACTTCCAAGAACTCACTGAAAATGAAGGCACAATATACCCAAACCTATAGGACACTATATAAGCAGTGCTAAGAGGAAAGTTCATAGCACAAAGTGCCTATATAAAGAAAAGTGGAGAATGCTCACACTAGGGACTTAACAGCACCCCTGAAAGCTAATAACAAAAAGAAGCAGACTCACCCAGGAGGAGAAAATAATCAAATTGAGGATTGAAATTAGTAACATAACATAACAACAGACACCAAGGAAATCCAGAGAATCATTAGGTCATACTACGAAAACCTGTACACCACAAAGTTAGAAAATGTAAAAGAAATGCACAATTTTCTGGATAGGTACCACAAACCAAAATTATATAAAGAAAGGGTGGAGAATTTAAATAGACCTATAACCTTCAAGGGAATAGAAGCTCTCATCCAACCCCTCCCCCTCCCAAAAAAAAAACCAGGGCCGAAAGGTTTCAGTGCAGAATTCTACCAGAACTTCAAAGAAAAGCTAATATTTATACTCTACAGTGTTCCACATAATAGAAACAGAAGAAAAATCGACAAACTCTTTTTATGAGGTTACAGTTACCCTGGTACCAAAACCACACAAACACTCAAGCAAGAAAGAAAATTACAGACCAATCTCACTCATAAACATAGGTACAAAAATACTCAATAAAATATTGGCAAACCGAATCAAAGAACACATCAAAAAATCATCCACCATGATCAAGCCAATTTTGTCCTAGAGATGCAGGAATAGTTTACCATACCAAAATCTATCAATGTAATCCACCATATAAATAAACTGATAGAAACAAATATGATCATCTCATTAGATGCTGAAAAAGCATTCAACAAAACCCAACACCTCTTTATGATAAAGGTCTTGGAGAGATCAGGGATAACAAACAAGACAGTCAGTATCAAATTGAATAGAGAGAAACTCAAAGTGACTCCACCAAAATCAGGACAAGGCTGTCCACTTTCTTCATATCTATTCATCATAGTTCTTGAAGTTATTGTTAAATCAGTAAGACAACAAAAGGAGAACAAGGAAATTCAAATTGAAAAGAAAGAAGTCAAACTTTCGTTATTTGTAGATGATATGGTAATATACATAAGTGACCCCAAAAACTCTACTAGGGAACTTCTACAGCTGACAAATGCCTTCAGTAATTTGGCAGGATACATGATCAACTAAAAAAAATAAGTAGCCTACCTGTATAAAAATGATAAAGAAGCTGAGAAAGAAATCAGAAAACATCACTCTTCACAATAACCACAAATAACATAAAATATCTATGGGTAACATTAACCAAAGAAGTGAAAAATCTATTTGACAAGAACTTTAAGTCTTTGAAGAAAAAAAATGAAAAAGAGACCAGAAAATGGAAAGATCTCCCATGCTCTTGGTTAGGTAGGGTCAATAAAATAAAAATGGCAATCCTACCAAAAGCAATCTATAGAGTCAGTGCAATACCCATAAAAAACCAACACAATTCTTCACAGACCTCAAAAGAACAATAATCAACTTCATATGGGAAAACAAAACGAAAAACAGAATAGCCAAAGCAATTCCGTTCAAGAAAGGAAGTTCTGGAGGTATAACCATCCCTGATATCAAACTCTATTAGAGAGGCACAATAATGAAAACAACTTAGTATTGGCATAAAAACAGAGAGGTTGATCAGTGGAATTGAATTGAAGACGCAGATATTAACCCACATACCTAGGAACAACATATTTTTGACAAAGAAACTAAAAATATACAATGGAAAAAAATAATGCTTCTTCAATGAATGGTGCTGGCATAGCTGGGTGTCAACATGTTGAAGAATGAAAAGAGATCCATTATCTATCCCCATCCACAAAGCTCAAGCCCAAATGGAATAAAAATTCAATATAAATCTGACTACACTGAGCCTAATACAAAGTAGGAAGTAGCCTTCAATTCATGGGCACAGGAGACCACTTCCTAAATATAACACCAGTAGCACAGACACTCAGAGCAACAATAAATAAATGAAACCTCCTGAAACTGAGAAGTTTCTGTAAAGCAAAGGACAGAGTCAATAAGACAAAAAGTAAGCCTACTGAAGGGGAAAAGATGTTCACCAACCAACCTCACATCAAAAAGAAAATTGTTATCGAAAATATATAAAGAACTCAAGAAATTAGACATTTAAATTCCAAATGACCCAACTAAAAATGGGGTACAGAAGTAAACAGAGAATTCTCAACAGAAGAATCTCAAATGGCCAAAAGACACTTATGAAAATGTTCAACATCGATAACCATTAGGGAAATGCAAGTCAAATCAAATCTGAGATACCATTTTACACCAGTCAGAATGGCTAAGATCAAAAACACCAATAATAGCTTATGTTGGAGAGGATGTGGATTAAGGGGAACATTTCTCTATTGCTGGTGAGAATGCAAACTTGTAAGCCACTTTGGAAATCAGTATGGCAGTTTCTCAGAAAATTTGGAACCAACCCACCTCAGGATCTAGCAATACCAGTCTTTGGCATATACCCAAAAAATGCGCAATCATACTACAAGAACATTTGTTCAACTATATTCATAACAGATTTATTTGTAATAGCCAGAAACTGGAAACAACCTAGATGCCCCTAAACCAAATAATGGATAAAGAAAATGTGGCACATTTGTGCATCAGAGTACTACAAGGGGGTAAAAAAAGGAATGACACCTTGAAATTTGCTTGCAAATGGTTGGAACAAGAAGACAAACATCCTCAGTGAGGTAACCCAGACCCAGAAATATCAACATGGTATGTACTCATTCATAAGTGGATACTAGCTGTAAAGCAAAGGATATTGATCCTATAGTTCATGATTCTAGAGAAGCTAAGTAACAAGGTGAACCCTAAAAAGTGTGCATAGATATACCTGGAAAGGGATAATAGACAAGATTGCCTGATAACATTGGGAGCATGGGGTTGAGGGGAGTAGGGAGGATGGAAGGAGAAGGCGAGGGGAGAAGGGAAGGGGAAGGAGAATTTAAGAGAACAAGATAGTTGAGATGGAAGAAGGAAAGAGATGAGAGCAAGGGAGTCATAAAAGAAAGTGGAGAAATCTCACACTAGCGACTTAACAACATACCTGAAAGACCTAGAACAAAAGGAAGACTCACCCAAGAGAAGTAGATGACCGAAAACAATCAAATTGAGGGCTGAAATTAATAATATATAAAAAAGAAAACAATACAAAGATGAATGAAACAAAGAGCTGATTCTTTGAGAAAATCAACAAAATGGAACAACTCTTCTTGAAACTAATCAAAAGGCAGAGAGGGAACATCTAAATTAACAAAACCAGAAACGAAAAGGTGAATATAACAACAGACATTGAGGAATTCCAGAGAATCATTAGGCCATAGTTTAAAAACCTGTACTCGACAAAATTGGAAAACCTAAAGGAAATAGACAATTTTATGGATAGGTACCACATACCAAAATTAAATCAAGATCAGATAAACAATTCAAATAGACCCAAAGCCACCACGGAAATATAAGCAAACATCAAAAGTCTGCCAAACAAATACATCCCAGGGTCCAGTGGTTTCAATGCAGAATTCTACCAGAACTTTAAAGAAAAGCTAATATCTATATTCTCAAATCGTTCCACACAATAAAAACAGAAGGAACATTGCCAAACTCTTTCTATGAGGCTACTGTTACCCTGATACCCAAACCACAGAGAGACTCAACTAAGAAAAAGAATTACAGATAGATCTTCCTCATTAACAATGATGAAAAACACTCATTAAAAACTGGCAAACTGAATCCAAGAATACATTTAAAAAATACCAACAATAATCAAGTTGGTTTCATCCCAGAGATGCAGTGATGGTTCAACATATGACAATCTTTCAATGTAAATAAGCTGAAAGAAAAAAACAATATGATATTTCATTAGTTGCTGAAAAAGCAATCAAGAAAATCCAACACCCTTTCATAATAAAGGTCTTAGAGAGAACAGGAATAGAAGGAACTTATCTAAACATAATAAAAGCAATATACAACAAGCCAATGGCCAATATCAAATCAAATGGAAAGAAACTCAAAGTAATTCCACGAAAAATCACAAACAAGACAAGGCTGTCTACTCTCTTCATATCTTTTCAGTATAGTACTTGAAGTTCTAGCTAAAGCAGTAAGACAACAAACAGAGATCAAGTAGAAATAAATTGGAAAGGAAAAATCAAACTTTTGCTACTTGCAGATGATATGATAGCATAATAAGTGACCATAAAAAAATCTTTGAGGGAACTCCTACAGCTGATAAACAGCACCAGTAAAGTGGCAGGCTAAAAAATCCACTCAAAAAAATTAGTAGCCTGCCTATATACAAGTGATAAAGGGGCTGAGAAAGAAATAAGAGAAACATTGCCAATATAATATCCACAAATAACATAAAATATCTTGGAGTAACTACATCAAACTAGTGAGAGCCCTGTACAACAAGAACTTTAAGTCTTTGAAGAAAGAAATTGAAACTAAGACCAGAAAATGAAAAGATCTCCCACATTCTTGGATAGGTAGGATCAACATAATAAAAATGACAATCCTACCAAAAGTAATCCACAGATTCAATGCAGTCCCCATTAAAATCTCAGCACAATTCTTCACAGATGTTGAAAGAACAATAATCAACTTCATATGGAAAAACAAAAATAATCGAAGACCTGGGTATTAATCCACACACCTATGAAAACCTGACTTTTGTCAAAGAAGCTAAAATTATACAATGGAAAAAAGCATCTTAAACAAATGGTGCTGATATAACTGAGTGTCAACATGTAGAAGAAATATATATATATTTCCATGCACAAATATCAAGTCCAAATGGATCAAAGACCCCAATATAAATACAGTTATACTGAACTGCTGGAAAAGAAAGTAGAAAATAGCCTTGAACACAAGGGCACAAGAGGTTATTTCCTAAATATAACACCAGTAGCACAGACACTGAGAGCAAAAGTAAATAAATGGGATCTCCTGAAACTGAGAAGCTTCTGTAAAGGACATGGTTAATAAGATGAAATGGCATTCTACTGAATGGGAAAAGATTTTCATGAGTCCCACATCAGGGAGAGGACTTATCTCCAAATATACATAAATAACTCAAGAAACTGAACATCAAAATACCAAATAATCCATTAAAAATGGGGTTAAAATATTAACAGAGAATTCTTAACAGAAGAATCACAAATGGCTGAAAGACACTTCTTGGCATCCTTAGCCATCAGGTAAATGTAAATCAAAGCAAACACTCTAAGATACCATCTTATACCTGTCAGAAAGGCTAAAACTAAAAGCACTGATGAAAGCCTATGTTGGAGAGGATGCATAGTAAGGGGAACATTCTTTCACCACTGGTGGGAGTGCAAACTTGTACAGCCACTTTGGAAATTAGTATGGTGGTTTCTCAGAAAATTGGGAATCAACCTACCTCAAGATCCAACAATACCATTCATGGGCATATACCCAAAATATTCTCAACCATACTACAAGGACATTTGCTCAACTATGTTTATAGTAGCATTTTTTGCAATAGTCAGAACTTGGAAGCAACCTAGATGCCCCTCAACTGAAGAACGGATAAAGAAAATGTGGTATTTATGCAATAGTGTACAACTCAGCAGCAAAAAACAATGACCTTGAAATTTGCAGGCAAATGGATGTAACTAGAAAAATAACATCCCTATTGAGGTAACCCAGACTCAGAAAGATAAGCATGGTATGTGCTCACTCATTAGTGGATATTAGACATAAAGTGAAGAATAACCAGCCTATAGTTCATGATACCAGATAAATTAGGTAGCAAGGAGAGCCCTGAGAGATACATACATGGATTCCTCTGGGAAGGGAAAATAGACAAAATGTTCTTAGAAAATAGGGAGCATGGAGGTGAGAAGAAAAGAGAGATTGGAAGAGGAGGAGGAGGGGAGAAGAGGGGGAAAGAGGAGAACATGAGGGAATGGGATGTTCGAAATGGGGGAAGGACAGAAAGTGTTAACATGGAAAGAGATATCTTGATTAAGGGAATTATTATGGAGCTATCAAAAAACCTAGCACTAGACAAATATCTAGGAATCCACAAAGATGACCCAAACTAAGATCTAAGCAATAGTGTGAAGGGTGCCTGAACTGGCCCTCCACTATAATCAGATTGATGACTATCTTAATTGTCATCATAGAACCTTCATCCAGCAACTGATGGAAAGAGATGCAGAGATTCACAATGAAGAACTAGGTTGAGCTCCCAAAGTCCAGCCAAAGAGAGGGAGGAGCAATAATATAAACAGAGGGGTTAAGATCATGATGGGGGTACTCACTGAAACAGCTTACCTGAGCTAATGGGAGCTCACTGACTCTGGAGTGACACTGGGGGAACCATCATAGGACCAAACTAGGACTATTGAATGTGGGTGACAGTTGTATTGCTATGGTAGTCTGTGTGGCCACTGGCAGTGGGACCAGGATTGAACTGTCTCCTGCTTGAACTGCCTTTTTGAAGCACATTCTCTTCTGAAGGATACCTTGATCAGTCTAGATATACTGAGGAGGGCCTTGGTCCTGCTTCAAAGCAATGTGCTGGACTTTCTTGACTGCTCATGGGAAGCTTTACCCTCTCTAAGGAGTAGAGGTGGATGGAGAAGGTGAAGGGAACAGGAGGAGGGAAGTGAATGGGAACTGGGATTGATATGTAAAATGAGAAAATGTTGGTTTGTTTTTTTTTTTAAAAAAAAAGTCAATTTAAAAAGTTTATTAACAAAGAATAGACAAACTTTAGAATATTCAAACAGTGACATAGTCTGCAGTAATTCAAACACAAGAGTTGTTGCTGGCTTGTTGTTGCTGCTAGTTGTGTGATCTCCATTTCCCAAGGGGCAGGGGATGAGAAGACAAGAAAGCAATGACACAGA
This sequence comes from Chionomys nivalis, assembly GCF_950005125.1. Classification (NCBI taxonomy): domain Eukaryota; kingdom Metazoa; phylum Chordata; class Mammalia; order Rodentia; family Cricetidae; genus Chionomys; species Chionomys nivalis. Next base: position 105,657,766 of record NC_080112.1, on the reverse strand, counting down.
CTCAGAAAGATTCCAGTGTAAAAGCTCTTTATCGTGAAAGGGCTAGGGATTTTTATGGAGTTAGGGAAATTACGCTGTTGGTTGCAAGAATGATTTTAGTTGGTCCTTTTGAAATTGGCGGTCACTTCTGGTGTGTTGTGATTGCTAGAAATTCATGTCATTCGTTACTGTGCTGTTTTTGTTCTGCTTACAGGGTGTTTTGACCAATTGTGCTTATTTATTGTGAGTTTGCATGTGCTTGCTTATGCTTGAGCTATTGCCTTGCCTCATCTCACCCTTTTTATTTTACTTTTATTGGGAAACCTAGTGGGAGTAATGAATTTTTATAACCCCACCTTGGGAACCCCCCCACACCTCCCCCCCCCCAGATTTTGGGCTGTTCCTATCTTTACATTGATAGCAGCAACAAGCCCCCAACAACTTGCATCCAACGTGGATGGACGTTTTCCTTTTGCTCACTTTTTGGGTCCTCCTTAACTTCTTTGGGGCATTTTTCTTTCTTGTTTTATGCCCTGCCCCTGTTTCCATCCCAACTCTCGAACAACATCCTGAATTTGCCCCTTTCAGCTGTTTGATGAGTTGACACCTATTTTTGTTTTCTAAGCCCTGGTGATTTGGGGCTTTCTTTCCCATCCTTACATGTTATTTTCTTTCCCGTTTGTCTTCCTAGTTAGGAACTCTCCATCATGACTCTGTTCATCCCAGTACCTCCACATAAGGGCTGACCACCCAGGAGGTAGAACCAATAAAGGACCCTCTGACAGGTCCTTTTTGCCCGGAGACTGTGTGAGCATACAGCCATGGCCTAACAAACTGTGGAAGTCCCTCACTATAGATAGTACACTCAGTCCTGAACACTACTTTCCCTTTCCTCACAGGGACTCCCTTGTGGCCTGAGAGAAACTGATGAATTTTGCTTGGGGTCACTCTCCGGGATTGTCTGAAGGTTCTCTTGCTTTATAGGGAGTCCCGAAGGCTCTTTGGACTGTGGACTGGGGGACTTCTTCTCCCAGTCTCTCTTCTCAACTAATCTGTTGACCACCTATTAAAGGCCATTAGGCGGTGGTCAGTCTCTTAATTCACAGAAAGGTTTTGACCATTCAACTGTAATTGAATCCCCTTTCCTTTCAGGATTGGAATGTTCTCCTCAGATGGTAGCTACTTCCACTAGCTTCATCCTGGAGTTGAGTACAGTGACTGAGATGAAGTTGTTGTCACTCACCCCATGTCTTCTGGTTGCTTTTTTCTTTGGTACCCCTCCTCACATGCTCCTCCTGGGGCTCATCATAAATGGTGCCCCTTCCCCAGAGGATGGGGCCTTCCCTTCTCCACAAACACTCCCACCACCAAGTTGGCAAGAGTTCTGTGAGTCTCATGTAAGGACTGCTGCCCTGGATCTTTCCCACCATTTTCGCCTCTACCTGGCCTCTCACACATAATATGCAGAGCCTGGAGCAGAAGCCGCCTTTTCTCACCATTTTGCTGAGCTATTCCTGAAGCACTTTGAAGCTGAAGTGGCCCATGCCTTTGGCTCACTCTCCCCAACTCTCTTGTCCCCATTGAACCCTGGTGTGGAGAGTGCACCACCACATGACTTGTTCTTTGACAGCTGCAGGGTAAGCAGGCCCCTGGCAGTGATGGGCCCATCTCTATTTTCTAAGGATCTAGCTGGTACCCTTCTTTCCTTAGTCTCTTCCATCTCTAAAATGTCCTCAAAGATGATGCTCAAGAAATGTTTTTCCCTCTGTTCAGTGAGTAGCTCAGTCAAAAGTTCTATATGAGGCATCCTGCAGTGGCAAGAGGCCATTGACACTTCTTCCCCAGTTGAGCCTCTGAAGACCACATCATGCCTCCCTGTCCTAGGTGGAAATAGTAACTACAACTCCTCTGGTAGTGCTGGGACAGTTGGTAGGGGATTGGCTAGTGATGGCACATCCCCTGGGGAGAGATGGACTCACTGCTTTGAGAGGCTGAGACTAAGTCTGTGGAGGGGCAACCTTGAAAGATGGAGCAAGAATGGTACAGAGAGAAGAACTGCTCAGTTTTGTAGGGGATGAAGTTGCCCCTGATCCAGAAGGAGTGGGTTATGGAAGAGGGGTGACTGGGCTGACCTCAGGGGGAGGAGGATAGTTTCAGTGGCAGAAGTGTTGCCTATCGCTCCAAAGTGAAGAAGGAGGATGAGGAAGTCGCTTGGAGTTTGTTGTACCAACAAAGGCATCCTGGTCCTGACTCAGCATTCTCTGTTCTACTATCACGGATGTCCACACAGCCATGGCACTAGAGATTCTTCACAGTGAGAACATATTTGTGGTTAAGGTAGAATGCCCTTCAGAATACATTCTGGAGACAACTGATCCTCTTCATGTGAAGGTCTGGGTGTCTGATATCCAGAAGTGCCTAACCTCAGGACTCTGCGCTGCTATCACTCCCTGTCCCATGACCCTTCCCCTGGCCCCTGGGACCTCCTTCCTCGGGCAGCAGGCAGCCGGGAGTTGCCCTGACTGAATCATTCAGAGAGTCTTCCCAGCCAGGATCTGCTGCTGGGACCCAGCAAGACTAATGACCTCCTGTCGCAGGGGACTTATAGGGTCCTTTCGGACCAACCATCTGCATCCTTCTCCCCTAGTTCTACCTCCATTGCCACCTCCCACTTTGAGTCAATGGAACTGCTTCCTCTGGAATTGTCCCCATATTCCCATTGAAGAGAGCACCCAACAGGGACAGTTCATCCTCTGTCAAGTTCCTACCCTCCCGTGGATACTACAGAAGTGTCCACAGGTTCATTCCTGTTCCAGGGGGAATCAGAGGGTACAGAGGGGGATCAGCCTCTCTCAGAATATCCTTTGTTTCATAGCATGTTCTCTCAACTCAAGGTTGCCCAGTTAGTGCTGGAAGGAGGCACTGGCTCCCATGGTGTCTTCCTGGTACTTCACAGTGGGACAAGGTGTCGTGAATATGTCCTCACTTTCAACTTCCAGGAAAAGGCAAAGCATCTGCTTTTGTCACTGAATGAGGAAACTCAGTGCCAGGTCCAACATCTGTGGTTCCAGTCCATTTTTTATATGTTTGAACACTTCCAGGTGCACCCCATCCTTGTGGAGTCTGGAGGCTCCAGTGATGTTGTCCTTATCAGATATCTGTCCCCCACCCCCCATCAGCTCCAGTGTAGGAAGTAGGCTGGAAATCATGAAGGGATGTGCGAGGGTGACCAATGCTACCTTGATTTGTTGTAATAAGAGCGCAGGGCTGCGTCCCCGGCACCCGGCCACCCGCATGGCTTATGCCCCGAAATAATTACACGGAAACTGTATTCTTTTGAACCCTGCCTGGCCCATTAGTTCCAGCCTCTTATTGGCTAGCTCTTACATATTGATCTAACCCATTTCTAATATTCTGTGTAGCCCACGAGCTGGCTTACCAGGAAAGATCTTAACCTGCGTCTGTCTGGAGAGAGAATCATGGCGACTCCTGACTCGGCTTCTTTCTCCCAGCATTCTGTTCTGTTTACTCCACCTATCTAATTTTCTGTCCTATCAGGGCCAAGCAGTTTTCTTTATTAATTAACCAATGAAAGCAACAGATAAATGCAAGACCCACCTCCATCATTGATTCTCCTTATTTTGGAGAAGTACTCAGACAAAGGACCATGAAGCTTCAAACCCATTATGATTCTTACCCCATGTTGAAGGCAGTCCTTGATCCCTCGGTTTTTCTCCAATAGCGCTCAGTATATGATGGTGGAGCAGAGACCCAAGCGCATATAAATTTGAGTTTGGACTTAATGTTACCCTTGACATGGGCAATACATTGATTCTGTCTCACAATCCATGATTGACTTACATGCCTATTTCCCACAAGTGTATGAGCCTTCAAGGCCCTCAAACTTTGTAAGCACCAGAAAAGCATAGGCTATTTCCATAATCTTGTCCAGCAGGATGTGGAACCATTTTCTGAATTTTTGACCTGTGTCACCAATGGTGTTAAAAAACACATCCCATCTGGATCTACCAGGAATATCATTATCCTGCAAACCTTGGAGGAGCTCAACACAATCACCTGTAATGTCATCACACCTGCTAGAAATGAAAATATTCATAAGTGAGTCTTGGCTTCCTATGATATTGACACACAACAGGCCCATTCCTGCCCTTATGGCTTCTATCAATGCCTTGATCAATGCCAAATTTGACAAGGACAGTAATTTTGCCCCACCAGACCATACTTGCTGGGTTTGTGGACAGTCTGGCCATTTACATAGGGATTGTCTCAGGGCTCATCCAAAGATCCAATGCCTTAATGCCAAAAGGGTTACCATTGGGCATGAGAGTGTAGAAGCTCCCAGTGGGTCCTGATATGAATGATAGACTGGTCAAAGGCTTCATACTCCTGGTGCATGAAGTTAAGTGGTGTGCCTTGGCTTTCAATGGATAAGGTGAACTGGTTCTGATCCACTAGACAGATGTCTTCAACTTCAGAAGCATAGTAAATGCCATTTGAAAAAATGGGTTGACCAAATACTTTTGTTCTCTCTGTTGAGGTTAGTTGAACAGCAATAGAACCAATCTTAATAGAGACTTTGGTGTCTTTGTGAGCTAGCTTGAGAGTATTGTGAAACACCAGAACCAAGGTGGCAAGAGGAAGTTTCTGTTGCTCATGCTCTATGTGCTCATCCAGCTTTCAGGACAGTCTTTGAAAATAAGCTGTTTTCTGCCCTTCAGGTCAGTCAGCAGCCACTCATGGTACTTGGTGTACTCCCTGATCCAGGAGTTACAGTTATAGATGTAAACTGAAGAAACATTGTCATAAGCATAGCCAGAATAAACAATAAACCACTTGGAGAGGAAGTCTGTTTTAAAGTGATAACTAGGTCCAGTATGGGCATGGTGGATAATCATTTCCCTCAGGACAGATGACTTTCTGCACTCCCCCTTTTAAAATTAAAGATAAAAAGTTATGACACACCATCAAAAAATGCCATCCCCCAGGCCGCTATAACCTTTACAGACAATTCCAGTAAAATAATTTTGGGTTAATAATAATGGTAGTTAATCATAAGGAAAAGGCCTATACCCAACCAATTCCTAGATCAAAACAACTAGGGGAGTTATTGGCAGTCCTTAAGGTATTGGAAATGACCCCATCAGAACACATAAATAGTGTTTCAGATATCTGCTATGACACACAAGCATGTAAAATACTATCTCTAACATTTCTACTTAAGTGTCAACTACAACTAAGATCCTGACAACGGCAAGTGAACAAGGCAACACTCCAGGTGTTAATGGTTATGGAACACACTGGACCAAAACCTCTGAGGGAAGAGGTCCATGCTTGGCTAACACAAATACAGGAGGCCATTTAAATCCCTAGTTCTCCTAAAATACTCCGCTTCTAACTTTTTGGAAACTTCTAGAGACCCAACCCTTCAAGTACTGGTAGTTAAAGATGGGTAGGAACCTGTCCAGCAGGTTAGCCTAAGACAGGTACAGCCCAAAATGCTGGCGGGGTCTCCAAGGTGGGGTTATAAACAGTCATAACTCCCACTAGGTCATCCAATAAGAATAAAATTAAAAGGGTGAGATGAGACAGAGCAATAGTGCAAGCACAATCACATGCAAACTCACAATGAATAAGCAAAATTGGCCAAAATAACCTGTGAGCAAACCTAAAGTACAGTGGCTAAATGCATGGATTCCTAGCCAATCACAACACACCAAAATGACCACCAGTTTTAAAAGGACCAACCAAAAATGTTCTTGCAGCAACCTAATTTCCCTAATCCCATAAAACCCCTGATCTTTTTGCAATAAAGAGCTTCTGTATTGGAATCTCTCAGAGTCTGTGCTGCTGCTTTTGTGTCTTCTCACCCCTACCCCCCAGGAAACGGGAATTGCACAAAAAGCAGCAGAAATTAGCCTGCAATGAAGAGTTACAGCTGTTTAACCAATTTGAGTCTAAATTGAAAATAGAAAACACTATCCTGAGTGAGGTGAGCCAGACCCAAAAAGAGGAACATGGGATGTACTCACTCATATTTGGTTTCTAGCCATTAATAAGGGACGTTGAGCCTATTATGCGTGATCCTAGAGAAGCTAATTAAGAAGGTGAACCCAAAGAAAAACATTTAGGCGATGAAAGGAGACAGAGACAAAGACCCACATTGGAGCACCGGACTGAAATCTCAAGGTCCAAGTCAAGAGCAGGAGACAGAGCACGAGCAAGGAACTCAGGACCGCGAGGGGTGCACCCACACACTGAGACAATGGAGATGTTCTATCAGGAACTCACCAAGGCCAGCTGGCCTGGGTCTGAAAAAGCATGGGATAAAACCGTACTTGCTGAACATAATAGACAATGAGGACTACTGAGAACTCAAGAATAATGGCAATGGGTTTTTGATCCTACTGCACGTACTGGCTTTGTGGGAGCCTAGGCAGTTTGGATGCTCACCTTACTAGACCTGGATGGAGCTGGGTGTTCCTTGGACTTCCCACAGGGCAGGGAACCCGCATTACTCTTAGGGATGATGAGAGAGGGGGACTTGATGGGGGAGGGGGAGGGAAATGGGAGGTGGTGGCAGGGAGAAGGCAGAAATCTTTAATAAATAAATAAATAAATAAAATTAAAAAAGAAAAAGAAAAATGCAAAGAAATCATTAGTAAATGAAAATAGAATGTTACTATTTCTATTCAGATTACACAGAATTTGTTATTTTAAGATTTTGTGTTTAAATATACATATAAATATTTTTGTATGTGTACATTGTTGTAATAGGAGCGGTGGGCTAAGTTCCTGGCATGCGGCTGCCCACACGGCTAGCTTTATACCCGAAATAATTACACAGAAATTATATTATTTTAAACACTGCTTGGCCCATTAGCTCTAGTCTCTTGTTGGCTAGCTCTTTCATATTGATCTAACCCATTTCTAATATTCTGTGTAGCACCACGAGCTGGCTTATCAGGAAAGATCTTAACCTGCATCTGTCTGGAGTGGGAGAATCATGGCGACTGCCTGACTCAGCTTCTTTCTCCCAGCATTCTGTCTGTCTTCTCCACCTACCTAATTTTCTGTCCTATCAGGGCCAAGGCAGTTTCTTTATTAATTAACCAATGAAACAACAGATAGAAAGATGACCCTCCTCCATCAGTACATGAGTGTGGGTACTTTCAGAGATCAATATGAGGTGTCAGATATCCTGGATTTGAAATTATAGGTGGTTGTCATTCACCTGTTATGAGTGCTGGAAACGAGACCTAGATCCTCTGCTAGATCAGTATGTAATAACTGAACAATCTCTCTAGCCCCTTATCCAGAAGTTTAAAACATGCAAATCAATATAGAAAATTGGAATACATAAGGTATTTTTTGTATATAGGAATATATGTATATATATGTACAAAAATGTAAGAAATGAAGGACTTTGGGAAACATTGAAAGTAAAAGAAACAGACAATGTATCTGCAGTATTTTATTTGATTTTAAAATATCTGAACATAACATTAAGATTGAATAAATCCTGGTGGTAAGTACAAAGATGTTTTTATAACCTATTCTCATGCAACTCAGAATTTGTAAGAAGAAGGAAAACTGTAGTTGACAGAAATCACATACAGGTCAAAATAAAATGCCTAGCGTATAGCCACTCTTAACATATTGATTGATTGAATGAATGAATGATTTAACTTTGAAACTCAGCCCATATAAACTGAAATTTCTCTTAACTTTCTCATTCAAAAGCTTACCCTTCTGCTCACCAATGGCCAGCAGACACAAGCAATGTCATTAGGAGACACTCTAATTGACAGTAGATGGAAACAAAAATGAATCCTTGGCTTTGTTACCTTAAGTAACAAGCATTTCAACCACAGCATCCCTTTACTTCTGGATAACATAATTCTTTGTTTGAAAATATGCTATTTTTGTCAAATCACAGGGCTTTATTTGTTTGCTGTGACCACTATACCACAGAGCTACATACATCTACAGTCAGTTATTCTGAAACTGACTCTCTAAATGTAAGCATTAATGACGCAAATATATCTTAAACTTCTCTCTTGAAATACAGTCATGCAATTACATAGTATTTACTGAAGGGCATTCATGTATCACAGGATAAAAAGATGAACTCATTCAATGTACTTCACTTTTGTCGATAAATTTTGTCAGCTTATTTATTGCTGCACTGCTAAAAAGCTGCAGGTTAAAGGAAAATACAGATATTATTGTACTTCAATGAGGAATTATTTCTCAAAATGGCATAAAAAATTATCCAGGGACTTTAAATGGCTGCTAAAATTCTGTAATAGAAAGTATTTTCCCAACAAAACTGAAAAATGGTGCCTCATAATAAATGTTATTATCTGACAATGGTAACGTTAAAGCCACAGTTTACAGATACTTCTGGATAAAAGGGCAGATAAACATTCTGCATTGCTGTTTTCTGAAAATAATATGAAGCCCAAGGACAAGAAGAGACTCACCTTCAATCATCTATCTAGTTAGTGACAAAGCCAAGATCATAGAATTTGTTTCTTGATCCCTGGTTTGTTACACTTGTCCACAGACATTCCATTCATCATGACAGCAATTCATAATGATTCTGAAAATTCAGTGAATGAAGAAAGAAGCCAACAAATATCCACTAATGGAAATAGAACACTGTATTTCTTCCATTTGCCTTTAACATGATCCAAGACCCAGTTCAATCTTAACAGCACTGGACCGTCAATTTGAAATAATAAATTCACTTAGCTCACATGATAGTTGTAACAAATTTAGGTAATTTTACAGGCATTTCATGGAAGTAAGTACACTGAGAATATAGTGCAGAGTGGAAATTTTGACTTATTTCACAACTTTACAAATATAATCAATCAATCCATGGTCATTTTGCTACCTACTTGTTGTTTTCCAATTGCAGCAAGTCTATTTTGGTCCTGTAAAGAAAGAATCTTTTATTCTTATCAATCAATGAAGCACACTCACACACATGCAGGCAGACAGAGACAGAGAGACAGGCACACATTCACACAAATATATGCACACATCTAGGGCTTCCACATCAGCTTCCTGACTTTGTATTAATAATGATTAATAAGACAGGTAGTCACACTACTAAGAAGTTGCTTTATATCAATTTTGTTTAGTAGAATGAATGCATTAATATTTTGCCATAAAATGCATAATACAAGTTGAAGGGGAAGCTTCATTACAATGGTATTTCCTGATCATAGTTTTAAAAGGCTCAGGAATCATTTTCACTTTGCTACAGTGAAAAGCCTATATTGCTTTGCTGAGATGAAATGAGCCACTTAGTCATGTTTTAGACCATACTGGAGATGTTGATTGGATGAAGCTCATTGAAGCAAACAGGAGTCACCTATAGTGTAGAGAGTTGTTTCTCACCTCGAAGAATGTTTAAGAATCCTTTCTTCCTAAACAAACACATGAGAATGAGGAAGCAATAAAATATATTGATTTATGCCCAAAAGGAGAATGTTAGAATTTAAGGCTTTTTAAATATGTATGTAACAATTATAATTAAATGAGAAAATATCATAAAGTTGAGAGGGACTTGCAGAGACATGGGAAGAGGTAGAGGGGAAGAGTGAGGAATACACTAACCAGTCTATCCTAAGATGACATAAATCTGGAGAAACTAAGAGAAATCTTCATAACTTTAAGTACCGCATTACTGGAAATGAAGTGAGCTTTCATCTTCAGGTTTCTTCAATATAATGTTTTTCTCCTACATATAAAAGTAAACATTAAATTAAATGAGAAATACAAAAAAATAGTATTTTACCAGTGAAAACATTTAGAGGACAAAAGATATGGTAAAATAAAGGATGACACAATTTTGACAAACTAAAATAAAGCATTCTGGTGCTTTTTGTATTTATTTTCTCCAAACTGAAACATTTCTTCCTTGTGGATTGGGGGAGGGAACCCCTTAAACCTCAGAAAACAAACAAAACCCAGAGGTCTGAACTGAAATTCACAGGCTTCACAATGCTCCTTCACAAAATGATACAAGCAATAACAATTGCAGAAGAGGGAGACTCTGATCACCAAAATATCTGTAGTGCTGTGGGAAGATAGAGGAACACAGCCTCTACGTTGTGTAGTGAGTTATGGCCCAGACTGGAGTGGACTTTCAGTGATGTAGTTGCCTTGGTGTCATTCATGTTTCTGTAAGGAACTCCTTTCTTGGTCTTGTAGATGTAATCCCAAAATACTCACTGATTCATTATGTCACACTTGGGTGGAATTGTTTCTTTTTTGCCTTAACTGGGACAAAGGGACATTTGTTTATGTCTCAAAAGAAAGATTAATGCAAGGGGTGCATATCAATTTTCAGCCACTCTAAGTATGCATGAATAAGGCACTTTCACCTTCACCTTTCAAGTAGTTGGACTGTCACAAACAGTTCCAGTCAAGATTCAGATGAACCACCTAGAGAAACAGCTGTATAACACATAGATAATAGTTTAACTGTCACTACCTCATTCTAGGTAGCCCACTGTTTTTTTTAATACTTTAATAAAATTGCTCAGTCACAATGTTAAAGAGAATTCATTAGCCTAGAGATATGATTAGGGAAGAAAAGTTTTGGCTGTTTGTTCTCAATTTATACAGATGCTAAAGAATAACAAAAAGCAAACCTTAAGGACATAATTGACACTTATTCATCAAGCAGGGGTTTCCAACAGTTAACTCAAAAGTATCCGTTACCACCTACACACTTTTAAAATTCTCATCACTACCAATAACTCACATTTCATCAGTACTATGAGGAGCTTTTACCATTATTCATTCTCAAAAATAGTACCACGGTGCTCTAGAATTTCCTATCTATTATATGACTTGCCACAAACTAGATATTATAGTTTAGTGTGGAAGACAGTTTGGTTAATCAAAATTCCTAGTATATGTTATATATTTACTAGCTGAACACTCCATCTCTCAGCAACAGAAACATCATAACCAATGAGGATAAGAGGTCTTTTTTATGAATGGAAAGTGGTTTTTCAAAGTAGCTGCCCAGTAGATTTAGTAGGAATGTCGCACACATTAGTATTGCCTTGGTACAGGATCCCCCTTAAAGTTTTCAGGAGCTGGCCGGGCGGTGGTGGCGCACGCCTTTAATCCCAGCACTCGGGAGGCAGAGGCAGGCGGATCTCTGTGAGTTCGAGACCAGCCTGGTCTACAAGAGCTAGTTCCAGGACAGGCTCCAAAACCACAGAGAAACCCTGTCTCGAAAAACCAAAAAAAAAAAAAAAAGAAAAGAAAAAAAAGAAAAGTTTTCAGGAGCTGTTCTGAGTACTGACAAGGAAATCCTGGGGTAATCTAGGGACAAGGGTAGGGAATGCCATTCTGTTTAAAAAGGGATTCTTTGGAATCGAACTGTATGGGAAATTACAGAGTCACTGTTAAAGTATCCTATGTTCCTAATGTCAGGATCAGATGCCATTCAAATTTGAGGATGACTCTCCATTATTTCTATGTAAATGGAGCACTAGAAATATGATAATTCTTCTTATGTCTTCCTTAGAAGTTCTTTTCCTCTAATTTATTTAATCACCAGATGCAAATTTCCATTTAATCTAAATTCATATAAAATAAATTAGATTTTAAAATGAAAATAGATTTTAAAAGCAGAAACACAGCTCCTCTGGAATTATAATGCATTTTTTCATTCTATATGACACGCATACCTAGTGCCCAAGGATGCCAGAAGAGGGTGTAATAGAGTTTAGAATTGTAGTTAAATCTGCTTGTGACCCACTTGGTGGACAGTAAGAAATTAATTCATATCCTCTGGAAGAATAACCAGTACTCTTAACCTGTGAGTCATTTCTCCAGCTCCAAGTTATAGGACATTTGTATGAACAGTTGAACAAGCATCCCTAGGTCTCCTCCATCTGTAGAGCACATAGCCATAACCTAATGATGAAAGGATTCCATATGAGCTTCAGAAGGTCTATAATTTTTGAGAAATCACACAGAATATTGTGAGTGCTTGTTTTTGTGTACACATATACATGTGTACATGTGTGTGTTGCAATGATCTCAGCAGCAAGTATACATATTTTATAAAATTTCCAGCGAGGTACTTGAGGGGACAAAAGATATGAATCTATTGATATGTTAACAGTTAGGATCTAATCTTGCAAAATGTTTTAGTTTGCACTTTATTGCCCCAATGAATGTAATTAATAAGTTCAGAACATGAGCTAGAGAGTCACATAAACCTAGTATCAAGGTCTTTATTTACTATTATGATAATGGGCAAATAGCATAAATTTATAGAACCTTGACTACATTTGATATATACCTACTGTATCTATCTTAAAAGTCATCATGAGAAAAAATGTATAGCTTAATAAAATCAATAAAACATGACATGTGTGTTGGGGGATATCAACAGTCTTTGATCAATGATATTAAATATCCTTGAGAAAAAAAGTCATTCTGAGGATTAAATGAAATAATATGATGTGGATGGCCCTAGGGACTGCATGTGTAGTAAGTGTTTAATAACAAGTGGAATGATACATTTGAGAAAATTTTGGATATCTAAAGACTTCAAATAGAACATATTTTCCAGTTGGTTTTAAGGTCAAAATCAAAATTGCTAGACTTGTTACATCAGTATATTGTTCCCAGAGTCCAAACAAGCAGGCAAGTGATAGAATAAACTTTGTATAAGCCACAACATCCGAAATAAAATATTTTCTTGTGATTTGATTTTATAACACAAGCATCATAGCAGGATTTCCTTATTAGTAATACACATAACTGGCTTCAAAATTTAGAGCTATATAATTTTCTCCACTAGGAGTTGCTACTTCTTTTAATTTGTTTGTCTTTTAATTTTTGTTGAAGTCTATTTTGGTGAGGGATAGCAACTCACTAAATGCATTACCATTTTTTCCCAGCTTGCTGTATTTCAAAGCTATATATGAATTTTATTTGATTTTGGCAGGAAATGAGTTTTAACATTTACCTAGAAAAATCTGTAAAAAGTTCACTTATGAAATTTGTAGTTACTTTCTGGCTTAAAATTAAAGTCAGAATATGAAATTTCCTTCTAATAATAATGCATTTTAGTTTTGACATTTATAGCATTATAACATTTTAAATTTATTTTTGTAAATGAAGTGAAATAGGAATATGTATGCATTTTCTCCATATGGATAGCAAATTCTTCCAGCACATGTTGTAGGATATTTGTACAATATGTGAAGATATATTGGTGTGATTGGTGTAATAAAACCTGAACGGTTAATAGCTAGGCAGGAGATATAGGTGCAACTTCCAGGTAGAGAAAGGAAGAGGAGGAGGTATCTAGGCATGCAGGAGAAGCCTGGAGACACAGAGAGGAAACATGAGGTGGAAGGTAGAAGAGATAATGCCATGTGATAGAACATAGATTAATGTGAATGGGTTAATTTAAATTATAAAAGCTAGTTGGCGACAAGTCTAAGCTAAAGGCCAAGTTATCATAATTAAAAATAAGTCTGTGCCATTCTTTTGTGAGCTGGTGCCCCACCCCCAAAAAAATTCTGACTACAAGCATGCTTCACTTATTTACTTCTTTCTTTCCTATTAAATTTAATTTTAAAATTTTAACTGAAATATAAACTCATAAAAATTATACAGCAATGGGTTAAGGTGGTATTGCAAATCACATAAACATTATATTATATGAAAATGATGTTAGGCATATATTCTCTATTAACATTTCTGACTGGTGATAACAATAAAATCCATCTAGTTTTTTTATGCTTTGTGCAGTATATTATTGCATCTATAGCCAGCCAAACTTCTTACTACTTACTGAAATCTAAAAAAAGAAAAAAAACTCAGTATACATGATTACATTATTTAAAAATTAATTTACCTTCTTCAAGTATTATATTTATTCATATGTTAAGAGAATATATATATGTATCATTTTTCTAGATAATAAAATAATAAAGATCTCACTAATTGATATACAGGTATAGCCACATATCATACATCTATATCATGTTCTTTCTGCTCCCCAGTTTTTGCCTGCTTTACCTTTGTTTTTTCAACTTAATTCTTGACAAGACTGAGCACTAATTGAACATGAAAGAAAACTTATTCAAAGGAAGCTTATGACTAAGAATAAGAGAGACAAAAAAGTAAACTCACAAATAAACATCTCAATCTTGATAGTTTGAGAGGCTACAGGAACAGGATAAAATAAATGAAGGTTAGGAATATCTTTGTCTTTTATGAGAACAGCAGGGCGTTTTCTGGGAAAGCTAGACACTACTAATTTTGAGTTTTTTCATGCTTCTCTCCAATAGATTTTCTTATATCCATGTGGATGAGTTTATAATAAAGTGACAGGATATCAAGTAATCACTGTGTCAATCATCTTAGATCCAGTTTGGTTTGAGTAACCCACCTAAGTCTTTAGTGGATGCAGCCTAATAGTTGGTATAGTCTCTACATTCAACCCAAGTCTATAGTTATCCTTTTCTATTAAAATGGAGTCAAAAACTGCTTATAAAATGGGGTCTTCTAAAGCAAAGCATAGCCTAAAAACAGCTTTATATAGTATGAAGTAACTTACAACAGAATATAGTTGATGTCAACATTTTAAATACGGAGAAAAAGGCTGACAGTTGTTTCTGGATTTGATTGTGTCCTTCAGGCTTTATCAACCTATCTATCCATTTATTCTGTATAACCACAATGTTAATCTCCTTTTCTTTTGTGCTTATTTGACTTTTATATGGTTATACTATCTGCATAAAATGAATTTCAGAAACTTTACAGTTTTGAGGTAATGAAGGAATTATTTGTTAAATGGCAAAAATTTTCACACTGTAATGTAGCAAAGGACTTATTTGTAAAAATTTTATGGACCTCTTGCATTTTAAATAGAAACTCAAAGCAGCAAGCTCATGTGGGGAAAGCTGGCCAATGTTATTAACACAATGTAAATCAAAAGGATAATACACATTTTTATACAGGACTGTGCAGCCAAAGCACAGGATCATGCATTACTTGTGTAAGAATTAGTAAATATTGTAGACAATATTCTAGCTAAAACTATTATGAAAGGTTGTGTGTACAACCTTTTACTCAGAAAAATCCAAAGTGGATTAGCCTATTTTCATTTTATTAAAATAATGTAATATATATTACCTTTGGTCAGAAGTTTTCTGATGAAGCTGCAATTAACATCTTCTGTAAAGTTCTTATAGACTGTGCAGCCTAACATTCTCCTGATAGATTAATAAAATCTTTAGCTTCCATCAATCTAAAGTTGAGAACACTATAAAATAACATCTGTAAATTATACATGATATTTTCCCATTTTGCAGCAGCCTGCTTAACTGATACTTTCACAAATGTAATTGGCAATGTATTGACATGACTTTCTGTTCTTTGGTGATTATAGAAGCTCATGTAATGGCTCCCAAGATATAAAGTGGCTTAAATCTATGATCCTGGGCCATGGTAAGTCATATTTACCTCACAATAAAATTATACCATATTTCCATTAAAGTACTTCTTTATGTCAGCATTGTTACACTATGAAAAGTATGTGGCTATGACAAAATATTAAAGGTATAGGTAATAGCCAATAAATTTCAAAAGTAGAACTACTAGTTTATAAAATACATAGTTAAAATCATTTTCAAATAAGAAAACAACAAAGAAAATTGTGCAAAGAAGATCATGTGTAATTACATTCAAAAACAGGGTTATGCTTAACTATTGAACTCCCAATACTCCCTCAGCCTTCAACGCTCTAGTATTTTAAGTATTCATGCTATGATTTTGTCTTCTTAAAAGAGTGTTGACTGGGGCCCTTATGGTGCCTAAGAAAGCCGTCAGAATTTTCCTTCCCTATAATTTCACAAGTGTCTTCTAATTACTTTTTTCCTTCTCTATGAGCAGATTGTTTAGAGAGTTTGCAAATTTGCTATTGTATTGCCAAAATCAGCTGTTTGCTAAATGTTTTGTATTTTAGTTTGAATTTAATCAAACATATGGACTTTGAATTTATATTCTAGTTAAAAAGTTATAACACATTTCAACACTCTAATTAACTAACTGGGCCTGGTTTTCCATGTTATCTCAAAATATATCATTTCTGAATTATTGAAAAAGTACTGGGTAAGTTTGTTTATGGGTTGCTTATAATCTAGTCACTTCTTTCCAGTTCTTCTCTAGGACTTACCCATGTTAATCACAGAAATTTAAAATATGAATTAGCATGTATAAGTAGTGCTCACTTAACTTATACCATGTTTACAAATAACTTCCATGGGAATTAAATATTTTAGAAGTTTTCTGAAAGCTAAGAATATTTTATTTCTTTTCTCTATATTATTAAAACAACTCACTGAAGGTTCTTCTAACTTCAAACAATTGGTTTTATTCAGCATAACATGTAACTAATATCCTATGGTAATTAGTCTTTTATATATTTAAAATATAAAATGAATCTCTTTCAAGTTTATCTTTAATCATACTTTCTTCTGCTTTATGTGTGTAAAGCCTTTGGGGGAACATTTACTTTTATTTATCTTGATCTATAGAACCAAAGTATAAAGGCTGATGATTTTCTTTTAAATATTCTTGACCTCCAAATGTCACCTGTCCTGGAAGCTATATGAATTAATGAATAGAACTGAGCAGTTATGTATGCTTACATATAAATAATATAAATGTATCTAATAATCCAGTTAAATGAAAAGGATATAATTTCTTTTCTCACGTTTCATTCATCCAAAAATAGATCATGACAAATTATTCAACAAAAATACTAATATTAATGATTTTTTTAGAAAATATAACTAGATTTCTTTTGTTTACATAGCATGCTTTATTTTATGTCTAAACTATGTCATTGCCTTTTGTCATGCATATTTAGAAAAAAGTATTTTCATTGCTTAGTGATTAATCTTTTTATTGAATTTTTCTAAATTAAAAAAAAAATTATCCATATAACACAATCTAAAACATTGGAAATAGTCAGAGGCAATGATGGTTCTCATCACCATATGTAAGGATTCTTTTATGAAGATGCTACAAGTAAGAATGAATAATGAACAATTTAGCAATTTATACCTTATCTTTGCAAGTACCAAATTTATAGTTATTGTTAATCAAATTAAACAATTAGACTACATTTTTCCAAATGAAGAGGAGAACATCATATGTTCTTAAATGTCCTAAAAACTATTTTCAAGTGTTCTAATTTATTTTATGCTTAATGAATTGTACTAGCAGTTATGATGTTTCCTTTTTTCTTTCTATCCTTTCATCAAACCTACTTTCAATTCACAGGTGAATTCTCTTAAAAGATATATCAAAATGTGCTAGCCTTTTGAGTATACAAATGGAAGGACTCAAAACAATGCCTGTTGTTATAAATGTTGTGTCCAAAAAAAAAAACTAGAAGCTGGTCTAAGCTTTAGAGATTTGTCTTATCTGTCATTTAGGATCACTTCCCTTGTCTTGACAAAAACACTTCCAAAGTTAAATGATCACAGAGTGTTATGAAATATTAGTTGAATATGTGTTACATTCCTTTATGCTGTGAAATATTTGTTTAATGATGCAAAAATGTGTCACATTCCCTCACTCAGGATATTGTTTTTTATTTCCATCCATTTACATACAAAACTCATGATGTTATTGTTTTTTACCGCTGAGTAGTACTCTAATATGTATATATTCCACGCTTTCTTCATCTATTCTTCCATTGAAGGGCATCTAGGTTGTTTCCAGGTTCTGGCTATGACAAATAATGCTGCTACGAAATTAGTTGAACAAATGCTTTTGTCATATGATAGGGCATTTCTTGGGTATATTCCCAAGAGTGGTATTACTGGGTCTTGGGGTAGGTTGATTCCGAATTTCCTGAGAAATCGCCACACTGATTTCCAAGTGGTTGCACAAGTTTGCATTTCCACCAGCAATGGATGAGTGTACCCCTTACTCCACAACCTCTCCAGCAAAGGCTATCATTGGTGTTTTTGATTTTAGCCATTCTGACAGGTGTAAGATGGTATCTCAAAGTTGTTTTAATTGGCATTTCCCTGATGGCTAAGGAGGTTGAACATGACCTTAAGTGTCTTTTGGCCATTTGAATTTCTTCTGTTGAGAATTCTATGTTCAGTTCAGTGCCCCATTTTATTAATTGGGTTAATTAGCATTTTAAAGTCTTGTTTCTTGAGTTCTTTATATATTTTGGAGATCAGACCTTTGTCAGTTGTGGGGTTGGTGAAGATCTTCTCCCAGTCAGTGAGTTGCCTTTTTGTCTTAGTGAACAGTGTCCTTTGCTTTACAGAAGCTTCTCAGTTTCAGGAGGTTCCTTTTATTCAATGATTTCCTTAATGTCTGTGCTGCTGGGGCTATACATAGGAAGTGATCTCCTGTGCCCATATGTTTTAGAGTACTTCCCACTTTCTCTTCTATCAGGTTCAGTGTGTTCAGACTGATATTGAGGTCTTTAATCCATTTGGACTTGAGTTTTGTGCGTGGTGATAGATATTAATCTATTTTCAGTCTTCTACAGGTTGACAACCAGTTCTGGCAGCAACATTTGTTGAAGATGGTCTCTTTCTTACATTGTATACTTTTAGCTCCTTTATCAAAAATCAGATGTTCATAGGTTTGTGAGTTAAAATCTGGGTCTTCTACTCGATTCCATTGATCGACTTCTCTGTTTTTATGCCAATACCAACCTGTTTTCAATACTGAAGCTCTGTAATAGAGTTTGAAGTCAGGGATGGTAATGTCTCCAGAAGTTCCTTTATTATCTAAGATTTTTTTGGCTATCCAGGGTTTCTTTGTTTTTCCATATACAGTTGATTATTGTCCTCTCAAGATCTGTGAAGAATTTTGATGGGATTTTAATGGGGATTGCATTGAATCTATAAATTGCCCTTGGTAGAATTGCCATTTTTACTATGTTGATCCTCCCAATCCAAGAGCAAGGGAGATGCTTCCATTTTCTGGTATTCTCCTCAATTTCTTTCTTCAAAGACTTAAAGTTCTTGTCAAATAGATCCTTCACTTCCGTAGTTAGAGTTACCCCAATGAAGGCGAAGGCATAAGTCACAAACACCAGTTTGGAATCATAATTAATAAAATGGTTATTTATTTAAAAGGGAAAAAACTAATTAAATGGAGAAAAACTCAAAGCCATCCCACTAAAATCAGGAACAAGACAAGGCTGTCCACTCTCTCCATACCTCTTCAATATAGTGCTGGAAGTTCTAGCAATAGCAATAAGACAACATAAGAGGATCCGTATTGGAAAGGAAGAAGTTAAACTTTCGTTATTTGCAGATGATATGATAGTATACATAAGCGACCCCAAAAACTCTACCAAAAAACTCCTACAGCTGATAAATACCTTTGGTAATGTGGCAGGTTACAAAATCAACTCCAAAAAATCAGTTGCCTTCCTACACACTAAGGATAAGGAAGCAGAGAGGGAAATCAGAGAAGCATCACCTATCCATGATAGCCACAAATAGCATAAAATATCTTGGGGTAACTCTGACCAAAGAAGTGAAAGATCTATTTGACAAGAACTTTAAGTCTTTGAAGAAAGAAATTGAAGAGGACACCAGAAAATGGAAGGATCTCCCTTGCTCTTGGATTGGGAGGATCAACATAGTAAAAATGGCAATTCTACCAAAAGCAATCTATAGATTCAATGCAATCCCCATCAAAATCCCATCAAAATTCTTCACAGATCTGGAGAAGACAATAGTCAACTTTATATGGGAAAACAAAAAACCCAGGATAGCCAAAACAATCTTATACAATAAAGGATCGTCTGGAGGCATTACCATCCCTGACTTCAAACTCTATTACAGAGTTACAGTATTGAAAACAACTTGGTATTGGCATAAAAACAGAGAAGTCAACCAATGGAATCGAATAGAAGACCTGGACTTTAACCCACAAACCTATGAACACCTGATTTTCGATAAAGGAGCTACAAGTATACAATGGAAAAAATAGAGCATCTTCAACAAATTGTGCTGGCAAAACTGGATGTCAATCTGTAGAAGAATGAAAATAGATCCATGTCTATCACCATGCACAAAACTCAAGTCCAAATGGATTAAAGACCTTAATATCAGTCCGAACACACTGAACCTGATAGAAGAGAAAGTGGGAAGTACTCTACAACACATGGGCACAGGAGACCACTTTCTATGTATAACCCCAGCAGCACAGACATTAAGGGCCTCATGAATAAATGGGACTCCTGAGACTGAGAAGCTTCTGTAAAGCAAAGGACACTGTCACTAAGACAGAAAGGCAACCCACTGACTGGGAGAAGATCTTCTCCAACCCCGCAACTGACAAAGGTCTGTTCTCCAAAATATATAAAGAACTCAAGAAAATAGACAGTAAAAGGCTAATCAACCCAATTATAAAATGGAGCAAGGAGCTGAACAGAGAATTCTCAACAGAAGAAGTTCAAATGGCCAAAAGACATTTAAGGTCATGCTCAACTTCCTTAGCGATCAGGGAAATGCAAATCAAGTCAACTTTAAGATATCATCTTATACCCATGAGAATGGCTAAAATAAAAAACACCAATGATAGCCTTTTCTGGAGAGGTTGTGGAGAAAGGGGTACACTCATCCATTGCTGGTGGGAATGCAAACTTGTGCAACCACTTTGGAAAGCAGTGTGGCGGTTTATCGGAAAATTTGGGATCAACCTACCCCAGGACCCAGCAATACCACTCTTGGGAATATACCCAAGAAATGCCCTATCATACAACAAAAGTATATGCTCAACTATGTTCATAGCAGCATTGTTTGTAATAGCCAGAACCTGGAAACAACCTAGATGCCCTTCAATGGAAGAATGGATGAAGAAAGTATGGAATATATACATATTAGAGTACTACTCAGCAGTAAAAAAAACAATGACTTCTTGGATTTTGTATGCACATGGACAGAAATAGAAAACACTATCCTAAGTGAGGTAAGCCAGACCCAAAAAGAGGAACATGGGATGTACTCACTCATATTTGGTTTCTAGCCATAAATAAAGGACATTGAGCCTATAATCCATGATCCTAGAGAAGCTAAATAAGAAGGTGAACCCAAAGAAAAACATATAGATATCCTCCTGGACATTAACCTTCATCAGGCGATGAAAGGAGACAGAGACAGAGTCCCACATTGGAGCACCAGACTACAACCCCAAGGTCCAAACCAGGAGCAGAAGGAGAGAATGCACGAGCAAGGAACTCAGGGCCATGAGGGGTGCACACACATACTGAGACAATGGGGATGTTCTTTCGGGAAATCACCAAGGCCAGCTGGTCTGGGTCTGAAAAAGCATGGGATAATACTGGAGTCACTGAACATAGCAGACATTGAGGACTGCTGAGAAGTAAAGAACAATGGCACTGGGTTTCAATCCTTCTGCACATACTGGCTTTGTGGGAGCCTAGGCTGTTTGGATGTTCACCTTAACAGACCTGGAAGGAGGTGGGAGTTTCTTGGACTCCCCACAGGGCAGGGATCCCTGACTGCTCTTAGAGCTGATGAGAGAGGGGTAGTTGATTAGGGGATGGGGAGGGAATGTTGGCGGGGAAGAGACAGAAATCTTTAATAAATAAATAAATTAATAAAAAAATAAAATAAATTTACTTAAGAAAAAAAGGGAAAAAACTTACAGATCACCGTCACAGACAACAGCCCTCTGTGCAATCAGGAAGGGAGTCTAGTCGCCAGAAGCGGAGCAGGAAGTAAGAGAGAGCGAGGAGGGAAGTGGCTGCTTCTTTAAAGGGAGAGAGACCACTCCCCAATGGGCTGGTATCTCAGTGGCTATTGGCTGGAGGAGCAGAAGGACCTCCCACAACACCTCCCCCTTTTGTTTAAGTAAGAGAGTTCTAAACCTACTGTGAAATTATATACAATAAGCACAAATATCCTATTCTAACTAGCTTAGGTGTTGTATAATAAATAGCTTGGCAAAGTCATGAGTGGAAAGTAACTACATTTATATGGTCTTCAACCCAATCAAAGATCTGAGAAGGGAAATAATGTTACCTGAGTAATTAGGAAGTGCAATCAAACAACTTCCAAAACATGCAACAAATCACAGAGACAACTAGCTACCTTGGCAATCACCCAAGGTCACATCTGCAGCGTTGAAGCAACCAACTTTGGCTAAGGCCTAACATAACTGACATACCATTTTCAAAGGCAAGAAACTTGTCAAACTATCTTACCCTGTCTTGGCAGGATATGACAGTCCTGTTTTTTTCCATTCACAGATACTCTGTGTATCTGTCAGTGGTTGAGATATGGGCATTTCTTTGCCCAAAGGCCAGTTCAGCCAAGAAGAAAGGCTCCAGGTGGAGTGTCTTTGGTGCTCAACATTCTCTCAGGAATAGAGCGGTGTTGCCAGGAGCAATTGTGTCTCACTACCACAAAACTCTAAGTTAGATTAAAGGCCATTTTCTACAGCTCTTTGAAGAGGTTGAAGATTATCTATCTATACTGAGTATAATCTCTATGTATCTAAAGAACCTGATTAGTCCAATTATAAATGACAAACTTAGAATACTATTGATCTATATAATTCTCAATACCTATCTAACTTAAAGACTAAGACAATAAACGGCTGTGAAACAAATTAGGACAATGACCTCCAAATATAAACAATGTACAAATATACATTGCAGTATGGTAAATATATATCAATACACAAACAATATATAAGTATCTTAATCAGAGGTAGAAATGTACACTGCAATATGGTAAATATATACAATATATATATATATATATCAATACAATATATGTCAATGAATAAAAAATGTTTTTAAACAGAGGTAGAAACATGCATGCATACAATAGTCAATATAATTTCACTTTGTATCAATATATAAGAATCGATACCAATATATTTGTCTCAAAACAATAACTCACAAGTACCATCCCATCATCCCATTATCCCTCTTTTTTTTTCAAATGATCCTTGAGCTTATAAAATTCCTTCCCCAACCCTCAACCGTATACCAATTATAATCAAACCCTAAAAGATGTCCCTAAACCCAAGGGCAAACTTTACTGGGAGAGGGGACGTCATCCTCTAGAGTTACTTCCAGCTGTCGTGGGGGCGATGTTGTTTCTGGGGATTCCTGTGAATGTAAAATGATGGTTAAATTTCAAGATCAATGTCTTTTAAAATTGCAAATAGTCTCTGAATATTTTGTGCGGGTCTGGCCAGAATGTTGTATAAGATGTGCACTGTTTCAGCTAACCAAGTTGGAACTGTCTTGTGCAGCTGGTACCCAAAACAGGTCTTGTAGTAGCGCTATCAGTATCATGACGCCATATCAACCAGGTGGAGTTGTTGTTGTGGGGCCCCATCTTCTTCCTGGAAACTTCAAATGTCACTTCAGGAAAAACTCATTGTTCATTGTGAAAATCTTAAACATTAATCATATAGACATATATAGACATATCTATATATTCAATGAAAGGCATGATAGATATATTTAATGAAAAGTGTGATAGATATGAAGAAAAGCAAAGATGTTTTCTAAACTCATATTTCTTTCTGTCCCATATCATGGCTCTTGACATAAGACAGAAACTCCAGAAACTCTGGGTTTTCCTCTTACCAACTGGCTTGGAATTGGAGAGGGACTGAGCCAGAGTCCAAATTCAAAACCAGCTCTATAAATTCAGAAATACGGTTTAATATATTTTATTTACACAACCTATTCAGTTTTCTTGATAGTTCCTATTGGGCAGGTATTTTTCCATCTGTCAGTATGCAAACATCCAGGGTCCCTTGAATTTTTCAAAGATGAGTGTTTTCCTGTGGAGATAAGAACAGAAACCTGCCCCCATTCTATATGTTTTTCTTACCACCTGTATGAATATCATCATTGTGAATGAGTTGTCATTTCTCCTTTCCAAAAGGTTTCTCCTCTTCCAATCGAAACTTTATTAATTTTGATGGTATCCACAATTTTTCTTCTCATGTGGAAACAAGAGCAAAACCCCTTCCCCTACGTAGCACATCTCCTGGCTTCCATTGAGAGGTCAGCACATCTTTGAAATAAAATGGTTGATTTAGTTCAGCAGACTTTTCCATTATCCAATGTCTTTCTGCGGTTGTCATTCCTTTCTCATTAGCGTTAAGAAAATTCAAGGTCAATAAAGCATTATGTAATCTATTTCTGGGGGTATTTTTGGTCCCTTTCTGTTTGTTCAGCATGTCCTTTATAGTACAATTTGATCTTTCTATAACTGCCTGACCTGTAGGATTATTTGGTATACCTGTAATATGTTTTATATTATAATAATCAAAATAGCATTTCATTTTCTTAGATACATATGCTGGACCGTTATCTGTCTTTATTTGTGCAAGTATACCCATGATGGCTATAACTTCCAATAAATGTGTGATTACTGAATCAGCCTTTTCTGAGCTCAGGGCAGTAGCCCATTGAAAACCTGAATACGTGTCTATGGTGTGGTGTACATATTTTAATTTACAAAATTCCATAAAGTGGAACACATCCATCTGCCAGATTTCATTTCTTTTAGTACCCTTTGGGTTAATCCCTGCAGGCAACGGTGTTTGATTATAGAAAGAACAAATAGGACATCTCTTTATAATGTCCTAAGCGTGTTGCCATGTAATGGAAAATTCTTTCTTTAGGCCTTTACTATTGACATGATGCTTCTTATGAAATTCTGAGGCCTGCAACATGCTTCCAATCAATAATTGATCAATCTCAGCGTTGCCTTGTGCTAGAGGACCAGGCAGACCTGTATGGGACTGGATGTGTGTTATGTACATTGGACAAAGCCTGTTCCTTATTATGTCTTGTACCTGGATAAACAATGAAGTCAACTCTGTGTCATCTGGTATAAATTCAGCGGTTTCAATATGCAAGATAACTCTTTTTGCATATTGTGAATCTGTAACTTTATTAAGAGGTTCTTTAAAATCCCTCAGCACCATAAGAATAGCATATAATTCTGCCTTCTGGACAGAATTATAAGGGCTTTTTTCCACCTTAATCAATTCATCTGACTTATAACCTGCTTTCCCGGATTTATTTGCATCAGTATAGAATGTACAGGCTCCAGTTATTGGAGCATCACGTACAATTCTAGGAAGAATCCAAGAAGTTCTCTTTATGAGGTTAAGTCTACCACTTTTGGGATAGTTGCTATTAATTTCTACCAAAAAATTAGCATAAGCTCTTTGCCATATTTCATTGTCTTCCCATAACTTTTTTATTTCTTCAGTAGTAAAGGTGCTATAATTTCTGCTGGGTCTATACCTGCTAGTTGACGAAGTCTCAGCTTACCTTTTATAATTAATTCAGAGACTATTTCCACATGAGTTTTTAATTTTTTACTTGGTTTATTAGGTATAAATATCCACTCTAAAATAATATCTTCCCTCTGCATTAGAATCCCTTTAGGAGAAATTCTGGAAGGCAATATGACTAGGATGCAACTAAGATTTGGGTTCACCCTATCCACATGTGCCTCCTGTAATTTTTCCTCAATCATTGTCAGTTCCTTTTCTGCTTCAGCTGTCAGTTTTCTTGGACTATTCAAATCTTTATCACCATCTAAGGTTTTGTTTAAATGAACTATTAGATCAAGTGTTATCCCAACAGCTGGTTGTAGACTGGAAATGTCTCCTAACAATCTTTGGAAGTCATTAAGAGTCTTTAACTGGTCTCTCCTAGTTTTTGCCTTTTGCGTTTTAATTTTCTCTAACCCTATTGTGTAACCTAGGTAATTAATAGAATTTCCTCTTTGAATCTTTTCAGGGGCAATTTGTGATCCCCACCTAGGCAAGACTTTCTTTACTTCTTCAAACATCCTTTCTAAAGTATCTTTATTTGAATCAGATAACATGATGTCATCCATGTAATGATAAATTATGGACTTGGGGAATTGTTTACGAATTATTTCCAATGGCTTACTTACAAAATATTGGCACATGTAGGACTATTGAGCATACCCTGTGGGAGGATAGTCCATTGATATCTCCTATTAGGCTGAGAATTATTATAAGTAGGCACTGTGAAGGCAAATTTTTCTCTATCCTTTTCTTGTAACGGTATAGTGAAAAAACAATCTTTCAAATCAATAACTATAAGAGGCCATCTTTTTGGTAATAGAGAAGGCAAAGGAATTCCAGATTGTAGTGGGCCCATAGGTTGAATTACCTTGTTGACAGCTCTTAAATCTGGCACCATTCTTCATTTACCGGATTTCTTTTTTACAACAAACACAGGAGAATTCCAAGGGCTGGTTGATTCTTCAATATGGTGAGCATCTAGTTGCTCTTGCACCAGCTGTTCCAATGCCTATAATTTATCTTCAGCTAGAGGCCACTGTTTGATCCATATTGGTTTCTCAGTTAGCCATTTTAAAGGTAGGGCTGTTGGTACCTCTAAAAGGTTTGGTATTTGCTGTATGTTCTTATACAGCCTGAATGGCTGGTGACCTTTTCCCATAATACCTCATCATATCCTTCCCAGAATTATGAGTTCCTGGAACTACAGGAATGTTTATCTGGGTATTCCATTGCTGTAGCAGGTCACGGCCCCATAAATTTATTGCAATATTGGCAATATATGGCCTTAGTCTTCCTATTTGCCCTTCAGGCCCTATGCATTCAACCCATCTTGTACTTTGTTTTACAGGAGATAGGGTTCCAATTCCCAGGAACTGAACATCTACCTCTTGAAGAGGCCAATTCGGATGCCAAGATTCTGGAGTAATGATACTTACATCCGCACCTGTGTCTAATAAGTCTTCAATAGAAGTGCCATTTATACAGACTCTTAGCTTTGGTCTTTGATCATTAATAGAAGTCTGCCAAAATATACGTTTACTCTGTCCCACTGGGTTTTTTGACTCATCCTCCATGGGTAATTCATCATTTAGACCAGTAATATTTTTTACAGCAGAAATTGGAGCTTTTAATTTTCTTGGTGAGGCACGTTCTCCACTGTGACTGGGAATGACTGGACCACTGTTGGCTCGGGGGCCTATGAGAGGCCCCTCAAGGAGTTTCCCGACGGTATCAGGTTACCTTGTCTGTCTGTTGTGGACCTGCATTCGTTGGACCAATGCCAGCCTTTACCGCATCTCCTACATATACCTGAAGGCCGAGGTCTCCTATTTTTGTCATTCCCAGAAGGGATATTATTCCTAGAAATCCTTTGCCTGCAATCCCTTTTCAGATGTACTAATTTACCACAATTAAAACACCTGGCAGTTTGATGTCTCCTCATTGCTTTGGAAATCGCTTCTCCTACCCAAGATTCATCATTATAGCTAAACATCTCAACATTCATTGTATGCTAAATCCATTCATCCATAGGTGCTGATCTAAACTTTAAAGGCCCCATTATCTTTTTGCATTCTATGTTTGCATTCTCAAAAGCTAGAGATTCAAGAAGTAGTCGTCTAGCTTCTGGGTCTGTTACCTCTATGTCCAGAGCCTTAATTAATCTTTGCAAAAAGTCAATAAAGGATTCTCTCTGTCCCTGCCTAATTCTGGTATATGATTCAACCCTTTTTGCTGGATCTTGTAGCCTATTCCAAGCATTTAAAGCTGCTTGGTGACATAGACACAGTACTTCATCATCATAAAGAGCTTGGAGCTGTGGATCAGCATATTCTCCTGCACCAAGAATTTGATCTTGGGAAACCTCCACACCTATTGCTCTTCCTTGCTGTTCCATATGTTTGTATTCTTCTCTGAAAAAGATTCCAAACATCAAGGAAGGTCCATTATCTAAAACTGCAGACACTAACTGATGGAAATCATGGGGGGTAGCTTTACCATTAGAAGCCCAAGTCCTTATCATTTCCTTAACATATCCAGAGTGCAATCCAAAGGTAACAATAGCTTGCTTTATTTCTTTCAGATCATTCATTGCTATTGGCATCCATCTAGCTTCTCTGACTCCCTTTGAGCCTTTAGAAGTTGATGCTTTGTCAGAATGAATTACAGGGTATGTCGCTAAAACCCTGGGTAAGCCAGTTCTAATAGCTGGTGGTGGCATTGTATCCTGTCCTTGTGTCTTCTTACTCTGTTCACCAGCTCCAATAATTTCTTCAATCATTTCAAGTCTTTTTATTATTGTCTCTTTTGAATCCTGAATCTCCTGACCTGCATGAGTTTCTAGTAAAGATTGTATGGTTCTTAGGAGTGCCATATTCTTCCTAAATGATAGAATATTCAAAAGAATACTGAAACCTAGTAACCAGTAAATTAAGTTATCTCCATAGTCATATAAACCTTGCATGATATAACCCATTGTTTTGGTAACCAAAGCAGTAAAATTCATGTTGGAAATGAAAACTGCCATATTACCGATTATCTAGCAGGTGGCACTGTTGCCAAGTCGCACAGAAAATGGGGTCCTGTTTCAGTGTCCGCCTACTATTTGTTAAAAACTGGGAAATGCAAGTTGCTCAACAAAGTAAATGTAATTAAATCAATCCCATACACGGAACAATAAACCCAGAATCCAGGGGTAGAGAAGAGTAACCCCGAAGCCATGTATGCCTCCACATGACAGAGTCGTCCCAAGGGGTTGCAGCTTTCGGCAACCGGTAACCTCGTGCTCTGGTTTGCTCTGCTTAAGAGCTGTGCTTGCAAGGGAGATATGAAAATGACACAGAAAAGAGCAAACCATGTGGGCAGAGACTACGCAGACCTGTGGAGTTTAAATCTACGTAGGGAGGCAAATGATAGGCTGTGTGGGGACTTGAAGTCAATCTGAGGTGTCTAAAGGGAAAATATAAAGAACTGCAGCAAGAAAAGCCACTGCGTGATGATTTATGTTAAACTGCTGGCTCCACGCACAAGGCAGAGGCCACAAGGCAGAGGCAGTGGCCAAACTGGCGGCAGGCAGCCTAGCGGGGGAAGGAGGGGTCCTAAAACCAAACGTTGGGTGCCAGATGATGTTGTAAGTCATAAACAATCCCACACCAGTTTGGAATTATGATTAATAGGGTGGTATTTATTTAAAGGGGAAAAAACTTACAGATCACCATCACAGAAAACAGCCCTCTGCACAAATAGGAAGAAGTCTAGTCGCCAGAACCAGAGCAGGAAGTAAAGAGAGCGAGGATGGAAGTAGCTGCTTTTTTAAAGGGAAAGAGACCACGCCCCAATGGACTGGTATCTCAGCGGCTATTGGCAGGAGGAGCGGAAAGACCTCCCGCAACAGTTAAGGTCCATTGTTGCAACTGCACATTTTGGGGGGACTCGACTTTTGCCATACATTTGTAAACCTCAGCTGTTTTCTATAATCTTTTTATGTCTTTTTAACCATTATTACCTGGGTGACTCTTAAATTAACAAAGTCTAGCTGGTAGAGCAAGGTATATTTTAGTATAAAAACATTGAGGTGTAGCTTTAATACTTTAAATTTTATATAAATATTTTAAACCTGTTTTTAGAATGGGATGTGAGTCATCATGCAAAAATCTATCACAATCCAAACTGCCTTAGAGATTTATTAGGCCCACTCCATGTGGTCACCTTTAATCAAGATGGTGCTGAAATTATATGGCAGTTTTTTTTTAACTCTAGCAAAATGGCAATCCAAAATTTAAAATGAAATTGTGCCTTATTGCTTCTTTAAAATTACCCATGCAGATAAAACCGGACTCGCTGAACATAACGGACAATGAGGACTACTGAGAAGTCAAGAACAATGGCACTGGGTTTTGATCCTCCTGCACGTACTGGCTTTGTGGGAGCCTAGGAAGCTTGGATGCTCACATTACTAGACCTGGAAGGAGGTGGGAGGTCCTTGGACTTCCCACAGGGCAGGGAACCCTGACTGCTATCTGGGCTGATGAGGGAGGGGGATGAATTGGGGGGGAATGGGAGGCGGTAGCGGGGAGGAGGCAGAAATCTTTAATAATTAAATAAATTAATTAATTAATTAACTAAAAAAATAAAATAAAATTACCCATGCATAGATCATAAATAAATAAAACATGGGTCTAACAAAGAAAGAGCCATAATCCAATTCTAGAGCCAACTTTTCAATAAAAGAAAAAACAGTATATATAGCAGTTTTAAGATTATTTACACCAAAAAGTCATCTGCATTTCTGCTAACCTAAATTTAGTAATTAGAGGTCAGTGATAAATCTCTGAAGCCAGACCAGTAAATGTGGCCACAGGAGTGATGGGTGGCAGAGACAGCAAAATTAGCCAGACCCCTTGTGTTTCAGCTACATGCTTGCAAGAAACCTTATTTAGACAAACTTTTTAACAAAACAAGCATATTCAGTATTTTCATGTATGAGAAACCACAGCAAATATAGTTTATATCTTCTTTTGACATTTTAGAACTTTTTTAGACAACATAAAGCTCTTACTGAAGTCTTTCTTATGATTTTCCTGAGTGGTGTATGATATATTGTATGGCTACAATATTTTAAATAAGAATAGAAACATGCATATACTATAATTAAAAAAAAACTTTAAATTAACCCCAGTGTGAAACATTTGAGACCAACAGTAGCTTGTTGGTTTTTTTGGGGGGTCTTTTTGTTTTGTTTTGTTTTGTTTTGTTTTACATTAACAAATAATATGTAACCAACCCCTATAACACATTGGATCTGAATGATCAAAGCATCTCCAGTGGAGGGAAGTCAGGCTATAGTGTCACAGCATGGCCATTGCAGCAACACCTATAGCCAGAGTCCTTGACCCATGGATCCAAACCTTGGTCAAGTTTGACCAGAAGTTGTGGCACACAGCCCCCAGGGCAGGCGGAGGGAACTCATCCACCAGCATGGGAGGAGGCCTCTAGAGTGGTATACAGCTTGGCGGGGAGGGGGGGGGGGAGATTGTTGACCTCTCCAAGCTACAGAAATTAACCCCGGATTCTCTGTTCAGTGTTTGAAATCCTATTGGGGTACATCTGCCCCCTACAACTGTGGCTGGAAGCCTTGCTACATTGTAGCAACAAGGCTGAATAGTCCATTTACCCATTCACACAAGCGTGCTGCCACACAGCTTCATGCTTGGGGACAAGGTTGACTCCTTTTCATGAAATGTTTAAGGCGGAGGGTAGAGGTTATTTGTCTTATATACCCCTATTCTTATGGCCCTTTCTCTAAAGTCCTGTA
Organism: Chionomys nivalis; assembly: GCF_950005125.1. Lineage (NCBI taxonomy): Eukaryota > Metazoa > Chordata > Mammalia > Rodentia > Cricetidae > Chionomys > Chionomys nivalis. The sequence goes on along the minus strand of NC_080112.1, from coordinate 105,626,559 downwards.
AGTGATCCCAATATCAAAGTCAAAGAAGTCATGATTTGAGTCTGTCCCGTATCATCAGCATCAGTCTAAGTCAGGACAAAAACACAACAACACACAGACATACAGGGCAATGAACAGGACAATGGCGCCAAACCAAACCAATGATGACAGCTTCAAGCTGTTTTGTGAGTGTAACCCACCCCTCTATTTAACTGAGACCACTACCCTCCTGTCTCTATAGATAATGAATGTGGTTGGAGGTTTCTAAGGCTCTTTTCTCAGCCCACTAGCCACTTCCATTCTTTGCTTTTCCTATCCCCATTTCTATTTCTAATCATGTCTCCCTGGTGTAATGCTTTGCCTTGAGATGCCAGAACCTATTATAATGAGATGCCCACAAACATCAGATTAGCTGCCTAACACTCCTAAAGATGAGTTCCCTGACACTCGGAGTTAACTTACTGTTTCACCGACCTCCATGGCTAACTTTAAAGACATGAGGCTTCTCATTTTTCCTCCTCCTGGTGGCTGCTAGAACACTCAGCTTACTTGTACTGTTGTTTTTCTCTAAAATTGTAATAAAAATGTCCTAAAGTTTCTTCCCTAATCGGTTTTAAAATTATTTTTATCAGTGAAGCTAAGCTCCCACAAAATGGAACCTCATATTCCCCACTAACAGTCCCCATCATATGACTGTATTGCTATACCTCCTCACTATCTCTTTTTCTTTTTTTTATTTTTTTAATTTTTTTTTATTGAAAAAAAAATTTTCCACCTCCTCCGCGCCTCCCATTTCCCTCCCCCTCCTCCCGCCCCTCTCCCCCTCCCCCCACTCTTCTCCTCCCTCTCCAGTCCCAAAAGCAGTCAGGGTTCCCTGCCCTATGGAAAGTCCAAGGTCCTCCCCCCTCCATCCAGGTCTAGGAAGGTGAACATCCATACTGTCTAGGCTCCCACAAAGCCAGAACATGAAGTAGGATCAAAACCCCGTGCCATTCTCCTTGGCCTCTCGTCAGTAAGATAACTTCTTATGTAGCCTAGGTTGGCCTGAACCTCATTGTGTAGTAAAGGCTGGCCTAGGACTTTCCATCTTTCTGTCTGAGTCTCATAAATACTAGGATTAAAGGTGTAAACACCAATACCTGGTTTCCATAATATTCTGATAAATGGATTTATTCATATTATGGGAGGAAGGCTTTTAACAAGTTTTTAATGCTCATGCTATTGACCCAAAATTTCAGAGGTTAGTTGTCAAGTATCTTGAATAATTTACTTTCCCAATGTCTGATACAGTTTCCTTTTACATCTATGAGCATCTGAAACAGAGTGGCTACTCCTATGAAACTGACATAATGACAGAGAGTCTACATGTTGAATTAAACTAGACTGTCTAATCCCAGTGATCCTGGTCACTGCTTGAATCCCATCTCATATTTTTAATCTTGTGAATGTTTTAGGACCCCTTGTTTCCTTACAGTCTAATTTAATCAATTATATTCTATACTATCCACTGATAATCTTATAAAATTACCTTTTAATCACTCCAGAAGTAGAATAGTACTTGAAGACCCTTTTGTCCATTTATCTTTATTCATGCCACTCCTAAGACAAGCTCAAGATGTCCAGAGTCAATTCCATTGTCTCTAACTTTGCCTGCCCTGTATTCCATATTTCTTGTCTACCGCTTTAAACCAGATGTAAAATATCAGTCATCTTTGACTTTTCTCCCCTTTCCTGAATTTGTTACTGAGACTTTTTCCTAGTCCTATCATCAGTACTGCAATTAGAATCCTTACCTTTTATATAATGAATACTCCATGGGTATCCACTTATGGTGGGCATCTTTGTAGGATTTGGGGGTACAAAGATGAATGTCACTTACTCTCAATTATCTCTAGCGGCTTTACATACTATCATATAAATTTGAGAAGTGGCACAAACCAGAGAAAATAGACAGGACCTTCAGGGCTAGTGAAAAGTCATTCTATTGGAAATAACAACAGAACCAGATTTAGTTATTATTATTCAATGGACACCTTAGATGTAGTTATTGGGATATGCCTGTACCATAGAGACCAAGGCAGGAGGATGAAAAGTTCAAGTTCAGCCTAAGCAACATAAGGAGAGTCAAAACACCAAAAATGGGGAAGATTTTAAACATGCAACTGGGGATGGAGAAGGGTATGAACTAGAAAAAAATGTGGGAAGAATGATATGTAATTTAAATGAACCATAAATTTAATGTTCTCTTTAGAAGAGACAGTTTAAGAGAGATTGGCAGTGTATAGATATTAAAAAGCTTTATATGTTTTTCTTTGGGTTCACCTTCTTATTTAGCTTCTCTAGGATCACAAATTAAAGGCTCAATGTCCTTTATTTATGGCTAGAAACCAAATATGAGTGAGTACATCCCATGTTCCTCTTTTTGGGTCTGGCTTACCTCACTCAGGACAGTGTTTTCTATTTCTGTCCATTTATAAGCATCCTCCTGAATATTAACCATCATCAGGCTATGAAAGGAGACAGAGACAGAGACCCACATTGGAGCACCGGACTGAAATCTCAAGGTCCAAATCAGGAGCAGAAGGAGAGACAGCACAGGCAAGGAACTCAGGACCGCTAGGGGTGCACCCACACACTGAGACAGCGGGGATGTTCTATCGGGAACTCACCAAGGCCAGCTGGCCCGGGTCTGAAAAAGCATGGGATAAAACCGGACTCGCTGAACATAGCGGACAATGAGGACTACTGAGAACTCAAGAACAATGGCAATGGGTTTTTGATCCTACTGCACGTACTGGCTTTGTGGGAGCCTAGGCAGGTTGGATGCTCATCTTACCAGACCTGGATGGAGGTGGTGGTCCTTGGACTTCCCACAGGGAAGGGAACCCTGATTGATCTTTGGGCTGATGAGGGAGGAGGACTTGATCGGGGGAGGGGGAGGGAAATGGGAGGTGGTGGAGGGGAGGAGGCAGAAATCTTTAATAAATAAATAAATTAAAATAAAAAATTAAAATAAAAAAAGCTTTATATGTTGTACAAATAAAGTCTATTCTTTTCAGTGAAAAACATAGAATTATAGAAGATTTTTTTTCATAGAAGAATTTTAAGCAAAAAAATTCTCTTTCAGAAATAATCAGACTTCTGTTTGAGAAACATAACTGTGATGGCAAATTTATAAGTAAATCAGAAAGTGACATGCTCTAGTGGAAGTTGATGAGAGAATTATAGAGGCAGTGCAGCAGAATGGCAAAGGCCTAAATTTAGATTAAAGAGAAGGAACTGCCTGGTTTGATAGTACATACAACAACTAATACCAGCCTTAGGGAGGCAGAGATAGAAGGATAATGAGTTTGGGAACAGCTTAGGGTACATAGTGAGAATGCTGGAAAAATGCCCAGATACAAAAGAAAAGAAGAACAACAGCTCCACAACATTCCTTGTAGCAAGACTTAATCAGGAGTCCCTGGCTTCCAGTGGTATGGCACCATTATGGTGAGTGTTCACAAGGTAGAGAAACAGAAGAGGGGGTGGGGGCAGAATTGGAAGAGGTGAGGATGGTGAAGAGAAGGCTTACCTGAATGGCCTACTTGCCACCCAAATCCAAAGTGATGTCTGGGCCTAGGCTACTGCTGAGGGCCTAGTCTGGGTCCAAGGCCCAGAAGCAGCCAGGGGGTGTTTTTATTGATGTCTGTGGCCCATGTTTGTCTGTGGCTTCTTTTCACACTGCAGGCTAAGCAGAGACCTATTTTCTGGACTACCACCTGGGACCATGTAGGTGTCCAAGGGCCATGGTGCCTTGGTAAGCCATGCTAATCTGAGAGGCCTGTGCTGTCACCTGGGGCCATGGTGATGTCCAGGCCTAGACTACAGCTGAGAACCATGTCTGGGTCTGTGGTTCTAACAGGTAGGGTCTATGTTGATGTTCTGTGGCCCATGTTGCCACTAAAGGTCATACAATTCCCAAGGTCTAGGCTACAACCTAAGACTTTGTTGGTTTCCAGTGGCTGTGCCACTGTCAGGGCCATGCTGATTTAAATGACCAGCACTGACACCTGGAGCCATGGTGTTGACCAGGCCAAGGCTGTTGTCAAAAGCCATCTCTGAGTCCATAATCCTACTGCAGCCAGGGTCTGTGGTGATATCTGTAAATTCTGTTATCATCAAAGATGCCATGGATCTAGGCCACTACTTGGAGGTGTGTAGGTATCGAAGGGTCATGCTAAAGCAGGTGCCATTTGCTGTCACCTGGGGCCATGGTGACATCTGAGCACAGGTTGCTACTTAATAACATCTGCGCCTAGGTTGATGCCTAAAACCATTTCCGGTTCCATGGTTCTACCATAGCCAAAATCTGTATATGTGACTGTGGGCCAGGTAGTTACCAAAGGCCACATGGTTGTCCAAGGTTTAGGTAAAAACTTGTGCCCATGTGGATATCCATGGACTGTGCTGTCACCAGGGCCATGCATGCTTGCCTGAGTGTTCTATACTGTCTCCTGGGGCCATACTGTCTTCTAGGCCAGGACTGCTGCATGTCTGGGCCCCTGGGTCTACCTCAGCCAGGGTCAGAGTTGATGACATTGTCTCCTGTTACCACAAAAAGCCATGCAGATGCTCAGCATCTGTTCAGACATTTGAGACCATGTTGGTATCCTAGGTCCATGCTGTAAGGGCCAAATTGGTCTGGGTGGCTTGTGCTACCATTAGGGCCAGGGAGATAATTAGGTCCGAGATGCTGCTGAGGGCCATGTTTGGATCCATGGCCCTGCTGTAATTGGGGTCTGTGTTGATGTCCATGGCCTGTGTTATCACAAGGGGTCAAAGGAACCACCATGCATGTGAAAGTCCAAGGGTCATGTTGAACTGGACCCATTCTTCACTGGCCCTGGCATAGCTGGCCCTGCCTCTCACTGGATATTACAGCAAGAGAGCTGACCCTGTTGCAGGGGTCACAGGAAAGCCATCCATGAGGGATAGAGAACATCAGAAGTGACTCCATCCCCTCATCTGTCCTGTGGTGGCATGGGTAAGGGAAAGATGCCCTCCATCCACTTCTTGCTACCTTTGGCAGGCAAGAGAGCTGGCACTGGAATCAAGAAAGCTGGAGAACTGGCCCTGCCTTTTATTTACTGCAGCACACAGGAGAGCTGACCATGTTGGCCAGTGGAGCAGGTGAAACAGCCTTGAGGGTATGGGATCAGAAAAACTTAACTCACCTCTCCCTGGTCTGCCATATGGAGGCATGAGTGAGGGAAAGATGTCCTCCCCCTACTAACTAACTATATCACACAGGAGAAAGGGCACTGTGCCCCACCTGAACAACACACAAGAACTAACCCCAATGTCATGGACACAGGTGAGCCAATGCTGAGGGTGCAAAATCAGGAGAGCTGACCCCACCCCACCCCCTTTTATTCAGCCTACAACAATTGGAGGGACATTCCTGTACACTGCTTTGTCAAGACAGTGGGGCTGACCCTGGTAATATGAGTGTGGGTGAGCCAGCCCTGAGGGCAGGAGAGCAGGAGAGATTGCCCCATTCCTTGCTTCATGCTGCATTGGATGAGCTAACAGAGGCAGTTCTGGAGAACTCGCACTGGTAGTGATGATAAGGGAAAGCTGGAGGGCTGAGCAACCCAGCTATCACCCAGGCTCAGAACTGGTGGCGGTGAGTTAGCCCACCCAACGTTCACTTCATGTATGAACTGTTGGAGCATGTGAAGGGAATGAACTTAGAGATTCAAACTGCAGGATCTCCAGGACACAGTACAACAACAGGATATTTACAGTGAATCCCAGAAAGTACCCATTAGCAATAATGTAGCAGAAACCAGAGGCCTTAATCCAGTCCAATAAGACATAGCAATAAACACAAATAAAAATGAAAGGACTAAAAGGTAAACTGTGACTCCACAGGTCATACTATAGCTTCCGTAACACAATTTTTCTTTTTTGTTGATGTTGTTGTTTTGTTTTGTTTGATTTTTGGTTTTTCTTTTAAATTTTGTTTTTTGTGGGGGAAATTGCAAGGGCAGAGGGTGGATGCAAGAGGAGAGGAGATACCTGGAATCAGGATAGGTGATGTGAAATTCACAAAGAATCAATAAAAGTTAAAATAATAGAAACAAACAAAAAAAATGACAAGGGCTTCAAATGCAGATCAGTGGTAGAGAGATTGCCTAGCATGTCCAAGGCTCTAGATTCTCTCCCCTGTACCTCAAAATAAGAGGAGAAGGAGGAGAGTGCAAGTATCTTCAAATTTAAATGTTTTTTGTCTACAAATTTGAAATGTGAATTTTCTGAAATTCAGGAAACCATATCTCAGCTTGAAGTCATTGCTACATTCGTCATATACTAAGCCATTAAAGTGGTTGCTATTTCCCAATGTGTTAATTTAGAAAAGCGTTGACCAAATGTAACAAAATCCAAAATAAATGAATATTAATCAACAAGTTTATTTGTATTTTCAGGAAAAGACAATTTAGGCCAGGTAGAATGGTTTCTCAAAGTCACTGAACACAGACTTCTTAACCCATCAGTTTTTGAAATTTTTTAATTGATTTTTTTATTGAGCTCTACAATTTTTTCTCTGCTCATTTCCATGCCTCTCCCCTTCCCTTCAGCCCTCTCCCAAGGTCCCCATGATCCCAATTTACTCAGGAGATCTTGTCTAGTTTTTACTACCATGTAGATTAGATCTCTTAGGGTCCTCATTGTTGTCTAGGTTCTCTGGGACTGTGATTTGTGGGCTGGTTTTCTTTGCTTTATGTTTAAAAGCCACTTATGAGTGAGTACATGGAATAATTGTCTTTCTGGGTCTGGGTTACCTCACTCAAAATGATGTTTTCTAGCTCCATCTATTTGCCTGCAAATTTTAAGATTAAGTTTTTTTCTGCCGTGTAGTACTCCATTGTGTAAATGTACCACATTTTCCTTATCCATTCTTTGGTTAAAGGACATTTAGATTGTTTCCAGGTTCTTGTTATGACAAACAATGCTGCTATGAACATATCTGAGCACATGTCCTTGTGGCACAATTGAGTATCCTTTGGATATATAACCAGAAATGGTATTACTGGGTCTTGAGGAAGGTTATTTCTAATTTTCTGAGAAATTGCCACACTGACATCCAAAGGGGCTATACCAGCTTTCATTCCTATTAGCAATGCAGGAGTGTTCCTTTACTCCACAACCTCTCCATCATAAGTTGTCATCAGTGTTTTTGATCTTGGCCATTCTTACAGGTGTAAGATGAAATCTCAAAGTTGTTTTGATTTGCATTTCTCTGATGACTAAGGATGTTGAGTGTTTCCTTAGGTGTCTTCAGCCACTTTAGATTACTCTGTTTATTCTGCACTCCATTTTTTATTGGATTATTTGTTCTTTTGATGACCAATTTCTTGAGTTCTTTGTATATTTTGGAGATCAGACCTCCATCTGATGTGGGGTTAGTGAAGATCTTTTCCCATTCTGTAGACTGTCTTCTTGTCTTGTTGACCATGCCCTTTGCTTTACAAAAGCTTTTCAATTTCAGGAGGTCCCATTTATTAATTGTTTCTTTCAGTGTCTGTGTTACTGGGGTTATCTTTAGGAAGTGATCTCCTGTGCTAACATGTTCAAGTGTACTTTCCACTTTCTCTTCTATAAGGTTCAGTTGGCTAGTTTTATGTTGAGGACTTTGATACATTTGGACTTGAGTTATTTGCATGGTGATAAATATGGGTCTATTTTCATTCTTCCACTTGTTGATATCCAGTTATGCTAGCACCATTTGTTGAAGATACTTTCTTTTTTCCCTTTGATATTTTTTTGCTTCTTTGTCAAAATACAGGTGTTCGAAGGTGTGTGGATTAATATCCAGGTCTTTAATTTAGTTCCATTGTTCCTCCAGTCTGTTCTTATGCCAATACCCAGCTGTTTTTAGTACTGTAGCACTGTAGTAGAGTTTGAAGTCAGGGATTGTGATGTCTCCAGAAATTCTTTTATTGTCTAGGATTGTTTTGGCTATACTGGGTTTTTTTGCTTTTCCATGTGAAGCTGAGTACCATTATTTTGGGGTCTGTGAAGAATTTTGCTGAGATTTTGATGGGCATTGCATTGAATCTGTAGATGGTTTTTGGTCAGATTGCCATTTTTTTTCCATTTCATTTCTAATTTTTTTTTATTCTTTTTTAATTAAAATTTCCAACTGCTCCCCATTTCCCATTTCCCTCCCCCTCCTCCCACATATTGCCCCCTCCCCCCGCTCCCCTCCCCCTATCCCCACTCCACTTCTCCTCCCCCTAGTCCACTCCCCCTCCCTCTCGATACTGAAGAGCAGTCCAAATTCCCTGCTCTACAGGAAGACCAAGGTCCTCCCACTTCTATCTAGGTCCAGGAAGGTGAGCATCCAAACAGGCTACGCTCCCACAAAGCCAGTTCATGTATTAGGATCGAAACCTAGTGCCATTGTCCTTGGCTTCTCATCAGCCTTCATTGTCCGCCTTGTTCAGAGAGTCCAGTTTCAACCCATGCTTATTCAGTCCCAGTCCAGCTGGCCTTGGAGAGCTCCCAATAGATCAGTTCCACTGTAACAGTGGGTGGGTGCACGCCTCGTGGTCCTGATTTCCTTGCTCATGTTCTCCCTCCTTCTGCTATTTTACTATGTTAATTCTACCTACCCAAGAGAATGGGAGATCTTTCCACTTTCTGGTGTCTTCCTCAATTTCTTTTTTCAAAGATTTAAAGTTCTTGTCGTATGTAGGAAGCGGTCTCCTGTGTCCATTTATTGCAGGTTACTTCCCACTTTCTCTTCTATCAGGTTTAATGTGGTCAGATTTATACTGAGGTCTTTGATCCATTTGGACTTAAGTTTTGTGCATGGTGATAGATATGGACATATTTTCATTCTTCTACAGGTTGACATCCAGTTATGCCAGCACCATTTGTTAAAGATGCTTTCTTTCTTCCATTGTATAATTTTAGCTCCTTTGTCAAAAATTGGGTGTTCATAGGTTTGTGGATTAATATCCGGGTCTTCAATTTGATTCCATTGGTTAATGTCTCTTTTTTTATGCCAATATCAAGCTGTTTTCATTACTGTAGCTCTGTAAAAGAGTTTGAAGTCAGGGATGGTAATGTCTCCGGAAGTTCCTTTACTGTATAGGATTGTTTTGGTTATCCTGGGTTTTTTGTTTTTCCATATAAAGTTGATTATTGTTCTCTCAAGGTCTGTGAAGAATTTTGTTGGGATTTTGATGGGGATTGCATTCAATTTATAGATTGCCTTTGGTAGAATTGCCATTTTTACTATGTTGATCCTCCCAATCTAAGACCATGGGAGATCCTTCCATTTTTTGGTATCCTCTTCAATTTCTTTCTTCAAAGCCTTAAAGTTCTTGTCAAATAGATATTCACTTCCTTGGTTAGTATTGAAGAGCAGAAGGAGGGTGAATATGAGCAAGAAAGTCAGGACCATGAGGGGTTGGTCCACCCACTGAGACAGCGTGCCTGATCTAATGGGAGTTCACTAAAGCCAGCTGGATTGGGACTGAATGAGCATGTGATCAAACTGGACTCTCTGAATGTAGCTGAGAATGGGGGTTGACTGAGAAGCCAATGATAATGGCACTGGGATTTGTCTCTACTGCATGTACTGGCTTTTTGGGATCCTATTCTATTTGGATGCATACCTTCCTAAGCCTGGATGTAGCGGGGGAGGCCTTGAACTTCCCACAGAGCAGGGTACCTTGCCCTCTCTGGGGACTAGAGGCAGAGGGGGGAGGGGAGTGGAGGAGCGGGAGGGAAATGGGAGGAGGGGAGGAAGTGGAAATTTTGAATGGTATTATTTATAAAGCAACAAAAATTTTAAAAAGTGACTATAAATAAATATAAATCATTTAATAAACAGACATACACACAAAGTACTTGTCATACAAGTTTTTCCACTTGTTTGGTGAAAGTTACTCCGAGATATTTTATGCTATTTGTGACTATTGTGAAGAAGGGTGATATTTCTGTGATTTCTTTCTCAGCTTTTTTATCATCTGTGTACACAAGGGCTACTGATTTTTTTTTTGAGTTAATCTTGTATCTATTACTGAAATTGTTTATGAGTTGTAGAAGTTCCTTGGTAGAAATGTGGGGTCATTTATGTAAACTATCATATCATCAGCAAATAGAGTTTGACTTCTTTTCTGATTTGTATCTCCTTGATCTCCTTTTGGTGTCTTATTGCTGTAGCTAGGGCCTCAAGAAGTGTATTGAATAGATATGGAGTGAGTGGACAACCTTGTCTTATTCCAGATTTCAATGGGAATGCTGGAAGTTTCTCCTCATTTAGTTTGATGTTGGCTGTTGGCTTGCTGTATATTGCCTTTATTATGTTTAAGTATGTTCCTTATATCCCTGCTCTCTCCAAGACCTTTATCATAAAGGGATGTTGTATTTTGTTGAAAGCTTTTTCGGCATCTAATGAAATGATCATGTGGTTTTTATTTTTCAGTTTGTTTTTATGGTGAATTATGTTGACAGATTTTTGTATGTTGAACAATCCCTGCTTCTCTGGGATGAAGCCGACTTGATCATGGTAGATGATGGTTCTTATGTGTTCGTGAATTCGATTTGCCAATATTTTACTTAGTATTTTTCCATCAATGTTCATAAATGAGATTGGCCTGTAATTCACTTTCTTAGTAATGCCTTTCTGTAGTTTGGGTATCAGGGTAATTGTAGCCTCATAAAAAGAGTTTAGCAATGTTCCTTCTGTTTCTGTTGTGTGGAATAATTTGAGGAGTATTAATATTAGTTCTCCTTTGAAAATCTTGTAGAATTCTGAGCTGAAACCTGGGCTTTTATTCATTGGGAGATTTTGATGACTATTTATATTTCTTCAGCAGTTATAGGTCTATTTAATTTGCTTATCTGGTCTTAATTTAATTTTGGTAAGTGATATTTATCCAGAAAGTTGTCCGTTTCCTTTAAGTTTTCCAATTTTGTGGAGTACAGGTTTTCGAAATATGACCTGGTGATTCTACGTATTTTTTTACTTTGTGTCTGTTGTCATGTCCCCCTTTACATTTCTGATTTTGTTAATTTGGATAGTCTCTCTCTGCCTTTTGGTTATTTTGGATAAAGATTTGTCTATTTTGTTGATTTTCTCTAAGAACCAACTTTTTGTCTCATTGATTCTTTGTATTGTTTTCTTTGTTTCTATTTTGTTGATTTTAGCTCTCAATTTGATTATTTCCTGTCATTTAGTTCTCTTCTTTTTATTCTAAAGTTTTCCAATGTTCTGTTAATTCCCTAGTGTGTTAACCCATCATTTTTAAGCAATAGTTTTTACTTCATGTTCCAAGTAGTTTCTGGAGTTCCAATAATCACATCTCTCTCCATTAAGCATGAAGAAGGAAGGAGAAAATGAACATCTGCTTCATGTGAGAGTACCTTCTGAGAAACACATATCATATTTCTATCTAACTTTCATTAACTATAGTTCAATGAGTTTATAAGGAAATTGGGTGGCAATGAATTGAAATATAAATACAAAAATGATAATGGAGATAGCGAGTGAATCACACGCCTGATAAAATTAACTTTTGATAAAAGAAAGGATAAGGCCTAAGAAGATGATTTAGTAGTTACAATAGCATATTGATCATGCTGAGAACCCAAGCTTGGTTTTTGATGTTCATATCAGATGGCTTACAACTACTTATAACTAGTTCCTGGAAGATCTGATGTCTCTGGCTCTCATAGGCATCTGCATGTAAATACACTGTTTTTTTTCTTCTAAAAAAGAGAGGATTATTTATGTAGGAAACCATCTTTTAACTTTGCATAGGTTTGTGTACATGAAGCACTATGAATTAGCAAATGGAAACAAACTAACAGAAAAGTTGTTTTATGTGATATTATGTGATTATAATTTCAGAGGAAAAAGAAAGAATGATAGGAAGATGGTATGTAGAAATGTATGAAATTTGGATAGAAGAAATTGTCCTTCCTAAAATATGAGCAAAACTTGAGTTCAACTCTGATAACTCAAATTTGAAAGTCATCCAGATCATTTTCAGTGTTAGAGTCTTGTCATGTTGTTTAAAAGAGGAAAATATACAATGTGATTAAGAAACACTAAACGTTTAACATAGAGTTCATAACTTCATTGCCCATGTCCCTTCAGGACTCATCCTTCAACTTGAGCTCCTGACTTCATTTTCCTGGCACCTTTTGAACTGGTACAAATCTCTCCTTTACACTTTTTTCTTCAGTTTTGACAATCCATAGTTTATTACATATGGAATTTTTCTTCAATAATAATTATTGCCTTTTTTCTTTTCTGAACAAGATTTCTCTGTGTAACAGCCCTGGTTGTGCTGAAACTGAGACTAGGCTGACCTTGAACTCAGAGATCTGCCTGCCTCATACTCCCAGGTGTTGGGATTAAATGCATCTGCCTGGCAATAATAATTACTTTTCAAATTTTGAGTTTAGTTAAAATTTTTATTTAATGACACTTCTAAAATTGCTCTGGACTCCAAATGGTACTAAAATTGCTCACCAATTAATGAAGGAACTAAGATGATCCCTTCATGAATCAATCATTTTCCCATGATCTGTCTGTCTCAGTATCTCTAATACTGTCATAAAACACCATGACCAAAAGCAACTTGGAGAGGAAAGGGTTTATTTGCCTTACAGGTCCACCATGAAAGGAAGTTAATTCAGGACACTAAGATAGAAATGTGGAGGTGTTAACTAAAGCAGAGACCATGAAAGAGTACTGTTTTGGGCTTGGTCTCGGTTGTGCCCAAGTTGAGACCCCCAGAGATAGGATAGAAATAGGATTCTAGTCAAGTCCAGAATGCAAAAGCAACATTTGTTCTTTCCAGATAGCTGGGAGCTCAAAGCCACCACTCACAATTTGGCACAGTGGGGAGAGCTCCCGTTCCTCACTTGGCGTTGACATATATAGGCCAAAACCACAAGCCAGGTTTATTTATGGTCCATTTGCTAAACACAGGGTGTGGACCATTTCTGCATACCCCCTTCCTTCTTTTTTTTATTTTTTTATTGTTTATTTATTTATTAAAGATTTCTGCCTTCTCCCCGCCACCACCTCCCATTTCCCTCCCCCTCCCCATCAAGTCCCCCTCCCTCATCATCCCTAAGAGTAATCCAGGTTCCCTGCCCTGTGGAAAGTCCAAGGACCACCCACCTTCATCCAGGTCTAGTAAGGTGAGCATCCAAACTGCCTAGGCTCCCACAAAGCCAGTACATGCAGTAGGATCAAAAACCCATTGCCATTGTTCTTGAGTTCTCAGTAGTCCTCATTGTCCGTTATTTTCAGCAAGTCCGGTTTTATCCCATGCTTTTTCAGACCCAGGCCAGCTGGCCTTAAGCAGGTACTTCTGCTATTGTGCTTGCCCCTGCCCTCCCCCCAAGTAGTTACCTCTTCTTCTGTCTAGACCATAATGTTGGGTGTCCACAGGTGGCTAGCTGCTAGGAACAGTTGGTTTGCACTTTTACAAAGGTTCCTGTTTCTAGTTAACTCTTGATGTTGCAAAGTTCCTTGAACCCAGTGTCTTAATCAGCTCCTGATCAAGCAATCTTTCTTGGAATTTTTTATGTTCTTACATTTCTCCCTTCTCTTGTAACTTGGAGGACCAATCTTGGTTCCACCTTAGGGCCAAACAGGGGCAATGTACCTTTCTTCCCTGATATTGAGGGGTCAAGGGAGCTATTTATGATGCATGGTCCAAATGTTAACAGTAGCAGGAGTAGCAACGGTCTGAGCGCTGGCCGAGAGGTTGGGAGCTCTGCCCGCGGAGCCTGAGGTCACCAGTTCGTATCCCGGCTGCTGTGTGTATGTGTGTGCTTGTGACTGTGTGCGCACGTGTCATACTAAATCGGAAAAAAATAAAACAGTAGCAGGAGTATTATTATGGGTTCCATTAATCCAGTTACTAAAGTAGTTAGCCAAGGAGATGATGAAAACCAGGACTCAAACCATCTTTGGGAAGCCTCATGCTCCTTTTTACACTTTTCTAATCCTTTCCTAACTTTGGCCAAATTGTCTCTTATAATTTTTAAATAGTAAATGTAAAAACAGAATTTCTATCTTAAGACTGCAGAGTCTTTCTATGTAAGGGAGTTCCCTTTTGACTTAGCCTTTCAATCAGAAATTACAGGATGGTGTATTCTTTTAACTCCTTCCAGCTGACTTGGGGTGTCATTGTCCAGGGTTAACAAAGGTGAAATGCTAGTCAAAAACAAAGAGAAAATTTAGGCAATGGAGTGTTTATCAGGAGCATCTCGTTTGTGGACTCTGTTGAAGAGCCATGGTGCATTCACATCAGCTAGACTGGTCCATATCAGTTTTCAGCAATTCCAGGGTTCATAGTCATTTGGAGCAGATTGTAGTTAGCAATTAATGTTTTGTTGTTTCTATCAACCAAGGGACAAATTCAAACTAGAAACAGAAGTTTAATACATTTGAAACTTTTAGAAAAAGCAAATAACAGATATCTATAAAACAACAAAATTAAATTCATACCTTTGACTCCTAGCAAAAACACAGATTTCTGTTAAAAGTGTGTAGACAACCAAAAGAAATTTAAAATCTTGAGCTTGTGATCCAAACAGTAAGTGGTTATATTTTAATTAATTTATATTTATACCTTAAAATTTGATACTGTCAAATTAACAAAACTATAACTAGTGCAGCCATCAATACTGTCAGAGATCTCAAAAGGATAAATAAATTATATTTAAGTACAGACCAAACAGCTTTCAAAACTATTAAAAAGTGACAGAGAGCAGCCCATGTACAGTTCATACCCAGGTCTCCATAGCATTGGAGACAAAGTATCAGGACAGCAGGCTTTACAAGGCCCATAAGATGAGAGGTTCCTGTTGAAGAGGGAAAAGACTGGCCTTATTTTGTGTAGGCAAAAGTGGTGCAAGCAATTCTATAGTGTCCATAGTCTGGACTGGGTACTGGCAGCAGGTGTTTCACTGGGACATCTCACCCAGTGGTCAACGTCATCATTATCCAGGTAGAGACATCATGGTGTCCCATAATCTTCTTTGGAAACCTTGGGTCACTGCTAGGATCTGGGAGTCTGTCTGATATCAGCTTTTTAATCATTATTTTATAGGCCATATTCCATATCTTAAATATTTAGGGCTGCCCGGGTATTTTACATCATTTGTTATCAGATTTAACCTTTAAATTAATGATTTTAGATTGAAGCTAATATAGAAACCAAATTAGCCTTTCTGAGGGTAAAAAACGGAACAAATTTGTTTTCTATTGCCATATATCAATGGAAGAGCCATTAGTTCCTTTTAGTATATATGACTCAGTTTATCCAAATACCTTAAACTTAACAAAGTTATCAAAGACAATAAGGCTAAAATCTAAAAATTAACAATATAAAACATTTTATAAGCACATATGTCTCATAACTTATTTTATTTTATTGTAGCTGATGCTTCTGGTGACTATCACCTGGTATTGGTGTTTCTAAAACTGTTAAGGTCCATCCTTGCAACTGTTCTTTCTTTGGGACTCTAGTCTCAGCTGTTCCCTGTGATCCCTTTTAGTCTTTTATCTGGATGACTCTTGAATTATAAGGTTTAACTGACAGAGCAAAGTACATTTTTGTATATAAAAGTATTGAGGTGTAGCTTTTCGATAAAGAACAGCATAAAACAGTTTTAACATTATCTATATAAAAAAGACATCCAAATTCTTGCTAACCTGAATCTAGTGACCAGAGTTCAGAGAACATGTACAAAATTTTCAATTACCATAGGCTAACTTTTCAACAAAACAAGCCTACGTAATTTTCTCAAGAAATAGATGTGACCCTTTAACAGGACAAAGAAGACTTTTTCAAACCAGAATTAGCCTAGTATGTTAAACATTTGGTTTATTTTTATGTTTTTCTTTTTAAATTTAGTATTTGCAGGTACAAGAAACTATGAGAAACCATAGCAAACATAGTTCACATCCTCTGGCCTTTTACAACTTTTCAGACAACATAATTTACCTTCTGTAAATTTTGTTTTTCAGACAACATAAAAACTTCCATCTAAAACTTTCTTGTTTCTCCTCTCATTTCCCAGACAACACACAAATTTCCATCAAAGTCTTTTTTCTGTAATTTTGTCCAGCAGAACATTGCATAGCTACGATATTTAAAACAAAAGCAGAAATTATACATCTTAATCAAAGGTGATAAGTATTTATAACCCTTTGGATATAAATGACTAAAATCCGTATAATTTTCTTTTCCTGTGGAAACAAAAGCATATTTTTTCCCAAACATAATGCATCTTTGACATTTACTTTAAAATCAACGCTTTATAAAGTATACAGGTTAGTATAATTTAACATTTCTTATAAGCAGTATTAGGACAGAAACGGGTTAAGATGGGAAACTGCTGGCCAGTGGACGAGACCTTGAATGTTATCATAGTGAAGAAATCTTGGCTTACGAAAGAAAAGAGAGGGGCAGCAGTGGTAGGCACAAGAGAGTGTCCTTGTCTGCCAATGTTCAAAAAAATTGTTAACTTTTCTCTGGCCACAATCTCAGATTTTCTGTTTTACATTTTTGCAGTTTTATTTTTTTAATTGTAAGCAGTCAATTCCCTATGCACAGGTATGCAGGCTCCTCCCTCCTGCCCAAAGAGGTCTGCAGAGGCCCTCAAGATACAGAGACCGGGCCTACAGAGGGGAGAAGGGAGGAAAATGCTCATGTCCCTGACAGCTCCCTGGCAGCTTCCTGGCTATAAAGCCCAGCTTTGCCCCAGGACTGTGGCGCTTCTTTGGCCACTGCTGTTTTCTCCTCCTGCCAGGACTGTTCTAATCCACAGGCCTCACTTCTGCCCTTTGTCCTCAGCTGAGTGTACGCCAATTTTGCCATCTATTTCATCCCAGGCACCTCTGCTCCGTGGCCTTGGAGCCCTCTAGGCCCGCTGTCTGGGAGTGAGAGCCTGGTCACTTGGTCTAGGGAGTCAGTTCTCTCTCCCAGACAGTGTCTCCTCATAGCGAGTCTCCCTCAGCCAAAGAGTTTAGAGAAACATAAAATACACACACACACACACACACACACACACACACACACACACACACACATATATATATTTCAAACAATTAGCGCATACATACATATATCTTACCGGTATTAAAATAAACCTGTAGACCTTTGGCAGTCCTGGGTTCCCAGGCAGTGCACCAAATGTTGTGCCCAAGTTAAGACCTCCAGAGAGACCACTGGAATCCAGTCAAGTCCAGAATGCAAAAGCAAGTTTTGTTCTTTCCAGATAGCTGGGAGCTCAAAGCCACCACTCACGATTTGGCACAGTGGGGAGAGCTCCTGTTCCTCGTTTGGGGTTGACATATATAGGCCAAAACCACAAGCCAGGTTTATTTAGGGTCAACTTGCTAAACACAGGGTGTGGACCATTTCTGATACCCCTTTCCTTCTTTAAGCAGCTACTTCTGCTATTGTGCATGCCTTCCACTCTTCCCCCAAGTAATTACATCTGCTTCTTTCTAGACCACAATGCTGGGTGTGGACAGGTGTCTAGCTGCTAGAACAGCTGGTTTGCACTTTTACAAAGATTCCTGTTTCCAGCAAACTCTTGATGTTGCAAAGTTTCTTGAACCCAGTGTCTTAACTATCTCCTGATCAAGCAAACTTTCTTGAAATTTTTTATGTCCTTATACTCTCCAACTTCAATTTCAGGACCCATGATCACCTGCCCAGGAGTAGCACTGCTAACACTAGTCTAGGCCCTCACCTATCAGTCATTGCTGAAGAATATGCTTTACAGACTTTCCTTAAGTCTGGTCTAATAGAAGCATTTTCTCAATTGAAGTTACTCTTTCTGGATAACTCAATTTTTTGTCAAATTGACAAAAATGTAGCTAGATCATTATCCTTAGGTGTCCCAAGTGAATCTCTAAGTCAAAGACCCAAAATAATATACAAATGACCTTCAATTTATAAGGGCTACACTGACAAAATTTCAATATTAAGATGGTGCAACGATACACACAAAATGGAAGCCATACTTTGAGATTTACACGCACATCCGTTATTAACACCGGTGTGGGCAGATTTTTCTCTGTCCCACCAGCCAGTTCCCAAATAACCACATAGACATTACTTATTAATTATGAAAGCTTGGCCTTAGCTTAGACTCATTTCTAACTAGCTCTTATAACTTAAATTAACTCATTTCTATTCGTTTACATTTTGCCTCATGACTTTATTACTTTTACCCATGCTGTTTTCTTGCTTTTTCCACATCTGGCTGGTGACTCTCTCCTTTTTCCTCCCAGTTTCCTCTCTGCTCTGAAAATCCTGCTTAACTATTTCTTGTAAAGCACAACGCCACATCTGCTCTTTGCAGTATTCACTAAGCCCTATGGTACAGTAAGTGCCTGTACTACGTGACAGTTTGTGAGTCTCAGGCAAGGGCCTGGAGATTGACACACACACACACAGAAAGACAGAGACACAGGGGCATGGGTCATCCTTTAATTCCCCAAGAATGCCCCCTTTATTGTGTTCCAGGGCAGCTTATATAGGGATCCTTAATTGATAGCCATGCCCCAGCCAACCCACCAGAAACCACTCCCTTGCCATTAGGAACTCCTGAGGGTCTCATGCTCAGAGCAGCTGCAAACACAGGATAACAAGTTGTTTTGCTCAGAGTAGCTACAAGTATTAAAAAACAAGTTGTTTACAGGAAATTCAGGGTCTGGCGGTCAACAGTCCCCACACAATTTTTTGTTCGGCTTTTTATTAAACCAATCTGACTAACATCTTCAATGTATACAAAAAGTTTATTCCACAATGCACAGGCTCCAACTCTATCACACAATTATGAAGGTAAATAATCATTTACCCTATACAATGCACTGAGTGACCAACTTTCCTTTGATAGTATGTCTGTATTTGGGGTTTTATCGCTCACTGTATCTGTAGAATACCCACGTGTGTTTGTACCTGATGTTTCCGATACTTTGTGATTATAAGATAGGCTTTATTGTCACTGCTTTTTCCCAGCAGAGGGCTGATACAAATGTACTGAGTGTGTGAGGTAGGCCAGGCTAAGCTGTGGTGTTAGGTACATTATTAGATTTATTTTGACTTACAATATTGTTTATTCCTGATGTGTTTATCAGGATGCAAAACCATAATAAGTCATCTGGATATGATTTCTCTTTATCTATACACAAATTAGTCTGCCTGTAAACAAAATTAAGTCAGAAGTCAAAAACAAAGACAACTTAAAACAAACTGAGTCCTATCTGATTACCAAACCAATTACTGAATGTTTGGCTTTCCATAGCAATAGCATAAACATAAAACTCACTGATGTCCAAACTCAAGCTGTGTGATGTTACAGAAAGCAGAAAGGATCAGCAGTTGCTGCTAGTGCATGTCCATGCTGGGAAGTAACATTGTGAGACATAATGGCTCCATTTGGATTTACAAGTCAATGCATTGGTGAGGCTGAAAAGGAAAATAAGACCACATGCAATGACAACAAGTAAGAACTATGAGGTACAATCATTCTAGTATAAAGAAAGAGTCTGAGTGAGTCATAACAGGATCATTCCAGACACATCCATCATCATTAATAAAAAAGACACACAGAGGCTACTTGTACATCCAAGAAATGAAGTGATATCTCCTCCTTAGAGCCATGAAAGGATGAAAAATTATAACCATTTTTGTACTCCATAATCAGTCAGAGAAGAACATTTTAGGAAATATCAGTATTTCTTTTCCATCCTGAGATGAGAAAAATAGCTGTTAAAAAGTACACTTTGGTATTAAAAACTCTGCTTATAACAGCATGTTCATACCTGTGAGTTTAGCATAATTAGATATTTAAAATGATACATCTAATAAATCCAACTGCCAAGCTAATATGCACTACAATCAGGACTTAGTTTTTGCTAAAGAGAAAGCTGAGAAGACTTAATTAAATTTGTTTACCTCATTAAAAAATAAATAAAAATAAGAATCTAAGACACTAATATAAATATAACCAGTAATTTTTCATCTAGAATAAAATAGAATTGAAAATTATAAACTTAAACTCTGGGAATAATTCTATAACTATAAAAAGACATGTATAGTCACAGGATTTTAGAGACTTAACAATTTGATAAATTGGTCTCTTTCTTCATGTCAATTCCTGACATATACTTCCACTACATAAATGCTGAATGAATGAATGAATGAATGAATCAATGACAAGCAAATTAGTTAATGCTGATATTTTACATAGGAGAGGGATGAAAGAAGTCTGAAAAACAAGTTAAACAGGACTTGGGAAGATAATAGGTCTGTAAATGAACACTCTTACCGAGCAAGCTTGAAGTCCTAATTTGGATCCCCAGGACCTATGTAGTAAACCATGCATATGGACTGAAGAAATAGATGGTTATTGGGTTAAAACCACTTGCTGAGCCTACAGAAGGCCTGAGCTTGGTTCTCATTCCCCACCTCAGGCAGCTGACAGCCTTTTCTAACTACAATATCTGGGGAGTCAACATCCACTTAAGATCTCTGGGCACAGGCATGCCCATGAGCATGAGCGCATCTGTGTGCGCAAAGCAAGGTATAACTGTTCATGTCTATAATGTCAGAGCTGGGGTGGAGTTAAAGATGGGAGGATTGCTGGAAAAACTCATGAGATCTATATTTAATAAGAGATACTGTTTCAAGAAAACAAAGCAGAGACACTCAATGTCCTCTTTATCTGTTTCTTATACCTTTTCTTGGACTATTTTTTTTTCTGTTTGCTTTGTCCTATTTTTATGTGTTAGTTTTTTTTAATCCTCTTTCATTTTGTTATTATTTCTTAGAAGCCTGTTTCTTTTCTAATGAGAGGTATAAAAGGGAGGGGAGATGGAGAGGAACTGGAAGTAGAGAGAGAGGAAAACATAATCAGGATATATAATGTGAGAAAAAAATCTATTTTCAATAAAAGGAAAAAATAGAAGAAGGCAGATGATCTACAAGTTTCAAACATAGCCAGGATGTTGATTGCTGTAGTTTAGAGGAAGGTAGCAGGCAAGATACACTTTCCTGGATCGAACTACAGAAGGAAAGGCAATTAAAACTGTAGAGACATGTTCAAAAACAAAATATGCTTTACTATTTGGATACTTATAATCCTAGAA
The DNA here is from genome assembly GCF_950005125.1 of Chionomys nivalis. NCBI lineage: Eukaryota > Metazoa > Chordata > Mammalia > Rodentia > Cricetidae > Chionomys > Chionomys nivalis. The sequence continues at coordinate 105,605,384 of NC_080112.1, read as the reverse complement.
TTATTACTTCACTGATTTTCTTGTGCTCCTAAGCTAACATATTTAGTGATGGAGGAGCGCCGTGTGTCTACGTGTTACTTTCATTGGTTAATAAAGAAACTGCCTTGGCCCTTTGATAGGACAAAAAATTAGGTGGGTGGAGTAGACAACAGAATGCTGGGAAGAAGGCAGTGAGGCAGATGCCATAGCTTTCCTCTCCAAGATGGACACAGGTTAAAATCTTCCTGTAAGCCACCACCTTGAGGTGCTACACACATTAATAGAAATGGGTTAATCAAGATGTGAGAATTAGCCAGTAAGAGGCTAGAGCTAATGGGCCAAGCAGTGTTTAAAATAATACAGTTTCCATGTAATTATTTCGGGTAAAGCTAGCCGGTGGCAGGGAGCTGGGGAGCTGGGCCTGCACTGCTCTCATCGCTACAATTTAGAAAAGTAGAACATTAGTGATACAAAGAAGGAATTTGCTAGCACCTCCATTCATTTTGTGTTTGAAGCCATATTACAAATAGACATTTTAAATGACAACCTGAAAACTGGCTGTTTGAACCCAAATCTGTTGATCACAAGTTTTATTGCTTGGTTCAGGTTGTTAATGTGCCTACCTTTGTAGAAGGAGCTGCAGGCAGGCCTGCTTTTTGTCCCACCCGGCTCCCGCATGGTTAGCTTCACACCTGAAATAACAACACACAAATTGTATTCATTTTAACAGTGCCTGGCCCATTAGCCTCTTATTAGCTAATTCTCACATCTTGCTTTAACCCATATTTAGTAATCTGTGTAGCACCAGAGGTGGTGGCTTACCGGGAAAGATTTAGCATGTCTGACCTGGTAGCTGGCTCCATGGTGTCTGCCTGAGGCGTTTGCCTCATTGCCTTCTCCCAGCATTATGTTCTGTTTATAAATGCTGTTGAACTAATCCAAGATAGATATTTTAAAAATATCTTGACTTCAAAATTTGGATCTAAGGTTACGATGCTTTGGAAAAGTCCTTCTTTTGTTTTCACAGAGGATGAGACCCTGTGGATTGCTTCTATCCCAATATGGTATGATGGACCACACCCTCCTGAAAGGTTGCTGTGAACACCTTCAGAAAATCACTCCACTCAACTGCCAACTGAGATGAAGCTAGCACACAGGGTATACCATGAAAGACCTGAATAACAGTGCCCCTACACAGCACAAAGAAGTTGTAAGAGAAATAACTATGTCCATATTCCCAAATATTGTTTATAAATGTTCTTTTAATTTAAAACGGGATATGATATAGATATGAATAATTTGCATTGGTATGGATTTTAAGGTCAATTTTGTTATATGTATATGTGTTTCTGCTCTTGATTAAGGTATTGTGATTGTGTAGTTCATTTAAAAATTTAATGTATAATTAGGAAATATAGGTTGTTAATAGATAATCATTGATTAGTCAGGTTTGTAGTCATGTTAGTTAGACTTTCTGGATGTGCATATATATATATATTTCAGATAGGCAATCTTCATATCTTTTAAAGACTACAGAATATGACATTTAATGTTTTAATAAGTTGGGGCTTTTCATGACAATGAGACACGTCTGCTCCTGGCAGCACCAATCTACTTCAAGAGGAAGATGGGCATCAAAGAGGCTCCTTATGGAGTTTGATAGCTATTTGGGCAAGAAACTGCTCTTGCCTGGACTGATGCATGAACTGGACACAAAGAACCCGCAGAGAGAGGACTGCTGAACTTGCATAAAGGTGAGAAGGTCTTTCGGGGTTCCTGATTCATGAAAGAGTCTGTGAGACATTCTGCAGGACACAGCAGAAAGTGACTGAACTGCCTTTGAAATTTCCTGCTTCATGGAAATGTCTGCTGAAAACTATGAGCCTGTAAGCAGAAGATGGATGCCCCAGCAGTACAATAGAACTTTGGGTGACTGTCCAGGCAGCAAGATGTCTCTGTCATTTCTAGAGTTTTGGAAGTTGCTTACTTCTTGTTTGCTTGGGTAATATTATATCCTTCTAGAGTCTTTGATGGAGTTGAAGAATGGTTAGTTATAGTTATAGTTTTCCTTTGTTATTATAAAAGATAAAATATATCTAAATATTGTAATTGTAATTCTTGCTTGATAACTGTTTTGTTATATGTAATTTTACTATGTTAAAGTTAAAGCCTTTCTTTTTTGTTTAAACAGAAAAAGGGGAAATGATGGAAGAGGGTCATCTGTCTATGTGTTACTTTCATTGGTTAATAAAGAAACTGCCTTGGCTTTTTGATAGGACATAAAATTAAGTAGGTGGAGTAAACAGAACAGAATGATGTTGCTAGGGAGGGGGTGTCCATGCAGCTCTACTCTTCCTTGAGGGTGTATACGGAGTTGATGATAGCTAGAAAAGTGATATGGGATTACCCTCTGTATGATGTGAATACCATTGCTTAATAAAGAAACTGCCTTGGGCCTGCACAGAGAAGAATAGAGGTAGGAGGGGAAAATTAAACTTAATGCTGGGAGAAAGAAGGCAGAGTCAGGAGAAGCCATATAGCCCTGCCAGAGATGGATGTTGGACAGAACTTTACCTGGTACCAGCCACATGGTGATATGCAGATTAATAGAAATGGGATCAATTAAGATATAAGAGCTAGCTAAAAATATGCTTAAGCTATAGGCCAAGTAGTGATTCAAATGATATACTCTCTGAGTGATCATTTTGGGTCTAAGCAGCCGGAAATGAACAAGCAGCTTTTCCCACAACAGGGAAGTAAGAAATATTTCATCAGGGACATAACCACTGCTAAGTTGCCGATGCTTCTGTAAGCAACTATAATTAAACATATTGTTACTAACAAAAGATGTGAAAGTAAAAGGGGGTCTAATTGGGAAGGAAAAGAGTATTAATGGGTGTGGGAGGAGAACATGAAAATGTAGCAGTAAAATAGGCCAAATGTGCACTGCCTCTTTTATGATAGCTTGACTTAATGACTATCTAAAACTATGGCAGTACTAAATTAATATGCACTCATTAGAAATTATTCCTACAATGTTGAATGTTCATCTTGTCCTGGTGTAGAGGTAGGCTGTAAAATCCTCCCCTTTCTTAACATAGACATTAGCAGAGTCACAGTCTAAGTGAATCACACAACCACAAAGGGAAACAGCCAATATGCTACAGTGCACTGTGCTAAGGTATATTGTTTTATGCGTTAAATGCATTAAATGCATGTAACCTTACTTTATTTTTACCTTTGGACAGATTTCTTGTGATGTAATTCTATAGTCACTCAAGGAACATCTATATTTACTCAAGTGATACAACTCATGGAACCCACTGTGAACTTCTAAAATATTATTTTTTTGTAATAAAGTTAATGTACATATCCTACAAACCCTCCAAATCCAAACAGAGTAAGAAATTCTGGGCCCAAAGTCAAAACTATAGAAACTGTGAGAATAAGCATTTAAAGCAAAGAGTTATAAAATTAGGCTAAAGAGATTTTCTCAGCCAGTCATTTAGAGCTACGGTGGAGATTTTTCTGTTATAATTTGGATAATGATAGAACAACTATACACAAATATACTCCTCTAGCTTTTAACTTATTAGATTCTTATCATTATATTTTTCCTTCTCTTGTTTGCACTGTATCGTTGCCTTTATGTTGTCACTATGTCTTCCTTTTTGAACATCCCCTTTTCTAAATTGTTGAATATAGCCTCCTATAAACTGGAATGTCATAGAGTCAATAGTGTTTGGATGCTTTTTGTATAAATTAGGGATGGTAAAAAATGGTGGAGTTTAAAAATCACCACTTTGAAACAATGACACTATAAATTTATTGTATCAAAGAACATGCCTTGCTATATGAGCATTGCTATACTGTACGACATTCCTGTACCAATTGTGCCTTAACTCAGGCATGAACAAAAATTTTCTTTCTAATGGAGAACACTGGCACACAGAATCTAAGCAAAGAGATCAAAGTTAATGTCACAGGAGAAAGAACATGCATCTTACTCTATGATAGGTAGGCCTTTCACAAATGCATAAGCTAAACAAAATAAAAGGAAACATCAGAAAAACACAAATTGAGGGACATTCTACAAAATACATGGTGTGTAATTATGAATCTTAAAAAATAAGGATTGGCTGACATGGATTAGAGAGATGCCTCAGTGGTTAAGAGCACTTGCTGCCCTTGGAGAGGTCTTGGGTTTAGTTCCCAGAACCCAAATGGCAACTTACAACCATTTGTAACTCAAGTTCCAGGAGATCCAATATCCTTTTCTGGCCTCCATCAGCACTAGGCATGCACACAGTACACAAGTATATATGTAGGCAAAACATTCGCATGTATAGATTAAAAATAAATAAATTAAAAAAATGAGACTGACTGAGGTAATTGTCTAAGAACAATGAAGTCCCTGGATAAATGAATGGAATTTGTGATCCTGTATTATTTTGAATGATATAATTGGTGCAATTGGTAAGACATGAATATTATCCATATGCTTTAAAATACACTGTATCTTAAAGACAAAGGATAAAGGATATGTGGCAAGTGCTAATTCATATATGTATATGAAAGAAAATGGGAGTCCTTTATCTTTCTTTAAGTTTGAAATTATTTAGAAGAAAAAATTGTTGAGGATTCATTACCCCTTTTATTTTTCTATAAATAAATACCATTAAAATTATATATAATTTATTTAGTAAATTAGCATCTACTTTCTGTATCATTGATTGAACTATATAAGATTCCTTGGGATTATATTTTCATATGTGCAGATATATATCTTTTACATGTAAATTTACATCTTTGTACCATTTATGAAAATTATTCAATAATGAAGGGAAAATTACCTGAAAAAAAGATGAAAATCTACAGATTATAGAGAAATATATTGAAATATCTTTGCCTAGGGTTTCATATATATAAATAAGACTTCATCTATTTATAGTAGATTATAGCTTTCAGTCACAATCAGTGTAGACACCTTTCAACATGTGTGTTCAAAACGCTTGGCTTTTTAATTACTGTTTATGAACAGTAATTACAGGAACATAAATCTATAATTATAGGTAACTCCTACTGATAATGCATTTAAATCTAACACTGCCATTATTAATTTTCACAGTTATATTTTTTCATATTATTGCAATGAAAATATGACAACGATCTGGACTAAAGAAAGAGTGGCTCAATGGATCTGCTGTTGCTAGAAGGAAATCATCTAATCAGAACAAAAAATTAAAGGTGCTGAAATAGAAAGTATCTGCCTGAGATGATGTTGTAAGAAAGAGCTATCATCTCAAGGAAAATATGTGAGTATGTTAATCCTAAGAATTGGCCATTTTGTTCATAAAAATAACTATTATAGTAGTGAATATGTATACATGAATATCTCATTTAAATATGCAGTAAACATTCAAATATTATTTTTGCTGATGAAACCACAATTCTAATTATACTTTCCATTAAATATAATTTTCACAGCAACTTTAGTCATCTGCACTCAGAATAATAATGGTAATGATAATACAAACAAAACAACTATGCTTAACATTAACTGAGCAGTTACTACTAAAAAGAAACATGAATATAATGCTTTTTATGTCTCTCAAACTTTAGAGTATTTTATATATAACTCATTTATCCTTCTAATGACCCTATGAAGGGAATATGAGAAGCTCCATGTTTTTTAAAAAATGAGGACACTAATGTTAAATTGTTTTCTCCAAACAAGAGACCTAATAAGTGGTAAGTGGGAAATTTGAGAACAAGTAGCTTGCATTAGAGTCCATTCTTTTAGCAATGTATTTTCTCAGTTAATATGTTCAGACACTGTTATATCCACTATGCAGTCTCTACTCAATTACTTACAGGGATTAAAATGATAATGACTGTTGTATTTAAAGTCACTTAACCAATAAGGAAATTAATGTAGCCACATAATAGTTTAGAAATAAGGAAAATTTACTATTATTAACTTAGTCATTACTGACCACAATGGACCAAATATTCACATCTCTCCTAAACTCACATACTGAAATCATCACCAGCAAGATTATAAGGACATAAGAATAAAGTTGTTATAAATGGAATGGGAGTACTTATAAAGAAGCTTTGGAGAAGCTTGCCCATTCCATTTTTTATTACATAGCAAGACGCCTTGATCCTATTCATGAAGGAAAGAAATTTTATGACCTACTCCACCTTTAAAAGACCATACCTTATTAAAAATATTTACCTTATTTTATTTTTTATTATGTGTCTGTGTGTGTCTGTATATCTGTGTAATATGCATTGGAGTGTCTGCAGAGGCCATCAGAAAATTGGAACTAAAGTTACAGGTGGTTGAGAGCCACCCAACGTTGTTATAAGAATTCAATTCAGTATAACCTAGCAGTTTAGCCAGTAACAAGCTTCATCTTTCAATAGTATTACACTGTGCATTAAGTTTGACACCTGAATTTTTGACAGCACACAGCCGAACTACAACATTTCCAAGAGAGAAATGTAAAAGGAAAAGGATTATGTTAAAAAAAAAAAAGAATATTAGATTGCACTTCAACTCTATCCTGGTTTAGAGACTCATGATGGATTTCTGAAATCACTGCTGCCCAATAGAGGATGCCTATGTCACACAGGCATAGACATATGTAGTATATCCACTGTGCTCAGATATCAGCTTTATTGAATGTGAAGATGTTGGCCAATGTCTTCATGTTTACCTCAGTGGGGAACTGGGCAGCATAACAATAAGAGAGGCAATAATTTCCCATGACTCTCCCCTGAAGGTGAATGAAACTGTAACCAAAATGTCTTACATCCAAATAATCACAATGAGATTCTGAAATTATTTTGAAAATAATGATGTAGGTTTTATTGTCTTTTTAATCTGAACATGCCCTGCATTTTTATCCTTTTTTTTCAAGACAGGGTTTCTCTGTAGCTTTGTAGACTGTCCTGGACCTAGCTCTTGTAGACCAGGCTGGCCTTGAACTCACAGAAATCCACCTGCCTCTGTCTCCTGAGTGCTGGAATTAAAGGAGTTCACCACCACTGCCCTGCTTGTTCCTCTTTTCTCAGCCTTCTAGAATTGCACACTAGTTCCACAGTACTTGAAAGGATAGCATTCATTCACTAAGTCCACTGTATTTGCCCCTTAATGGACATTTAACAAAACATGCTTCTTTAAGAAACAAGGGCATAGGAAAAACAAGCAACAACCAATTAGGCACTATATACCCTAATAATCTTATATAATTTGGTGTTAGGGAAGCTACTGAATAGGACTTACAAACCAGATAAAGTGTATCCCTATTATTAAATTCACAACTTTTATCTTCCTGTTCTCTCAAATTTGCTCCTTATCAGAGAAGGCCAAATTGAAAATTATCCAACTAGCAAAATGGAGTCTCAAAATCTCAAGCCATTTTCTTCTTGTTTTTATCAATACAAGATTGTAATTTAGGTTTATCATGCTGCTTATTAGAATACTCATTTTGAATGCACCCTTTCTCAAGGTGCTAAAGAGACACTTTTACATTTTTTTATGGCATCTATGTCATCTCAGCCTTAGGCTCCTTAATACTTTCTTCCTTTCACATGTAAACACTCAGAAACTATTTCTAAACTGCAACAGGAATTTAGGATCTTCTGTTGAAATCCACAGGAAAGTAATGAGATACAGAGTGATATAGCAATAACTGATACTTGAAAGACAGAGTTGGGGCTCAAAATCTTGAATACAGGAAAAAGTCTCAAGCTTAGTCACTGTGGTCAGCCACATCATCTCTTTTAGAATAAGCCTTCATCTTAACATGGAGATTCTCATGTCACAAGACATTAACATGCATTACAGGTTAATTAATAAATTATGAAGTATATATAATCTACAAAATATAAACTAGTCAGTGGCATACTCCATTATGAAGTTAAAGTACTTTACAAAACCATAATGAACGGAGTTGAGTGTGCAGATATGAAATTAGCTGAAAGTCTTAAAGAACAAGCTACAATATTCATTTTGTTTCTGCGTAAATGGTCAGCCCTGAAAACATACATGTACACATTATACAGACTGAGCAGAATATATTTAGGAATCTATATAATAATTAATGTAAAAAGAGGTATTCACTTGGAAGAGAGCAAAGAAAATTTTGGCTCTGGAATTTCTGGATTAATCTTACTATCTGATCAACCAGTTGTTGTAAAAATTTGACACTTAAAAATTTCATTTTAGATCTCTGTGAGTTCGAGACCAGCCTGGTCTACAGAGCTAGTTCTAGGACAGGCTCCAAAGCCACAGAGAAACCCTGTCTTGAAAAGCCAAAAAAAAAAAAAAATTTCATTTTAGGTACTACCTGCCCTGAACCACAGACCCCTCCCACACCACACCCAGCCTCTTCATACAGCTACATTCTGTATTCTCTTTTCAAAGTCTAGCCCTGTAAGTGAAGTCTTCACCATTCATCAAGAAAACCGGGCTTTGAAACACATGGAAACCATTAAAGAAAATTACAACAATCAAAATGGAGAATTTTGGAGGCCAGTCCCATTGGATACATCTACAAAACAATTCCCACATCTAAGGCTCATGGAATATTTTAGAAGAGAAGGCAGAAAGATTGTAAGAGCCAGAGGTACAGGGAGTTTCCTGTGAGATTGCATCTCCCAGTAACATCAGAAGCTACACTCATAAAATCTGTTCAATGTGACTGCCTAAACATGAGCTGAAGAAGGCTAACACCAATATACATGCTAACATGGACAAGGGAAAGTTCAAGAGGCCTCAACCCTACACAAAGAACTACAGACAATGGAGAAATGATAAGAGCAGAAGAAACAGCCTTCACCAGGGAAGAGCACAATTGGGTAAATGGTCAGTCCTGAAAACATACATGCACACATTATACAGACTGAGCAGGTTATATTTAGGAATCTATATAATAATTAATGAAAAAAGAGGTGTTCATTTGGAAGAGAGCAAAGAAGTTTATATGGGGGTTGCAGCGAGGGAAGGCAGAAATAATACAATTATATTATAATATCAAAAAGAATTTTTAAAAATTAATTTATTATTTTTGTACATATGTAGTGTGTGTGTGTGTGTGTGTGTGTGTGTGTGTGTGTGTGTGTGTGTGTGTGTGTGTGAAGGTCAGAGAACATCTTTCAAAAGTGTATTCTTTCCTTCCATCATGTGATTCCTAGAGATGGAACTTAATTGCACCAAGCACCATTATCTGTTGAGCCATTTCATAGGCTCTAAGTTTCTCATTTTAACAATGGCTTTGTGGCTAATACAATACTGGTATTATAACCTTAGGAAGCCTGTCTTTCCATGGTACATATTAAACCCTGAAATTTCGGCCGATATACAAGTAAAGCACAGACCTTAAAATTACATGAGGTGAAATAATGCTAAAATACAGTACTTCATGTTGAATTTATCATGTTTCAAAAGCATGTTACTATGGTAGTTTAACTTTCACAAGTCAAGTTGAACATTGATTTATTAATTTTTTTAATTTGTTAGACCTCATATGATGTGCTCTGCATCATAGAAAGATATTTTTTTATCACCTGACCCCAACATCACCTCTGCAGTGTTACTCTTGAGGAGTAATTCTGAATTTCTTACTCTAATAATGGACATGTCCTGGCTAAATAATTGACAGCAATGGAGAGTTTTCAGTAGTGAAGAGGAAAAAGATCTCAACCTTTCATAAGAAGATACAAGAAAAGGAAGCTTCTTTAAAACAAAGCACTGAGTACAATTAGAAAGAGATGAGGTGGGGGCAAGAGAAGTTAGGGAGGGAAGTGGTGGTGAACATGATCAAAATATATTGTAGGTATATATGAAATTTTTAAAGAATAAATAATCAAAAAAGGGAAAACTCTTTTTAGCAAGAAATAATACTGACCCTCATTTTAATCTTCTAGAATTGAATTATATCTAAATTAACAAATACTTAGGTGTTTCCAGCATTTAAGACCTAAAGCTGTCTTAAATGTCTTTCCAAAACTAGGAAAATGTGCAAAAAGATAGGGTTCCTGCCTTCTTGGCACCTTGATATCAACCTATGAACTTTCCTTGTTTAAGCGCTAATCATTTCTTGGGACAGAGCAATCAACTAGGCATGTCACAGCAGATCTAATTTTTATGATAGGTGAATAGTGAAATGTTCTCAGCAGAAGCAAAAACAACTTTATACTGTCTTTACATCGTCTCAGTCCCAAGAAGCAAATTGTTACAAGAGCACAAAGAAACTGAAGACAAACTTATCTCTCAAAAGGTTATTCATTTAAAACACAAATTTGTGTACCTACTTGTCTTGTCCTAAAGGAAATGAGAGTCAAGAGTAGTGGCATCACGTATCTGAAATCCCACTACTTGTGAAGTAGAGTAGTTTCAAGGATAGCCTTGGATACATAAGACTCTTCCAACAACAATAATTGTGTGTGTGAGGGTAATGTGTGTGTGTGTGTGTGTGTGTTTTTCAGTGAGCAAAAGGGAGTCATTTTAGGAGATTTGCACCACTATAAGCTATATTCATTCCATTAATACAGCTCCTTCTTAGACACTTTGGAAAGACAGCTTAAATCCTGTGGTCCATTATTATTACGGGAACCACTGTAAAGACTGCTCTGTTACTTTCATTACCTTTAAAGAAAGACTTTTCATTCCATTTTTTGGGGGGGATCAGAGAGAGTGATGGTTTAACAAAATGATACTCAATTTTGCATGAATTAAAAGCCTAAAACTAGCGGCCAGTGACTTTGAAGTACCTTCAAGCCTTCCATAATAATATGATACCTTCATCCTAGTTTCTGGTGAATGTAAACACTCAGTAATTTTAATTAACTCACTACATATCAGTAAAGTACAGTAATCAAAACAAGTTACCGAAGCATGATGTTCTTTGTGGACAGCAGATGACACTATAAGAAACCCAAAGTCTTCTAAGAATGGTCCCTTGTAATACACCAGTGTTCCCTCAAACTCCTCAAAATGTTGAACAGGTTCACCTAGCTTCTTTACATTTCTTCAAATAGGTTACACAGGTCTAAGTATTTCCATCTCTTGGGCTGTGCATCTGATCATCTTCATTCACTTTTACACCTTTCTTATTATTCATAGAGCCTTTTCACTTCAGTTATCTAGAGGGAAAACTTAGATATCTGGTCAGAATGTTCCTCTAACAACCTCAAATTTCTATTCACTTTCAGCATTACTATTGTCACTGACTAGTTATATGGGGATCACTTTTGAAACCCCTCTCTGTCATTTTCCCGAATTTACCATTTGTCTATATTTTTAAAGCCATGGCTCTAATCCGAAGCCCAATCCATCCAACTCAAAGCAATTAAAGCATCCTTCCTTCTAGTACTTCCTCTTTCAGCTGTTCTACTCATGTAAAGATACTACAGATTTTTCAAATATCACCAAATATATACTGCTATTAAATGGACATCTTGCTTTCACCTTTCTCTCAGTGATTTTGATGCTGGACAAATACAAAAGTATTTGTATAATTCAAGATGAATTTCACAGCTGAATGTGTTCCTGTGATTGCCTTGCTGAGAATCATTTCATTATTTTCCAAAAATTTGCACATTCTCTTATTCCATAGTTCCAGGCAACCAAAGATAACACAAGAAAATTAACATAATAACAGATTTATCCAAACATATCTATCAGTGAGGAAATGGGAAAGGTGTAAAATCAAGTGCTTTTACTAATCTGCATCATGTTTCACGGTAACAAAGAAGCAATGAGACTGAATACTGAATCATTATGTGGTAGATATGCAAATTTCATCTTAAAACCTCATACTCATTGAAGAGACCTTGTTAACAGAGTGTTGGAAATTAGCCTCCCATCAAAATACAGCATGAAATGACTGCTAAGAATTTTAGCAAAATTAAAATCAGAAGCCTGCCATATGTCCTCTAATAAGCACAAGGCAAATTAAAGTATTAATTCAAGTGGTTGCCCATTGTGTTGAGACCTCAAGAGACTGCTGACAGTTTTGCTTACAACTTAACAATACATTCCCTCGGTGACTTAAAAATAATTGAGACTTTTCTTGTTCACTGCCCAGTACCTTTTTCAAAGTTTCTATGAAATTTCAAAGGGTTTTTGATCCTTAGATAAAGAATCTAGTCCTCATATTTCAGTGTGTGGAATTTTCTTGCACTGAAAGTCAGCTTTCACAAAGAACAAAAATGCTAGATGCTTTAGAAAGAGACTAATGAAGAAAGGAGTTTTCTTTACTTCTAGAAGTAATTGGTGCACCATCATCTGTCGTGCTAATAACACACACCAAGCATCGGTTTAACACACATTGGGACTTTCTTCTTTTGGACATGTGAGGGAGCTCGTTGATCTTTGTTAATTTCAGTTTTGGGATAAAGAGTCTGGTAATGCCTTGGCAGGCTTTAATTTCTTGCTTCATATAGCTTCCAAAGCTGATGTATTATTGTCAGAAGCTCTTTTTACAATTTGCAAAGTATTATTAAACCACTTGATCTGTTCTCATCATGAAAAAAGGTTCATATAATTTACTTGTTTTTCCATGCACTAGACATAGCTCAAATTATAAATAGAAACTTATTATTTTAGTTTTGAGTCTGGCTTTCTGTCATGACCAGTGTTTTTCAGCTAGCATGCAAAATGTCAACAGAATTAATGATCTCTCCTTTATAAAACTTACTTCATAAGAAACAGTTGGTGGGAATTTTGTGAATTCCAGCCGCTAATGTTTAACAGCAATTTCAAACCAACTCTCTCATAAAAAACTGTTGTAATTAATTAGAGAACATACAGTCTATGTCTTCTAACAAACATGTATTAATTCTTTTAAGCTGTATCATGACACAGTCAAAGCATGTATAGCACCAAGTAAACATTATACCTTATTTTTTTAGTATCCTCCATGTGATAGATAATCTTCACTGCCATCTTAACTGGATTAAGATTCACTTAGAGTTTTGTCTCTGAGGGTGCTTCTAGGGAAGAATGGCCCACCCTGAATGTGGGTGGTGGCAACCTATGGGCTAGGGTGGTAGGCTAAATAAAACTAAGAAAGGAGAAAGTCAGATGAGCACTACCATTCATCTTTCTCCTTCCTGATGTGCTCAGATGTAAGCAAGCAGTCACATGTCTGTACCTACCAACACAACAGAGAGCCACTACCATTGCCACAATTTCCCTGCTGTGATGGATTGGATCCTCAAATTGTAAGTCAAAATTATCCCTTGCTCTCTTAAGGTACTTCTTCTATGCTACTTGGTTACAGTGATGAAAGCAAGGGAGACAGCACCCTTCATCATTTTTTAATAAGGTAACAAACCACCTCCTAGAGGAAGGATTTTCCTCTTTGAAATTAAGAGGCATTGGCAAATGCTGCATCTATGTGTCACACAGATGATCAGGGAGACTTCAACATCTTGACATTATACAGTTTACTTGTATGATACCTGAGCAGTGTGATAGAGTCATGAAGTCTTGAAAATGCACGTTTGGTTGTCAGGTATTTCTCACCAATTCCAAACTAGAAAAACAAATGAAAGATTCCTACCTTTCTGTACCAACTCCTTTCTTTCTCCCTTAACAGTACGTTGCCTTCTGCCTCCTCTCTATAGATAGCAAAAGACAACCTTAGTCTTTTTCTTTGTCTTTCTTTACACTTTACATATTTTCTGTCAAATCTATAACATGTTTTAAGTAATGTTAGGTTTAAGGCTCTCAGAAATTTAGTGTTCTCACCACATGCTCATCTTATGTTTGCAATTTCTAACTGAGCTTTTTCACTTAAATTATCTCCTAGTATCTTAAAAATACCTGTATGTCAAAAATAGCGTATCCTTTCTATTTTTAAACAAAATGCCCTTTATAATATACCTATTTGGGACTCTTAACTGACCAATTACAAAGTTACTAAACTCCATTAATTCTTTTGTTTAGGTTTGACACTAATTGCTTCTTTCCCATTTTTGTTAGCATCGTTTGTCAAACTCTTGCCAATTCAGGAATGATTTATTGCAACAGCCTCCTAATCTTCCCACCACTATGCAATCTGTGTTCTCTATTAGTGACTTCACTCTGCTATTCTATTAAGCTGAAGAAAAAAGTACCCTCAGATTTTTGTCATTCAAGCATCTACAACCCAAAAATGAAATCTAGGAATAGTTAAGGTCTGAACTTGGAAAATACTTTGAAAAGTACTTTCCATAGTTTGGAAGGCCTAGAAGAAAATATACTATAGGGCCCTTTATGAAATAGTCTCATGAATTTGAGTTGGAGAATAATTTCCTCAATGAATAACTTGCTGTACAAGCATGGGGACCTCAGTTTGATTCTAAGGTTCAGGCTTTACTAACATATTCCTTATAGTTAGCTAAACTGATATAGCAGCAAACTTTCTTCTATATTTTTATCCTTAATCCTATGGACACATGAGGAAAAGCCAGCATTGATCTGGTGTAGGAGTTCCTTCTGTTTGTGTTTTGCTTCAATTGGTTAATTAATAAAGAAACTGCCTTGGCTTAGTTGATAGGGCAGAACTTAGGTAGGCAGAGAAGACAGAACTAAATGCTGGGAAAAAGGGCAGAGTGAGAGAAACCATGGATCTTCTGACTAAGTGGATGCTAGTTAAAATCTTGCTGGGTGGCAATACACAGATTAATAGAAATGGGTTAAATTAATATGTAAGAATTAGTCAATAAGAAACTAGAGCTAATGGGCCAAGCAGTGTGTTAATAAATACAGTTTCTGTGTGGTTATTTCAGGTATAAGTTAGCCGGGTGGCCGGGACAAACAAAGGGGCCCTTTCCTTTCAACATTAATCAGAGCAGTTTCTCTTTAATATCAATAGTGATGACTGAAGACCCATGGCTTCCCAAAATGCAGAGAAAATGTAACACTTATGGTCTCTATCCAAAATGAGACATTTACAACACCCCTCTAAGACTCAGAGGACATTGGAGAGGCAGAGGATTTATGCAAGAGCTCTGGAAGACTGTATGAAGTGGTAAAAGGTCCCATTCTCTAAACTCAATATAACTATTGCAGTAATTAACTCACATCAATTGGCCTACATTAAGACCACCCTTATCAACAGTCAACTTCATGAACATGTGATCTCTATAGTCAGATGGGGCCCATGTTCAGAAAGGCCGTGAATATGGTTCATTGATTTCCTGCTTTCATGAAACTCATGGTGTGTGTATGTGTGTGATATTATTAGAGAAGCACACACTAATTTCACAGATATGAGAACACAGAGTAAAGGGTGAGCAGACTGATTGTCCAACTCAGTCATAAGAAATGACAGAAAAAATTGCTATTGTGCATTATTAGCAATATAAAATATAAACATCATTATATTTGTTACAGCCTCTTACAAATTACACATTTTTAATTTGAATTTGAGTTACGTATAATTAAAACATCCTTAACTATTCTGTATTGTCATTCCCAAAAATGTTTTTTCAAATATTCTCCTTGTCTTTTTTCTTTTATTTCAGAGTAAGTCATGTCCGCATTCACTTTCAAGGAAAAGCTCTGGATATACCCTTCATTCTGTCCTCTAGGAATTTTTCCATCTTACTAATGGAATAACTGTGTCAAATGAGATAAGAATCACCCTTAATGATTACTTATCAAAATCATGTACTCTGGTATAGAGGACAGATTTATTTCCCACTGTACTTCTGCAAAGATGGTTTGATTTGATCTTACAACTATTTCCACTTAGCATACCTTGAATATTCTGACTTTATGAAAAATGAAAATTTGAGCCACAAAATTATAAATTCTATATCCATAAACACATATCTGAAAAGTGGCAAAGACAGCATTTAAACAGTGATCCTTCACACTAAGTTCAACAACCCTTCCAACACATTTGTTTTTATCACCATCTGCACTCCTATTCCTGTATAGTTAATATTTTCTGTGACATTAGTAACTTTCTCTCAGCCAAAAAAATACATGTTCAAATACTATTCATACAAAAGCAAATTTAAGAACAATACAACACATCCCACAGTCTGCCTTCTTTTCCCTTTCTTTTCCTTTTATTATTAAACTATATGAAAGAAAAATCTATTGTCTTCACCACTCAATCATTCTTAAATCTATTACAATCTAGTTTCTGCCACCACTCTCCTGAAGTTGCTCTTAATGATGTTACCAATGATTTCTTAATCATCAAATTCTGTAGATTCCACACAGGCCTCTTAAGATTCAGCCTTTCTGAAGCAGCTGACTTTGGGAATTCATGTTCTTTCTCCTCCCTTGACTACCAAGAAATTACATTTTCCTTGTTTTTCTCATATAAGTACTTACAATCACTCTCTATATATAGCTTTTTCAGTTCTATATTCTTTTTTCGGCTCACTTTTGTATGTAGACAAAACACAAATTTATGGCTTTCTTTGTTGCTTGTTTCCCTTCCCATAGTAGTCTAAACCTTACACATGGCACCTAAGATCATCTCTGTACAAATAAATGCAAATAATATTGTTTTTTATTTCTAAATATGTACTTCACTATACTACATCAACATGTAGCTTTAGCAACTGCACAAATTGCTTTTGTCCCACTTAAATCCCACCCATTTTCTTATGGTACCAAAGTTAATATTAATTCTGTCTGCTCTAGTTAACTTTTACATTGCTGTGATAAATTTGACTAAAAGTAATTTGGGGGAAATGGTTTACGTGGCTTACAGTTTAAAGTCCATCAAGGAGGAAAGCCAAGATAGGAGCTTGAAACAGTAACCATGGAGGAACGCTATGTCGAGGTTTTCTTCACCTAACTTTCTAATACAACCCAGGGGTGGTAGCATCCTCAGTACAATGGGTCCTTCCATATTGATCAGACATCAAGAGAATTCCCCAAACACATTCTCACAGGTCAATCTGATAGAAGGAATTCCTCACTTGAAGTACTCTGTTCCCAAGTATGTCCACATTTGTATCAAATTGACAAGAACTGTAAAAAACTCCTACAGTTTTTACAAATCTATATACAAATTGTCACTACTACTAATTCAGATCAGGCATTTAAACTTGTTTGGTACTATCTATAAGGCAATGAAAACAACATA
The DNA here is from genome assembly GCF_950005125.1 of Chionomys nivalis. Taxonomy (NCBI): domain Eukaryota; kingdom Metazoa; phylum Chordata; class Mammalia; order Rodentia; family Cricetidae; genus Chionomys; species Chionomys nivalis. Next base: position 105,588,291 of record NC_080112.1, on the reverse strand, counting down.
TTGTAGGAGTATTTTGAGTCAAATTATTTGATGTGTGTGAATGATATATGTGAATGATCATTAAAGTTTATAAAGTACATGTCAACAACATTCATAGATGTCAAAGTTCACCTTGATATTTTCATTATTTTTAATAAAAGAACCATTTAGTGTAAATCATTTAAGCTCAACATTGTGGCTCATGTCCAGTCAGTACTCAAAAGGACAGAAAAGGATAGTTTGAAAGGTTTGAAACCAGTCTGGACTAGAGAGTGAGAATGTCTCAAAAAGAGAAGTCAAAAAATAAAAATAAAAGAAAATAATTGTGATTGAGATATAAATTTCACATATATTTGCTTGGCTTTGGGTCCTGGCCTTTTGGCTAAGATCAAACATAAAAGAAGCATCTTCGAGAATGAACTTTATGGTTCATTTACCATCTGCTTCAAGGTATTTTTTCCTCTCTGCACTATTAATTTTTATTAAATAATTAAAAATGGCATGGCTTTTTGGAGGCAAATATTCCCTTAAGAAATATCAAATCCTTGTAGTTACTGGAATTTAACATCAAGCTATTTTACTGGAGAAACTTATGAGACAAATATGGAAATATAGCAAGGAGTTTCAGTGTAATAATTAGATGGAATAAGAATCATAAAGCATATTAAATATATTTAGAACTTAGTAAACAAAGTTTGTGTTGTGTCGAGATATGAGATTCAAATTATGCCATATTTATAGATAAATTTATGTTTCAATGATCACGTTAGATAAGAAAAGAATACAAAAGGAAGCTCAATGTTGGTAGCAATCAGATGATGCTCATACTAAAACAAAACTACATACAAAATATACTTAGACTGAAAGAAGTTAAAAATTAAGTGAGACCATGTATAAAGATGTAAAATTCTCATACACTGTTGGTGGGATTGTAAATTGACACTACTGAAAGTAAAAATTAGTTCACAAACTTAGATAAGCAGTTTACTATATTCTATTAAATATTAGTTTATACAGACTATAGATTCACAATTTTGAGAAAGTCTTACATGTTTACCGTGAGAGAATTACGTGAAAATAGTTATAGCAGGAATATTTGTGACAGCAAAATTAAAATTAACAACTACTTAACTGTGCACTAAATGCATAATTTTTGGCACAGTTAAAAAGTAAAATAATATGCAGGGCAATTAAAAATAATTGAAAAGTATTATCAAAAAATAAAAAACATTATATACTATTTATAATGTTGATAAGCAGTTAAAATACCTTCTCCTGAGATGTATTGAATCAATGGTAAGCAACAAAAGATTAACATAAAAGCATAGAAAATTAAATATCCAGAGAAATTCAAGATAATTTATTGCTGCCATGATAGAAAATGAAACAGTTTTTAAAAATTCTATTTTATTAATATATATTTGTATACACATGCATGCACACACGTGCGCGCGCACACACACACACACACACACACACACACAGGTACCTGCCTGTCAAAGTAAGAGGAGAATGCTGGATTTTCTAGAGTTTGAGTTATAGAAGATAGTGAGATGCCTGCTATGGGTTCTGGGAACCTAACTGTGGTCCTCTGTAGAAAAAGAAAGACCTCTTAACCTTTGAGCCTCTCCAGTCTCAGGGAATTATATCTCTAGTACAAAACTCAAGAGGCAGAAAACAGTTTTAAAAATATCATTGTATATCTGTAATAGTCAAACAGAGTCATGTTAGGTACATTTTCAAGGTCATACACAGATATATTAAGATAGATGATCCTCAAACATTTCAAAAACCAAAAGATTATGGCAATTAATATGATAATAACCCAAGGTTTTTTATGACAATGAGTCATGTCTGCTTCTGGCAGGACCACTCTGCTTCAGAGAGGGTGATGAACATCAAAGGAACTATGTATGGAGTTTGGTTTCTTTATGACAAAAGCTAGCCATTTGGGCAAAGAAACTGCCCCTTACCACAATCACTGACAATATATTGTCCAAACTGGACCAACAGAATGTAAAAGCAAAAGGGCAATTGGCAAATTTTGCCAAGACAAGATGAGACAGTCCTTCAAAATTCCCTGCTTTATAAAAAGTCTGTCAGATATTCTAGGCCTATAGGCTGAAGTTGGATACACCAACATTACAGAAGAACCTAGGGTGACTATCTAGGCAACTAACTGTTTGTTATCTCTTAACGTTGGAAGTTGCTTTCTCTGCACTACCTGCACTCAGATAATATTAAATCCTTCTCATGTCTCAAACAATAAAAATAAAGTTGCATTAAAACACTAAGAAGGAAAAATTTTAAAGCTACTTCTGTATTTATATACTTCACATATATGCTAATGTTTTAGAAAGTACAATTTAGAAATAAAAATAAATATCTAAAGTTATTTTGAAGAAAGATGGTTTTAGGACAAAGGCCTTGAAAAATATGTGCTGCTATCACCAAGGCAGAATTACTCTTGTTCTCACAGCAGCTGGGTTTGTGTACACAAGCTTTACACAAAACTGGGCCTTTCAGCATCCTGCATTGGGAAAGAGGCATGAGATCTTCCCTTTCCCTGAGAACTCTGATAATGGTAGCCATTAGGAATTGGGTATCTAGGACTCATGAGACCTAACTCCTTTTTGAGTATCAACAAGCAGTTAATGGTCACTAGGGTACGGGTTATGTAACCACCTGTAAGGAGTCCAGGCTCTAGTGAGTTATCCCTCACCCTGGAGCCTGTAACAAATGTTAACAAAATGTTGTGGGTTGCAAAAGAAAAACAAAAGGAAAGGAAGAAAAGAGAGAGAGAGAAAAAAAAACAGTTCCTCATGTTGTGGTGACCCCAAGAAATTATTTTGTTTCTACTTCACAATTGTAATTTTGCTAAATTATGAATCATAATTAAAATATCTGATATGCAGAACATCTGATGTGTGAACCTCCCCCCAAAGGGTTCACAAAACAAAACTTAAGACTGCTGGCCTAGAGATTGTACAACCTATAAAGGATGAGTTTTCTATTACTAATCAAGACAGTCTTCCACAAACATGCCCACAGCCAGTCTATTCTAGGTGATTCTTCATTAAGACTCTCTTCACAGGTAAATGAAACTAACCAACACAGACAATAGCCCATAAATTCATACTTATGCAAATGCAATATTTAAGGGTATTGGAATGGGTAATTATTCTTCTCAAACTAGGAGGAAATGAATGTTATTATCCACAAGAATCCAAAATCAATTAACATTTCATGTGTAGACAATGTCCTTATTTGTGTGTTTTATTACAAACAGTTTTTTTTGCTATGAGAAATATAGACTTGCAATAATATGAAAGTCCAAAATTAAATAAAATATATTAGATGTTACCTGGAATATGACAAACAATATATCCTGTCTAAACATGACAAATCTTAGTTCTTTAAATAGTTCATACCATGGATTCTCACTGTTTTCCAAACTACCAACAGAGTTTTTAGTGACTGCTAATTTTGCTGAGTTTTAGTACTAGCTATAGACACTAAGATTCATTTGAAAATCATTATTCTAATGCTGTGTTTCTAGAACCACTTTTCGTACCACAGTCTGAAATAGAGTTCTGCAGAGGAACAAAATTGGTAGAATAAATACATACTAAAAGGGTAGTTATTATATTGGCTAACCCAATATAGTCTAGGCAGTCCCACAACAGCTGTCTTTATGCTAGAGAGGCTAAGAACATGGTAGCTATTCAGTTCACTAAACTCTGTGTATTTCCTGTCTGTGTTGAAGAGCTGAAGGATTCTTGAAGAGACACTGGTCTTTAGTCTACTTTAGAACACCAACGAGTATAGATTCTGATGTCAGTAAAGAAGAGCAGCAGCTATGTCAGCATCAGGGAAGATAAACATGCCAGAATGATATGAAGGCAAGGAAGGAAACTACAAAGACAGTTACCTTCAGATCTTACGCCATGGCCCTTATTGTAAGGTGCTTCCCATATTCAGCTTAGGTCTTCCAAATCCAGTTAATGGAATAAAGAAAATCCCTCACAGGTATCTTAGTTGTTTGCATCTTGGGTGATCCCACATCTAGTCAAGTTGGCAGTCAAGATTATCCACCACAGGCAGTCTTAACAATTGAAACCAGAGATCCTCCTGTCTTGAAAAAGTGAGTAGCCTTATCCTAAGATGAACATGGATGAACCCCAAGGCAAGAGCTTAGAAGAGACTCAAGCCAGCAGCCATCTAGAAGTCCTCTAGAGTTCTCAGTCTCACATCAACAGAGAAATGGATTCAACCAATAGCCTTAGCAAAATTGAAAGTGATACATCTCATATAAGGTTCCACATTAAAATAGGACTTTGGTGGACCCTCCTGTAGCCAACCTGGTTGGCAAAAACAGAGATAATATGTACTAGATATTACATAACAATGTTTGTGGCAACTTGTTACTCAGGAGTAAAAAAGCAATGTAGGTAGTTTGGTTATTTTGATAGGTGGATGGACAAATGTGAACAGAGGCAACATGTAAATGTGAAGATATATACATACTACAGGAACATGTGTATGTGTGTGCTCATTGCATTTTTCTTTACCTTTTCTGTATGTTTGAAATTTTCATAATAGTTTCCAGTTTTAAAAAATAAACCAACCAGCACTTAGAAATTTTAAAATGTTTTCCCACAGAAATAAACTCAGCATGGAAGAAAAATTGGTACATGATCTCGCTCAGATTTAAGATCTCAAAAAATGTTGATGTGTAAGTGAGAGTGGTATATCCTTTTTCAGATACAAGGAGAGAAAAGTGGTGGTAAGGCTATGGAGAAACTAAATACTATTTACTGAGTTAACAGTTAACAGCCTGATGTGTTGGCTCATGCCCATGATTCCTACAGTTCCAGAGGTTGAGACAGGAGAATCACAAGTTCAAATAACATCTGGGCTACCGTGAAAAAGTTAATCTCTAGTAGCAGTAGTAGTTATTGTTGTGGTTGGCATCATCATATCTTTGACATCGTTGTCATCATCATGATTATCATCATCATGTGTAGCCTTTCCTTAGTCAGAAAACAGATAAATTCCATAAATTACCTAAATTTTTATTTATAGAATTACTAATGTATATGTAGAAGCAAGAAGCTCTGGAGTGTTACTATGCCATAGCTGTGACGACAAATAACAATAATACATTGTACATTTCAAAAAGCTAGAAGGTTTTTGAGCATTATCGCCATATAGAAATGACAATGTACATTAAAATGTGTTTGACAAAGTATAAAATGCTAAGCAAAGCTGTGTGACCTCATATTGGCTAGTATAACTGAATTGAAATTCATTGAGACATACAGCATTTGGGACTGGGCAAATGGTTATTTAAATGGATATCTTAATCAGGCTGTGTGATGTTTTTATTTGTGAATTTACATTAGATTTACCTGGAAGAAAAAGAAGATAATAATTTATCATTTATATTTGACCTAATTTATATATTTCATGATATATGTGTTAAAATTTCACTTAATTACTCATAAATATGTACATGCTTCATTATATAGATCAGTTAAAATTAATTTTTTAAGTTTTTTAAAACAGCATCAGGCTTAGGAGAGGTCATGGGCATGTGTCTTGCTATTCATGAAGGTATACACCAGAAAAAAAAACAAACAATAAATGAAAAAATAAAAAGCCAGAATGGAAAACAATGGTACCTTGCCTAGTAAATTGGTACATGTACAATTCTACCTCATCAATTCTATTCCTAGACATGTGTTCTCAGGAAATTTTTCATAGATGTACACCCTCCCTAGGAAATTCAAGAATGTCCATTACATATGTCCCAGACCAAATTGCCTGTAAAAAGAGCTGTAAGCAAAAACTGGTATGCTTGTGCTTTATTGAGGAGTGGGGGTAGGGGCATGTAATCACAAGGAAACAGAAGTGAGAAAAAAAAGTGATGTGAAATATATAAAGTATGCTATAAATAGTTTTTTAAAAAAAAACTGATATGAAATAGAAAAGACGGGAAAGGAAATACATTAAAATTGAATGTATTCACAGCTTCTCAGCAATAGGTTGCTCAGTGGCATGCAGTGTCTTTAAAGAAGCCACATGGAATGCCTTCATCTTTAAACAAGGGGAGATGAGAGAAGAACAAAGAGATAATCATATCTGATGACTTATTTCTCACTTGCATCAAAACTGTTCTCTAGGAAATTCCTTCTTTTCTACATGTGACATCACCTGTTTCTTTCAAGTGTTCAATGTGGACGAAAGAACTTTCATGGTCTAGTCTGATCATCACATAGCACAATAGCCTCTGTTTGCCAATTAGCATCACATGTGTGTGCCTTTGATGTGGGAAGTCCTTCTGTATATGTGCTGCTTTTGTTCATTGATAAATAAAGCTGTTTCAGCCAGTGGCTTAGCAGAGTAAAGCCAGGCAGGAAATCTGAACTTGGGTATATAGGTAGACAGGGTCAAGCAGACATCACGTCACTGCCAAAGGAGAAAGACACTGGAAACTTACTGGTAGGCCACAACCTCATGGTGATACAAAGATTAATAGAAACGGATCAATTTGAGATGTAGGAGCTAGCTAGGAATAAGCCTAAGCTATTGGCCAAACAGTGTTGCAATTAATATAGTTTCTGTGTGATTATTCAGGTTTGGAAGGCTGGGAAATGAACATGCAGTTTCCATTTACATGTCTGATTCTAGATCAAAAAGAAGTCTTATGGAGTGTCTTCACTGCATAAACAACAGAATGCTAATGACTTGATGTCTCAAAGTGTAGAAGCAATTGATTGTTGAATTATCCTTTGTATCATGTTAAAGAAGACTTTTGTTGCCTTCTTCCCCCTTTTGTATTGAGGTATAAAAGAGTATGGAAAATTAAATGCAGATGATTTCAATATTCACTGGAATGCTCTCCCAGTACTATTCTATGGTTTCTGTTTTATTATTTTTCACGTGTCTTGGTATACTTTACTTATTTTTCTAAACCCTAACACCCCTACCCTGAAAAGAGATATTTTTGTCAAGGCAGGCCCCTGACAGTACATAGCTTCTTGTTCACAAACTTTTCATAATGTTTTATTACTAGTGCTACACTTTTAGCATGAGAGTTCCCACCTGCATTTTTTCCTTCACCGAGAAAACAATATAGTTAATTAGGGTGCAGGTATCTTTAGTTACAAATTCAATCTAAAGGTATATCTTGATCACCTTGATTAGTTCAAGAGAAACTGGATAGTTGTTGATTAGACTAACATATTTCCTAGGACTCTTTAGCAACACATATTACCTGTACATCAAATCTATAAATAATCATATCAATGTGTACGAAACTGAATTATTCTGATGTTACTATGGCAAGTTTTTCCTGACATTCTTGACCCCCTTAATATCTGAGTCTTACTGTGGTTCTTTTACTCTGATAAAAACTCTCCCAGAGTCTCTTAAAATTCAGTTCTTGTGAGAAAACATTCTAGGGGGCTAGAGAGATGGCTCAGTGGTTAAAATCATGGACTGTTCTTTCAGAGGACCAGAGTTCAGTTCCCAATATCTACATCTGATAACTCCATCCAGTTCCATTGGTGATCTCATACCCTGGACCCACTCCAACACACCATCCCATATGTACATACCCACATTCACACACACACACACAATTGAAATTAAAGAAACTTGAAACGGACTTCTTTTAAATAAAATGTTCTAATTCTGTCACCGTCATCATTGTCACTAAAATCCCCATTCCCATTTAATGACACAGCTTATTTCCCCGTGGGTTGGCTTCTTTCTTTTCCCTCATCAAATGCTTTTAAACTCTTTCTCATTTCCTGTTTGCCCTATCCATTTGAAGAGTGTGCAGTATGTTGCAGTCCCTTTACTTCAGGTTAAGCATGCATTATCTTATTAAATTCTCATAATAGTGCAATGCAGCAAGCACGATTATCCACTTCATTTTCTAAATGACAAAAATGATGTTCAAATGAGCTGTGTAACATGTCTAAGATTATACCTACAGAAATTGTTAAAGCCAAGTTTTAAAAATATGTATTTGAAAATAAAAAAATAAATAATAAGACATAAAGTAATGGATTCGATTCCAAGGATCATTACTGCTAAAGTTATTCCTATTCCTTCACCTTGTTCTTGATCTAGAACAACTTTGGCTAGTAGAGAACTGAAAACATTTTTCATCCTGATACTATTATAATGCACTCACATATGAGTTGCTAATTTTATATGTGTTCATATTTTATCTTATCTCCTGAGTAAAATCATGAATTCTACAAAAATTGAATTCAGTTATCATTTTTATCTCTCATAGGATCTAACATACATTGTAATTACTCAAAAAAGTTCCTCTATCATTAATTTAATTTTATTGACACTTCATTGGGTTTCTCATTCATTTTCAATGTCTAAATTGTTTCTCTTAATCTTACTCCTTGTTAAAAATGAGTGCCTACCACCCTGTTCTTGATAGCCCTGATGAGCTATCCATAAGGTATCGAGTGCAGGATAGCAGATCCCAACCACACTCATGTTCCCACTATAGCCATAGCAAGAGAGGGCCCTGCACCTTGTCTGTCCAAAACAGTAGAGCTGGTCCTGGTAATAGGTGTGAAGGGACCTGGACCTGGGGACTGACAGTAGAACTGGCCGTGCTCCTTGCTGCAGGCTGCATTGGGAGAACTAGTAGAGTCAGTGCTGGAAAGCTCGCCAAAGTAGTAGATAGTAAGAGAAAACTGGCAGGCTAAGCAGCCCAGCTACTACTATTCAGGCCCAGAAGCAAGGCTGTGAGTTAGTCCACCCCAACATTCCTCATTTATGAATGGAGCGTGTGAAGGGGACAAACCTACAGATCCAAAACAGCAGGTTATCTACCATGCCGGACAACAACAGGTTATTCAAGAAGAGCCCCAGTGAGATCCCATTATAGGTGCTATAGCAGAAACCAGAGATGGCTCAGCGGGGAAGAGCACTGCCTGCTCTTCCAAAGGTCCTGAATTCAATTCCCAGCAACCACAGAGTGGCTCACAAGCATCTGTAATGATATCTAGTGACCTCTTGAGGAAGAGACCTGGTCAGTCATCCTCATCAACTTAGACCATGGAACCCAATATGGACAAGTTCAACAGAACCACCATGTATGGACTGCTCATGCATGCTTCAGCATTGCCAGGGAATAAATTTCATTATCATTTTTAGAAGAGATCAACAGCCTTTGAAAGACTCTAAATTCATTTGTAAGCCCCCCTCAACCCTAAGACATTTTTCTAAAACCTTACACTCACTCTATCTTGGAAAATGGACAGTGCTCCCCCCCCCCCCCCCCCGTGCACGGGACTGATTATCTTCCTGTGTCCTTGTAAATAACCACATGCTCATCCCCCTGTGTCCTTGTGAATAATCTTCAAACCTAACTCCATTTTGGGAATTGAGGCAAATACAAACCACAGATGTTGACTCAGTTCCTGATGTACTGATTTAGTCACTGAACCAAAGGTCAGGATGGACCACAGATGCTCTCCCTTATCACCTGACCACGCAGCTATTCTCCTGCCCTGGAACAGACCAATCACTACTAGTAACCCTTTGAATAAGCCAATCCAATAAGTTGGAAAACAACCTCCAGGTCCCCCCCTTGTGTCTGTGGCTTTTCGCTTTAAAAGATGGGCTGTAACAGCTATCGATATCCTTCATATCCCGAACCTGAAGGACCCTGTCATGACAGATTAAAAATCCTCTTGCTTTTGCATCAATTTGTGGTTATGTGAGTGGTGTCTGGAGGAACTCTTCCCTGATGTTTAGACTTCTAGTCCAACACCTTGACCTAGACGATTGGAAGTAAAAAAGAAAGGACTAAAGGGTAAACTGTGTGACTCAACGGACCACAATACAGCTTCCACAACAAGATTCTTCTGTTTTAATTTTTATTTTTCTTTTAGTTTAGTTTTTTATTTGTTTGTTTGTTTTGCTTGGTTTTTGGTTTCTGTTTGAAATTTTCTTTGTTTTGGGGTAGGTTGCAAGGTCACAATGCAGCTGTGGCAGAACAGAGAGATAAGTGGGATCAGAATGTATGAGGTAAAATACACAAAAAAAATCAATAAAAGTAAAATAAAAAAACAAATAATTTAGAAAAATTGCTTCTTAGACAAGAAAAAAATTATTATTCGTATTGTTTTTAATTTTATCCCATGCGTATTTTGTTCCTGAGTCCTTAAACATGGATACTTTGTGGGGAATAGCTTTTGAATGAGACTCAATGTTATATATTCAAAGGATAACTTTTAAAAAAAGGAATACCTGGGTTTCTGATGAAATGCTCATTTAAACTAAGAAAGAAATTTAAATTTACTGGGAAAATTTTATATAACATTATTTATTTATTTTATTCTTTGATAATGCATTTAAAACTACCTAAGCTGTTTTTCTGTTGATATTAACCAAAAGCCCTTGATAGTTCATTTTTTTCTTAGTTTTATGAAAAAGATAATTCAAGTTTCTCTACTATTTCTAGTCAGATTTCCTGCAGGCAGTAATATTGTCCTCTTCTTTGTACTTGCTATGTTTTCCTCTCAATATAGAAACATGTGTACATTTATTCTCTTCTATGGATTTAAAAATTTTGTTTTCCTTGATGATTATTTTCTTGGCATCAAATATACTGTAGGTACTCAGGGGATTGTTGAATGAATATGTGACTGCTGATAAAACAACTTAACTTTTTTTAGTTCCTAATTTAATAACCACAGCAAATGCTCCTGCATAGCAAAATGTTTCTACAATTTTAGCAGGTCAGAAGGAGACAATAATTTCTTAATTTGGACAAGTCTAAGCTACTTTTCAAAAGAGAAGTGTTTGTAATCTTACCAGGCACATCCAGGTCTTTAAAAAAATTTAAACAAAATGTGTTTTTATCAATAATTGGCTCATGTTCACATTGGCATATGCATATTTATAGTTTATTTGATATTTATGTAAGTTTAAGCAGTCATAAAGAAGCACATTTCTTATTATAAATTGTAATGAATAATTTCAATTTCAGATAAAATATATTATACTTGTGACTTGTGATAAATTCAAGGACATTAGTGCATTCCAGGAATGTGAAGAGTCATGAACAACAGGCCTACTTTGCTTCCTTAATGATTTGTGGCAAGCACTTACAACGACATGAATGTTTGGCAGGTCTAACTCTCCAACTACAACTCCATTCTGCTTTTGCTTCTAAATTTCCCTTCCAATTATTCTCAGCAGCAGGAAGTCTCGCTCTGGCCCTTTGTATTGTAACACACACTGTGTTCTTATGGCTATGGTAGTTTTCTGGAGGTTGGTGATAAAGCAAAGGAAATACAGGAGAAGAAAATATGAAATGGACTAAACTCTCCTGGTTTGCACTTAAAAATGTTATCTTTTCCCCAGCCTAGTAAACAGTCACACCTCTAGAAATAACATTTCCTTTTCATCTATTCTTGTTCACACACACACACACACACACACACACACACGGAAACAGGTCTCTGTTTTGAATTTCTTATTATACAATTATACAATGCCAATGTTTTCTTGGGGGATTTTCTTTCTTTCAATACCAGAGCTCCTTCTCTCTTTTCTTGAGGTGATTTCAGCTTCAAATGTAATCTGAATATACTTTTAAGAGAGATGACTTTAAAGGGCTGTGAAGATCCAAATTCTCTCAATAGCTGTGGTTGAATACATTGTTTGTGCAACCTATATCCCCTGTCAGACCCTACTTTTTATCAGAATTCCTGTCTAGACTCCTGGGGCTGGCAGCTTATTTCAGGAAATAAAACTATTGCTGAATGAGGTTTCACTCTTAGAAAGTGATTATTTCCCTAAGTTTTGCATCATCAGTTACAGGCTTTCTCTAATCTATGATCAACTCCCAAAATGTAAGGCTATATAAAGAAGAGTACTTATATTTTTTTTAAACCAATCAATCATTGTATTAGAAATATAACGCCTTGCCTTTCCTTTGATAACTGGTTTTGAAGGTTTGTCTAGATGCTTTGGATGATTCTTAGCAAGTACGCTATTTTTGTAGGTGTAAAAAGCCCTATTTTCCAAACTGAACCTTGTCTCAATAGGCTAACAGTTTGTTATTGAGGAAGAGTCAGCTATTTCAGAACTTAAACACAAGACTGATTTCCCCAGAACACTCTAACAAGTAATCATTAGGCCAGTTCTCCCGCCTTATGTTCATGGTGCTGCACTGATACCACAGATCCAAATATTCTGCAGTGCATTTTAAATGTCACTGCCCTCCCAGCCCACCAGTATGATGGTCCCACTATCAGTGTCTTCTGAAGTTCTACAATGTCTCTGTCAGGCTTTGTTCAGGTATATATATGATCCAGAATAATGAAGGCCCATAATTTAGTTTGAGGCTGTTGTGAACATATTTTCCACACTAAAGCACATATTTACTTGTAGTCTATTACCCCAGTGCTGTGATAGAATGGAGTGGGATATTGTAATCCTAGACTATTCTGTTAGAGTTTCTTTAGAAAACTGCGGGGAGGGGGGTGCAAATGTTATCCTGCAACATGTACACAAATATAATCATAAATATCTCATGGTTTGTTTCTAAAAAAGTTGACTATGATACACAGTCATTGACAAGATATGCTTTTTAGCTGCTTACTTAGCCTTAGAGCTTTTCTTGAACTATCTCAGATTTTTTCATAGTTCCTGCTTGCAACCAAAAGTTTATATATATTCACCCAGGGTGAGACTGAACAGTCTTTGATTATAGCATCAATCACTCTATTCAGACATCAATCCAGATATTACTAATTGCCCCTAATGGAGTCACTAGATTTCTATAAAAATGCTATTCATTAATTAATTTATTTTACAAAGGAATTTCTAAAGGACTTCCCCATACATTGAATATATATGACTTTTAGAAGGCCAGAGACATAGTTCAATGATCACAGTTTTTATTAGTATGAACAAAATTCTGAGTTCAAATGCTAGCACTGCAAAAGAAAAGAAGAATGAGAGACAGTCTGAGAGAGAGAGAGACTTTGAAGTTCAGAAAAGATAATTTTTGTCACAGTCAAGCTGAGAAAAGTTACTAAATCTTATCATTGTATTCAGTATCAAACTCTCTGTCAAGACAAAATTGAACATACAGTATTTATTATTTGATTAAAATATCAATTCATCTGGATAAAGTTTGTTTTCTTTTTCATAAAACTAAATTATTAGAATTTGCTGTGAAGTCCTTGATATAAAAAACACTGAACCTAAGAGACAATGTTTTCACAGAAAAAATTTCCACTGACTATTTTTAGGTAGACCTACAATAAAGGCTGGCATAATAGTCATTTAAAATTTGGTATAGATATCATGACCAAGACCTGTGTTAACAGAGTTTACATAAATAACCTAACTTGACTCAGAATTTCAAGTTTATGCTATACATTTTCTGTTTCTCTAAAATATCAAGGATCTCATTTTACCCTCCACTTTTAATCACAATGGAAATGTGAAGAGTTGCTGTTACTAATAAGTTAGTTTATATTCCACAAATCTTTCATGATTAATACATATATGATAATTTTGTCACAGCAACACAGCCTAGCCATGGGTAGTCAGTACCATTCCATTCTGTGCAGATGCATGATCTCCAGGGCATAAGGAAATGACAAACATTGAAGCTATTTAGTAGATTGACACTAATCGTGAATTAAAATATAAGATTTCTTGATTTCCAGCCTGAATCATATGTCTGTTATATTTCTGCATGAATAAAGTGTACAACAAATAAGTCACGTAGCTTCAATTACAGATTCAATATGGATGGTTGAACAACTAGAAAAGTTTGAACCTTTTCTAATGCTGAAGCATTTGTCCAAAGATGGCCTACTGAAAAAGAAATGAAGATGTTTGATATCTATTGTCTTTGTGTTTATGAAGAGTTTAAACACTCTTGGAATTTGCAATGCTAGCATGGGTAGGCTATATAACCTAATACTTCACAATGGGAAGTTCACTAAGCCTATAAAACTTATAGAATGGTGAAAGGGGCACCAGCACATTTGAAGGCCTTTGATATTGTACTTTCCTTTGTTCCAGAGCTTAAGGTTGGAGATACTGCGGCTCAGTCGTATGCATTAAATAAAATGGGTTTAATTGGGATCTGACTTAACAGGGGCCAGGTGGCAGCACTGAATCACTAAAGGCAAGATGATTATAGTAATGGACAGCCTAGACAAAGCAATGTCTATAATGGCCTAACCCATAAGAGTTAGTACAGGCAACACGAATTTTATAGTGGCATGAGTTGTGTGGACGTTTGTGTACTGGCTAATCAGTCATAGTTTTCAAGGCATGAAATAGATAAAAAGTCTACTAAGTTTTTGTTTTATCTGTATAAGTGAAAAAACTCTCAAACAAATGAAAGGCTACAATAAATCATATCAAAAGGGAATCTTGGCCTGTTAATCAATTTCCAGACTTGAGCCAATTTGCAGACCCAAAGCCCCTTGAATAAAGTCCCCTGAGGGAGGACCTTGGTAAAATACCTAAGAGTTTTCCTGTTAGCCTTTCTCTAGTCCTTCTCCAAAGGAACCTATTGTCTTTTACAAGGGTAATTTTACACTGGGGGAAGAAAATGATCAGAATTTCTGAGGTCTCTTAGATACTGACTATGAATTTATGCTGATTCTGGGAGACACCAAGAGATGTGGTGGCCCTTCAGCTAAAATAGGGGCTGGAAATATTGCTTAGTAGTTAAGAACACTTGTCATTCTTACAGAGGACCTTTGTTTGCTTTCCAGTACCCATGTGGTGGAAAAAACCACCTATAACTCCATCCAACTCCAGAGAATTGTCTGACCTCTGCAAACACTAGTCACACGTGTGATGCACAGACATACATAAAAGCAAAACACATAAAAATAAAATAATCATTAAAAAGTTGGAGTTTGCTTCTTTTATGTATTCTTTTTTTTTTCTTGCTGATTTTTTATTAATTAATTAATTTAATTATTAAAGATTTCTGCCTCTTCCCCGCCACCACCTCCCATTCCCTCCCCCTCCCCCAATCAAGTCTTCCTTCCTCCTCAGCCCAAAGAGCAAGCAGGTTTCTCTGCCCTGTGGGAGGTCCAAGGACCACCCACCTCCATCCAGGTCTATTAAGGTGAGCATCCAAACTACCTGGGCTCCCACAAAGCCATTACATGCAATAGGATCAAGAACCCATTGCCATTGTTCTTCAGTTCTCAGTAGTCCTCATTGTCCATTATGTTCAGCGAGACCGGTTTTGTCCCATGCTTTTTCAGTCCCCGGCCAGCTGGCCTTGGTGAGTTCCCGATAGATCATCCCCATTGCCTCAGTGTGTGGGTGCACCCCTCGCCGTCCTGAGTTCCTTGCTCGTGCTCACTCTCCTTCTGCTCCTCCTTTGGATCGTGAGACTTCAGTCCAGTGCTCCAATGTTGGTCTCTGTCTCTGTCTTCTTTCATCGCCTGATGAAGGTTAATATTCAGGGGGATGCTTATATGTTTTTCTTTGGGTTCACCTTCTTATTTAGCTTCTCTAGAGTCACGATTTATAGTCTCAATGTCCTTTATTTATGGCTAGAAATCAAATATGAGTGAGTACATCCCATGTTCCTCTTTTTGGGTCTGGCTTACCTCACTCAGGATAGTGTTTTCAATTTCCGTCCATTTGTATGCAAACTTCAAGAAGTCATTGTTTTTTACTGCTGAGTAGTACTCTAATATGTATATATTCCATACTTTCTTCATCCATTCTTCCATTGAAGGACATCTAGGTTGTTTCCAGGTTCTGGCAATTACAAACAATGCTGCTATGAACATAGTTGAGCATATACTTTTGTTGTATGTTTGGGCATCTCTTGGGTATATTCCCAATAGTGGTATTGCTGGGTCAAGAGGTAGGTTGAACCCGACTTTCCTGAGAAACCGCCACACTGCTTTCCAAAGTGGTTGCACAAGTTTGCATTCCCACCAGCAATGGATGAGAGTGCCCCTTTCTCCACAACCTCTCCAGCAGAGGCTATCATTGGTGTTTTTGATTTTAGCCATTCTGACAGGTGTAAGATGGTATCTTAATGTTGTCTTGATTTGCATTTCCCTGATTGCTAAGGAAGTTGAGCATGATCTTAAGTGACTTTTGGCCATTTGAACTTCTTCTGTTGAAAAGTCTCTGTTCAGTCAGTGCCCCATTTTATAATTGGATTGATTAACCTTTTACGGTCTAATTTCTTGAGTTCTTTGTATATTTTGGATATCAGACCTTTGTCAGTTGCGGGGTTGGTGAAGATCTTCTCCCAGTCAGTGGGTTGCCTTTCTGTCTTAGTGACAGTGTCCTTTGCTTTACAGAAGCTTCTCAGTCTCAGGAGGTCCCATTTATTCAATGATGTCCTTAGTGTTTGTGCTGCTGGGGTTATACGTAGGAAGTGTTCTCCTGTGCTCATGTGTTGTAGAGTACTTCCCACTTTCTCTTCTATCAGGTTCAGTGTGTTTGGACTGATATTGAGGTCTTTAATCCATTTGGACTTGAGTTTTGTGCATGGTGATATATATGGATCTATTTTCATTCTTCTACAGATTGACTTCCAGTTTTGCCAGCACAATTTGTTGAAGATGCTCTCTTTTTTCCATTGTATCTTTTATGTATTCTTAACTTTATTATTTTACATCTTTGTCTGCTTGCTTTTATTCTCTCTGGCAAGGCCATGCCTTCCCTGGTATTAAAGCCTACTTCCTTAGGATTCTGGTATATACTGAAGACCAACTGGAATATCAGCCTCATGGACTGAACAACTACTGGAGTCTTGAACCTTTTTTTTTGTTAGACAGCCATTATTGGAATAGATGGACCATAACCTGTAAGCCATTCTAATAAATTCCCATTATATATGTTCTGTTCCTCTAGAAAAACATGACTAATACAACATCTATGCAAAATATTCCCAATAAAATCTCAAGTACACTCTATACACCAGGTGTTATTAATAATAAGTTAT
This sequence comes from Chionomys nivalis, assembly GCF_950005125.1. NCBI lineage: Eukaryota > Metazoa > Chordata > Mammalia > Rodentia > Cricetidae > Chionomys > Chionomys nivalis. The sequence goes on along the minus strand of NC_080112.1, from coordinate 105,571,301 downwards.
GTTTGTTCCCTGTGGTTAAGTACCTAGTAGGAGTAACAAAATATTCAATTTATTTGTTTTCCTTTGATTACTTATTTATTATTTTTGGGCTGCTGTTGTTCTGAGACAGGCCCTTCTCTGAGGGCCAGGCTGAACTTGAGGGCCTCCTGCCTTCGGCCACCAAGTCCTGGAATTAAAAATCATATACACCATGCCTGAATAATTTTCCTAGCTATTAAGGAAAAAAAACAATATATTCTTTCAAGATCCCTATCTTAGTTGCTGTTCTATTGATGGGGCACTTTACCCAAGGAAATTTATAAAATAAACAGTTGAATGGAGGCTTGCTTACAGTTTCAGAAGGTTACCCCATAATCATCACAGTGGAAGCTTTGTAACAGGCAGACAGGCAGGGCACACGAACAGTATCTGAGAGATCATATCTTTAAGTTGCATGCAGAAAGAGAGGCAGAAAGATAGAGAGACAGAGGCTGAGATGGGCTTCTGAAACCTGAAAACCCACCCATTATGGCACACCTTCTCCAACAAGGCCACACTTCTCCAACAAAGCCATACCTCCTCCAATAAGACCACACCTTTTAATCCTTTTCACCAACCATGCACCACTCATTTAAATATAGAAACCTATGAGCGCCATTCTCATTCAAACCACCAAAATCCCTAAATTTTTAAAATTTATGTAAATGATCCTGATCGTTTTCAGAGTGAACAAACAGAATGAAAGGTACTCAGAAGAAACCAGGTACCCAACAACAGTTAATGGTGGTGGGCTTCGGTTTCTTCTACCTTTTTTTCAAGAATTGTATAAGGAGCAGGGCTTCACTCTTCAACCTACAGCTAGGATCAAACTCCTGTCAGTGCACCTGTTTTAGTCCTCCAAGTACTAGAATTACAGGCATGAGCATTAGAAATAAAGGTATGCTGCCTTTAGCCATTTCATAAATGAAGTCTTATGCTACATCTTCATTCCCATCAAAGACATCCATTTTAAGACCAAGTGTTCATTCTTAAAACATAATAAAAACACAGAAAGGAAAGGAGAGGGAAGTAGCTTTCCACATATGGAATATAAGAAAGGATGAGCTAAACAGAGGTATCACTGTCAGCCTTCCTTTCTGCATCCACTCTGAAACAATGCTGCTGTCCCATCCCTCTGGGCCTACCTGGAAAGCCATTTACTGCTTTAGGCAAATGATACATTCTGGTAGTTCTTGTAGATCAGAAAAGAATCTCAAAATGTAGATGGAAAATATATTCTTTCTGCAGGAGCCTGTTTTCTCTGTTTCATACTGCTATGACAAGTACAGTTAATGAACAAAAGATGTAGATTTATAAGCATCTATATACAACAGTTATAACACTTGATTAGATGTGTTCAACTCAAGTATCTGTATTAATTCTCTGAGCACACCTACAAAGCAAATAATATCATTTCCACTTTATAGATAGGAAGTTAAGGATTGTAAATGTTAATTAATGTCAAACTGATAAGTGTCTTAGATTTCCAATTTATCAGAATCATCCCATGATGTGTATTTTTAGGACTACAGCCATCATTATGTACTGAAAGAATTCTCTGTGCAGTAGAATTAATTCATTCTGAACAGAATAAAAGAGTTATTTGATTAATCTAAATATCCATTGAGATTTGACCTCCCATTTGTCCTAGACACAGGTCAAGGCAAAATGAACAGCAACAGAAGCATTATAATGGTTAAAGAAACTCTCTAAGAGTTAGTAGAAGAAATGGAAAATACAAGTAAATTCAGGGAAACACTTTAAGAAAAATAATACAAAATTATAAGATCAAAATCAAGCATGTTGCTTTAGAAAAAGTCAGTTCAACTAAGGAACCCTTTAGATTGAACCTCTATATGATAGAAAATTGTCTGTTTACCGTGCAAAACAAATAGAAATTTGAAGAAAAATAATTTAGTTTGACCATCCTGGCAGGAAAGAAAATATTTTAAAGAAACACTTGAGGTCCTCTCTTTAGCTAGTAGACTCTGAAAAAATGACCTCTGAGAAATTAAATTATCCCCAGGAATTTTAGTCTGGCAAAATTAAAAGGCTGAATCCTGATGACAGCCAGGAAGAGAACTTGTCTCCAAGAAAGAGATTTCACACCATTCTTACCACTTCTAGTGCTACCTGGAGGAGAGACAATGATGGGCCAGTGATGGGCAGAACCATACCTTGACCACAACTACTTAATAATACATTCATTTTGCTCTCTAGCTAAACCACTTTAGAAACTGGAAGATGAACTTTACTAAACCTATTCCTTTTTCTTACCAATATGACTACAATAAATAATTCTCCTTTTTCTGCTTTTCATCCTTACTTGATTGATTCGTTTATAGAGGATTGTTGGCCAAACCTGGCTTTTGAGTGGTCGAATGAAGCCCAGGTTCTGATCATAAATAACTGTAGTAACATTATGAATGCACGGATAGGATTAGAGATCCTGAGGTAAATGTTTCTGAAAACTAAATGGCTCTGCTTCTAACTTTTTACTTGAGCAAAGACAGGATTATAGTTGATAAGAAAATAAGCCTGGCAAAATAGAAGGGATGGGTACAAAGAGCTAAAAGGTCACTTCTTTCCTGTTGGCAGTCACTATTCCTCAAGAGTAGAGATCTTTGGTTGACCTCCATTCTATGATCACCATAGAAAAAAAAATATACCTCTGAACAAAATGGAATTGAATTTAGTTCAAGATGAAAAGAAGAGAAATTAAAGATTTGCAGCAATTTTGGGAATGGGGTAAAATTAGAAGATAATATATTAAGACAATTATTGATATACTTGAGGGGAAATGGTGGTTACATGAAAATTATATTTTATGTTTTTGCAGTAGTATCAGCCAATCTACATTCTATACATCAATCAATTTAAACATCATCTGATATGTGTCTTAGTAGATTTCACATTCATCAAACTCTTCCCATGATGAGTCTTTTGATTTGAGAATTATAATCATAACAATTGAAATAATTGTATTAATTCATTGAGAAAGCTAAAATCATCATCTTTGTTGTTATTTATTCTAGGGATAGTAGATAGTCTGAGAGGACTAGGGAAAAATACAAATTGCACAAAATTACAGCAGTATTTCTGAGGTATGACTGTGGCCTATTAAGACATACATCCATTTTATTTTCATAAACAATGTAATTAAAACAGCTAAGCTAGTATTGTTCTTCAAAGTGGTCACACACTCACTTGACTAATGATGCCATTGCATAAATATCTCTAGAATTATTCAGGTGATTAGCTATAGGGACTTGAAATGGTGTGTGTATCCCCACTGGTAGCAAGTCCTGGTCCTCTGAGAAAGATTTGATTTTTTAAAAAAGGTAAAAGTCATTCAGAGGCAGATCTTATGACCAAAGTGAATGACCAAATCACTAGCAAATTTGAATCAAAATTGGAGTGTGACTATAAAGTAATGAAGCTGATCATATGATGTAGCTCAAAATGTGCTTCTACATGTGCTTCCAAAGGAAGAGTTCATAAGTAACATCCTATCTACTGGGTTCCCATTCTCTCTGAAGCTACTGTTTCTAATTCTCCTGGAAAACAACTATCTATCTGATGGTATTATTTGTGTAAATGAGCAGACAATTCTTGTTATTATTTATTCTATCAAAACCTAGATGATTCAAGTAAAAGAAAAAAATTTTCTTCCATATTCATGGACAACATAAAATTAACCAAACTTTACTGCAGATCATAAGATAGATAAATGGAAACTCACTACTATTAATAAAGAAAAGGTTGTGAAGAATGGAAAAAATAGTGATTAAAATTACTCAGTATATTAATTTAACATGAATTATGTTGAACACTATGATAGGAACTGGGCTGGATACACACTAGATACTTTAAATATTTTTATCATTTGATATCATTTTGGTACTTCATTGGACAAAGTGCTGAAGAACAAGTATAAACCAAATAGGTATGTATGTATCATTGCTCTCATTTTTAACAGATACAAAGGTGTTATGTAGCTTGTTCAAGGTCCTATGGCAAATAAGCAACAGAACAGGAGATGAACACAGGTCTGGCTGACTACAAAGACAGCACACATGACAAGATACAATGAGGCACATGTCAACCTCACTATTAGGCACATGTCCCCTCACTCTAGTAAGTTAGCTAACCCATCAGTTTAGTCCACAAATATTAGTTTATCATGTATTATGTCAGTCACACTTCTATATGCAAGAAAGAAGACTAGACAGGCACTTCACATAATTTGTCTTCTAGTGCAACATGTGGGTATCCATCCTAACAAGGGTTACATATCTGATATTTACATTGCAATTCATAGTAGTAGCAAAATATAGTTATGAAGTAGTAACAAAATAATTTTATGGTTGGGGATTACCACAACATGAGGAACTATATTAAAGGGTCACAGCATTAGGGTGGTTGAGAACCACTGCTCTAGTGTTAATAGGGAGAAAGTTAAATAGGAAAGTCCAGTAACATGTAAGAATTAAGAAATATGAAAATGAGAAAAATGTGTTTTAGAAAGTGTTTCAATGTTATATTACTAAGAAGGTGATATATTTAAATATAGCTCTAAAAGAAGTGAGAATGACAGCTTTGAAGCTACACCCAAATAAAAGAAATATATCTAATATATACTGCCTAGGACAGTAGCTACAGTATTGAGTAGCGAAAGTACTCAGCATTCAGAACACATGTTCACCCATTAGTAAAAGAATACTATATTCTAGGTATTGATTCTAGTATATGCCCAACCACAACAATAATACCCATAGCCACAATGGTGGTGGCTTCATACCCACAGTGGCATCAGTCTTTCCACTATTTTTAGGAGTAGCTTCCCAGTGATACTACTTCTCTTTTGGATCCAATTCCACAACCTTTTGCTGTTTCTGACTCAAGTTCACTCTATAAACAGTAATGAATAATGTGTGTCCCATCTCTATTGAACTTGAGAGTCATAGACTGTGTCTTATGCCAGGTTCAGCCACCAGTCCTTTATAATCCTTTATAATCCTTTTGACCCCAAGTGAAGGGGTCAAATTAAAAGAGGAAAATAGAAAAGGAAAATTTGTTACATATAATCACATTGGGAAAAACTTAAAGTTCCTCACCCCTAAATTCTATCTTCAGAATCCTAAAATAATACTAAAGTTTAAATAGAAGACCAAGAATATGTTGTACATCTAAGTGGTGCCTCTTAAGATGTGGTCCTGTCCACCATTGACCTACCTTCCTCTGGGCTTCAGTCTCATGCCATGAGCTTGTTGGAAAAGTTGTTAGAACTGTGCAAATTCTCTTTCTAGGAGACAAGTTCTTCTTCTGACTAGGTCCCAGTGTGAGATTCCTGGAAAACGTCCCATTCTTTAGTGTCTATTGTTTCAATAGTTTGTCAGTCAGATTGAGAAAAATAGGAGTCTCTTTAGACTATCTTTTGTTCTGTTGTACTTTGAAGATATGTGCCACAATCCAAAAAAAAAAATCTATTTGGGTTTCAAATTTACATAAGCAAAAATCTAGAGATAGTGTGTGCAATGGATATTAGAAGGTGATAAGGGAGGTAAACAAGTTGGACTAGGCTGATTACAATTATATGGACCCATTAAAGCAGAAATTCTAGATGCAATGTTGCAGTTAAGGAAAATAGCAAGGATTTCATATATTTGGTTAGTTGGGTAAAGCATGGATCCAAAGAAATCTGACTGTAAGCAAAATGAAAAACAGAAATCTCTTTTTGAGTCATTGGCAATGGTTTAAGGAGACATGGTTATTGGAGTGGACTTGCAATTTAAGATCTAATCACACACTTTGGGAGGACTCATGCAATTCATCTTTAACAAGTGTATTGAGAAATAGGCTCAAAAGGGCATCTCCAGCATCTCCCAATACCTCAGTGATTGTTCTTCTCTATAAACCATACTTCACAATAGACCTTACAGTGACTCAATGAAAACTTTGAAATAAATCAGAAGTAGTTGCGTCCCAGCATAACAGAGTTCAAGAGGAAGTGACCAAATGTTGAAGACAGCATCAGAAGCATTGTGTTTGCGGAAGGCAAGGCAAACAGTGTATCTTTCACATCTTATATCAGTATTATATCAAGTTTCCAGTCCTAAGTCATTATATATTGCCTTGGGGTTCGTGAGGAATTGGTTAACAGAACACTGAACTTTACACTATGGGTATCAATATCTAAAGATAAAAAGGGGCAATATCTACAAATAATCAGACATCTTCATGTCTGTTGGCGATTACAATAAAATAGTCCCACACTAGCTAAGAATGGAGTATAATAAAAGGTTCTTTATTTAGGGATAGACTAACATATAAACAGTCCTCTGCTAGAGCTGGGAACAGAAACTGAACCTAGCAGCCAAGAGGGTGTACATGTTTCCATATCTGTTTATATAGTTCCCAAGGCATGCCCAAAATGGGCCAGGATCTCAAAGGTCATTGGCTGAAGGAGTTCCAAGAGCATACAGCTTAAATTATAAAATTAAAAATCAACTATGGTAGAAATACTAAGTTTTTATACTGTGTTAAAAGATAATGTCACGAAGAAACCCTGTCTCGAAAAAATCCAAAAAAAAAAAGATAATGTCAATGAAATATGTAATATTGTATATTCAATGTGAGTTTTCAAACAGTGCTTGATTGAATCCATGCATGTTGAATATAAGGATATGTAAGGCACACCATCCTTATTTTACAGAGATCTTGACCACTCTTCTTATTCATAAAATGTCACACTGGCTCAGTATATAGATGGTATGATATTTACTAAACCACAGAACAGTAGTAACTATTCCATACTTAGTAGAAAGAGGTGTGCATTTGAAGAAGAGGGATGCTTAAAAGAAATCCCACACTAGCTCAGAATTGAGAAATAGACAGTTATTTATTTAGGGGTAGGCTCACAAATCAGAATTCTCTGCTGGAACAGAGAACAGAAAACGAATCCTGCATCCAGAAAAAGAGAGCAGATGCATGCTCTACATCATCATAAATAGTATAAGAGGCCACATCCCAGTGGGCAGGTAACTACTGGCTGTAAGACTTCTTACAGTACCTCCCCTTTTTATTTACATACGAGAGTTCTAAGTTTAATACAAAATTATATACAATAAGAATAAATTCAATAATTATCCTATTCTAACTAGTTTAAGTCTTGTATAATAAATAACTTGTTAAGCCATGAGAGGAAAGTAACTACAACTATCTAGTCTTCAACCCCATTGAAGACCCGAGAAAGGAAATAATATAACTTGAGTAAGCAGGAAGTACAATCAAGCAACTTCCAAAATGTGCAACAAATGACAGAGATAACTGGCTACCTAGGCAATCATCCGAAGTCTCATTTGCAACATTGAAGCAACCAACTTTGGCTAAGGCCTAGAATAACTGATAGATCATTTTCAGAGGCAGGAAATTTTTCAAAACCATCTTACCCTGTCTTGGCAAGATTTGACAGTCCTACTTATCCATTTCCGGGTACCATGTACCTCGTCAGTGGTTAAACAAGGGCAATTCTTTCTCCAAAAGTCAGTTTTGACAAGAAGAAAACAAGGTCTAAGTGAAGTATCTTCCATGATCAACAATCCCTAGGGAATAGATGGGTGCTGCCAGGAGCAATTGTGTCTTACTTCAACAGAACCCTAAATTATTTAAATGCCATAATCTACAGTTGTTGAATATTACCTATCTATGTAGAATATAATTTCTATTTATCTAAAGAACCTGATTAGTTTAACTATAAGTATGACAAACATAGATTACTATTGATCTATAATTTTTAATACCTATATAACTTAAAGACAAAGACTTTATATTAGAATATTATACAATAAACAACTGTGCAAAAAGTGAGAACAATGACCTCAAAATGTAAACAATGTATAAGTATCTTGATCAGAGGTAGAAATGTACATTGCAAAATGATAAATATATATTAATATATAAAAATGTTTTAATCAGAGGAAGAAGCATGCATGCATACAATATTCAATATAATTTGTTTGTATTAATATACAAGAATCTATACCAATGTAAATTGCCTATAGATAATAGCTCACAGGTGTTCACTCTATTACTCACTATTATTATTAGTGTGAGTAAGCTCACACTAATCTATTATCCCATTCAATTTTCCCTTTTCTTCAAAGAAATCCCTCAGCCTATATAATTTTTCCCAACTCCCAACCCCCAACCCTATACCAATTATAATCAACCCCTAAATGATGTCCCTAACCCTCTGGACAAACTTTGTTGAGAGAGGGGATGTCGTCTTCTAGAATTATGTCCAGCTGTCATGTGGGCGATGTTCTTTCTATGGAATCCTGTGAAAGTAAAATGATGGTTAAGTTCCAAGATTACTGTCTGGTATAATTGCAAATAGTCTCTCAATATTCAGTAGGGTTTTTCCGAGCTTCCTATTTGGAGGTCTGTCCAGAACATTGTAAAAAAATGTGCACCATTTCAACTAACCAAGTTAGAACCATCTTGAGCAACTTTTACCCAAAAAAGGTCTTATAGTAGCACTATCACTATCATGATGTCATATCAACCAGGTGGAGTTGTTGTGAGGCCCATCTTCTTCCTGAAAACTTCAAAAATTACTGCATGAAAATTCATTGATCATTGTGGAAAACTTAAACATTACTTATATAGACATATATATTCAATGAAAGGTACAATAGCAACAAAAATAGATATGAAGAAAAGTAAATTTTTTTCTAAATTCTTTTTTCTTTCTTTCCCATATCATGGCTCTTGACATGGGACAGATACTATGATTTTTTATTTTACCAACATGCCTGGATTTAGAGAGGGACAGAGCCAGTGTCCAACTCCAAAGCCAGTTCTATATATTCATATATATATATAATATATATGCTTAAATATATGTTTATCAATTACCTTATCTCATAAAACGGATTCCTTTTCTCAATGATCCTTAGTGGATAGTTAATTTTCCTTATGTCAGCATCCAAACAACCAGGGTCTCTCGAATTTTTGAAGTTGAGTATTTTCCTTCAAAGGCAAGGACAGAACCCTGCCCCAACCCTATATGCTTTCCTTACCACCTGTATGGTTGTCATCATTGTGGATGAGCTGTCATTTCTCTTTTTAAGAGGTTTGCCTTTTCAAATCAAATCTTTATTGATTTTGATTGTATCCATAGTTTTTCTTCTCCTGTGGAAACAAGAACAAAACTGCTTCTCCAACAGATCACATCTCCTGGCTTCCATTGTAAGGTCAGCACATCCTTGAAATAAACTGGCTGATTTAGTTCAGAAGAATTTTCTATTATCCAATGTCTCTCTGCTGTTATTGTCCCTTTCTCATTAGCATTAAGAAAATTCAAGGTTAATAAAGCATTATGTAATCTATGTCTGGGGGTATTTTCCACCCCTTTCTGTTTGTTTAACATATCCTTTATAGTTTGATTTGATCTTTCTACAACTGTTTGACCTGTAGGATTGTGTGGTATACCTGTAATATATTTAATATTATAATAAGCAAAAAAAATGTTTTATTTTTTTAGAGACATATGCTGGACCAGTATCTGTCTTTATTTGTGCAGGTATAACCTTGATGGCCATAACTTCTAATAAATGTGTGATTACTGAATCAGCCATTTATGAGCTTAAAGAAGTTGCCCACTGAAAACCTAAATAAGTGGCAATGGTATGGTGTACATATTTTAATTTTCCAAATTCTGCAAAGTGGAACGCATCCATCTGCCAGATTTCATTCCTTTGAGTACCCTTTGGGTTAGTCCCTGCAACTAGCGGTGTTTGGTTATAGAAAGAGCAAGCAAGGCATCTCTTTATAATTTCCTTAGCTTGTTGCCATGTAATAGAAAACTCTTTCTTTAAACCTTTGCTATTGACATAATATTTTTAATGAAATTCTGAGGTCTGCAACAGGCTTTCACAATAATTGATCAATTTCTACATTACCTTGTGCTAGAGGACCTGTAACACCTGTATGGGATTGGATGTGTGTTATGTATATAAGACAAAGCCTATTCCTAATTTTGTCTTGTACATGGATAAAAAATTAAGTCAATTCTGTATCATCTTGTATAAATTCAGTGGATTCAATATGCAGGACAACTCTGTATATTGTTAATCAGTCACTCTAATGAGAGATACTTTAAAATCCCTTAGCACCATAATAATAGGATATTATAAGGACTTTGTTCCACTTTGCTTAACTCTTCTGATTTTTAACTTTTCTTCCCTAATTTATTTGCATCAGGATAAAATATATGGGCTCCAGTTATTGGAGCATCATGTACAATTTGGGGAATAATCCAAGAAGTTCTCATTATAAGGTTAAATTTATCACTTTGGGGATAATTGCTATTAATTTCTCCCAAAAATTAGCACAAGCTCTTTTCCATGGTTCATTGTCTTTCCATAACTTTTTTTATTTCATCAGTAGTGAAAGGCACTATAATATCTGCTAGGTCTATACCTGATAATTGATGAAGTCTCAATTTACATTTTGTAATTAATTCAGAGACTTTTTCCACATAAGTTTTTAATTTTTTACTTGGTTTATGTGATAAAAAGATCCATTCTAAGATAATATCACCCTTCTGAATTAAAATTCCTGTAGGAGAAATTCTGGAAGGCAATAAGACTAGTATACAATTAAGATTTGGATTTACCCTATCCACATGTGCCTCCTGTAATTTTTCCTCAACTATCGTCAATTCCTTTTCTGTTTCAGTTCTTAATTCTATGAAACTATTCATGTCTTTATTACCATCTAAGATTTTGTTTAAATGAATTATTAGATCAGGTATTACTTCAAGAGCCAGTTGTAGACTGGAAATGTCTCCTAACAATCTTTAAAAGTCATTAAGTGTCTGAAACTGGTCTCTCCTAATTTGTGCCTTTTGTTTTCTAATTTTATGCAAACCTTTTATAACCTAGGTAATTGACAGAATCTCCTCTCTGTATTTTTTCAGGAGCAATTTGTAATACCTATTTTGGTAAAACTTTCTTTACTTCCGTAAACATTACTTCTAAATTATCTGTTTGAATAAGATAGGAAAATGTCATCCATGCAATGGTAAATTATAGACTGAGGAAATTCCTTACATTTTACTTCTAGTGGCTGACTTACAAAGGATTGGCACAGAGTGAAGCTACTGAGCATTTCTTGTCGGAGGATAGTCCACTGATATTTCCTAGTGGGCTGGGAATTATTATAAGTAGGCACTGTGAAGGCAAATTTTTCTCTATCATTTCCTTGTAAAGGTATATTGAAGAAACAATCTTTCAAATCAATAACTACAAGAGGCCATACTTTTGGTAATAGAGAAGGCAGAGGGATACCAGATTGTAGAGGGGCCATAGGCTGAATTACCTTATTGACAGTTCTAATATCTGTCACCATTCTCCATTTACCAGATTTCTTTTTTACAAAAAATACAGCAGAATTCCAAGTGTTGGTTGAATATTCAATGTGGTAAGCACGTAGTTGCTCTTGTTCCAGCTGTTTTATAGCCTGCAACTTATCTTCAGCTAGAGGCCACTGCTTAACCCATGTTGGTTTCTCAGTTAACCATTTTAAAGGTAGGGCTATTGGTACCTCTAAAGGTTTGCTAGTTTCTTTATGTTCTTGTTCAGCCTAAATGGCTGGAGACCTTTGTGTATAGTACCTTTTAATATCCTTCCAGGAATTATGAGTTCCTAGGACTGCAGGAATGTTAATCTGAACATTCCATTACTGAAGCAGGTCATGACTCCATAAATTTACTGCAATATTAGTTGTATATGGCCTCAGCTTCCCTCTTTGACCTTCTGGCCTAATACAGTCAACTCATCTCATGCTTTTTTTAACTTGAGATATGGTTCCAATTCCTAGTAATTGAACATCTGCCACTTGAAAAGGCTGATTTGGATGCCAATGTTCTGTAGTGATGATATTCACATCTGTACCTATGTCTATCAAACCAACAATTACAATGCCATTTATATACACTCTTAGCTTTGGTCTTTGATCATTTATAGAAGTCTGACAGAACACATGTTTCCTATTTCCTATTAGAATTTTTAACTTATCCTCCATGTATATGTCATCATCTAGAATAATATGGTCTTTTACAGAAGGTTCTGGAATTTTTTTTTCCTGGTGAGACATGTCCTCCATAGTTACTGAGAATGACTGGGCCACTTTTGGCTTGGGGACCTGTGATAGGCCCCTCAAGGAGTTTCCCAATAGTATCAGGTTGTCTTGTCTGTCTTTTGTTGATCTGCATCCATTGGTCTAGTATCAGTCTTTGCCACACCTTCTACATATACCTGAAGGCTAAGTCCTCCTATTCTTGCATTCCAAGAGGAGATATTATTCCTAGGAATTCCTTGTCTACAATCCCTTCTCATATGTCCTATTCTATTACAATTAAAACATGTGGCATTTTGATGTCTCCTCATTCCTTTGGAAATTGCTTTTCCTACCCAAGAGTCAGTATTATAGTCAAATGTCTCAATGTTCATTGTGTGCAGGATCCATTCATCCATAGGTGCTGGTATAACCTTTAAAGACCCAAGTATTATTTTGCATTTTAAGTTGGCATTTTCAAAAGTCAGAGATTCAATAAGTACTCATCTCTCACTTGGGTTTGTTACTCCTATTTGTACAACTGTAGTTGATCTTTGTAAAAAGTCAATAAAGGGTTGTCTCTGGCCCTGTTTAACCCTGGTATGTGATTCAATTATTTTTTCTAGTTCATAAATCCTGTCCCAATCATTTAATGATGCTTTGTGGCATAGGTACAAGATTTGTTCATTGTAAAGAGATTGAACCTGTGGGTCAGCATAAGGCCCTTCACCAAGAATTTGATCTTGGGAAGTCTCAAGGCTTTTGGCTTTTCCCTGTTGTTCCAAAATTTTTGCCTCCTCTCTGAAATAAATTGCTTAAGTAAAAGCAAGCCAAGTGGGCAAGGTCGAGAGAGTTTCTGGGCCATGGACTGGCTGGTCCTGTAGGCCATACACCCAGTAATCATGGAGTCTGAATTCACGTGGGTGCCAGATGTAGAAGAAGGATGCTTAAAAGAAATCCCATACTAGCTCAGAATTGAGAAATAGATGGTTATTTATTTAGGGGTAGACTCACAAATCAGAATCTTCTGCTAGAAGAGAGATCAGAAACTGAATCCCACTGTCAAAAAAAAGAGAGTGGATGCATGCTCTACATTGGCATAAATAGTATAAGAGGCCATGCCACAGAGGGTGGGTAACTACTGGCTGTAAGACTTCCTACAACATTCATTTATTTGATTGTGGGAATTAAATTAAATACACTAGAATGTTCCCATCATAAAAAAGGTGAAAGTTTGTTTCTGCCAGAATACACATTTAACTCTGGGAAACAAAACTATCTCTACTATAAGTAATACTTTCACCATTATAGTATCCATGTGCTCCAGAATGAATAAGCCACCATGATTTTGTTCCAACCAATGTTGTTTTTGACCAAACAACTCACTTCAGTAAGGATAGCATTACAATAGGCTTATGCTATGCTCATGATTTCATCAATCTTCTCATGTTTCCTACCATCCTGACACCATTAGTTTCACAGAAGAGTAAAATGGCCTTTTAAAATGTCAGTTACAATATGCACATGTTCTCTGAGTCAGCACCAGTATATTATACTGTTGTTCCTATGGTCTAGATTTACATATAAAGGAATTAAGGAATGGAAATGGGAGTGGAACCACTGGCTATTACCTCAAATATTTCTGATTCCTGGTCTGAAGCCTGCTTACTTGAAGGTCTTTGTGTCAAAGGTAAAATGCTTCCTGTATAGACAAAGCAATGATTCTGCTAAACTGGATGGTAAAACTGTCTATCCTCCAGACATATTAGACTTTCATGTCTGAGTCACTCAACTAAAAAAGGACTTCTCTGATGTCTGGGGTTACTTTATTTCGAAGAGGAAACAAGAGGAAACACACTAGTACTCTACAAAGGAGATAAGAAAGATTATATATTGAATATAGGAGACACCTCAGGGCAATTCTTGGAATTGCTATTGCCTGTGATTGACATCAAATGTAAAACTAAAATAACCAATCAAAACAGTATCATAAATGGTTCAGACCCTCCAGGAATAAAATTTCTAGTCACCCTACCAGGTGAAGAACTAGTGCCTAATGGGGTATTTATTGAATACAAAGAAAGAATAGAATGACAATGGAAAAAATAATTAGAAATAGCAGAAACTATGTGACTAGCTACAAAACTAGCTATAAGGACTATAGTCATGGTAAATGTTTCCTTCTTCTTTTATTGCACTTATTTATGCACATGTATTAAGCAACTATGATTATTTCTTCTCATGTTCCATTATCATGTAACATATGAAGTGATTTTATTTTCATACGTAAATATAGGCACTTTAACAGTGCTAGTCATACTTTGGTTATAAAAACTAAATATCACCCAAGGACTTTATATACATATCTGGGGCATTAATTAGTTTATTTTTCTATTGCATACAAGATTAGAGTACCAAGTTAGATGGAACTATGACCTTATTATTGCCTTTATTTTCCAATTAACTATAGTTTGACAAGATTGGTATAGGAGTGAATTTGGCAAGGCGTAGACTTTTAATTTGTTAACTTGTAAATAAGCTTGACTATAGTAAGTGTGCCTAGATTACTCAAGCATATTTGCATCTCTGAAACTATATGCAGACATAATCAATATCATTCAGCTGAATGAGTAGAAAAAGGTTCACCCTCATCAATGTGGACAGGCGTCATCCAATCTAATTTTTCTGTGTCCACATAGAAAAAGATAGAAGAAGGACAAATTGTTCTGATATTTCTCTTTGAGCTGGGGCACCTACTCCTGCTTGCCTTCATACTTTTGAGGACCTGGTTCTATAGCACTTGGACTCATACAGTTATACCAGAACTCTCTTGGAATCTCAGACTGTAGTTTAGATAACTGGCTTGCATGTTTTCCAATTCTTCAGCCTTGAACTGAATTACTTGAAAGACTTCCTGGTTGTCCAGTTCACAGATGGCATATTTTGGGTTTTCTTGGTCTCCAAAACCATGTAAAGATATAGTGAGGATCATCTTATATTTGCATCACTCAATGCTTCAGTTGACAAATAGATGATAGATAGATAAATAGATAGGTAGATAGATAGTAGAAACATGACTAGCACTTAAAATTTTCTCAATTATTTTAATTCCTTTTTCTGATATAAAGGAGCTAAAGATTTACTTTAACATCTCTTGGAACTTTGTCTCCAAAAAAGATAAAAGAAATGCATAACACCAATAAATTACTATTGATCTACAGTTAAATTCTTTAAGCCATCACTGCGCATGTAACAATCTCCCATCAGTGGTAAAATATGTGGTCTTGGGATTTAACCAGAATAGTGTCATGTGTTAATTATGTGTAGATGTGGTGAGCAGGCCTGCTTTTTATCCCGCCCGTCTCCCGCACGGCTAGCTTTAAAAGAAAAATAACAACACACAAATTGTACTCATTTAAACCCTGCCTGGCCCATTCGTTTTAGCCACCTATTGGCTAACTCTCACATCTGGATTAACCCATTTCTATTAATGTATGTAGCACCATGAGGTGGTGGCTTACCGGGAAGTTTCTAACCTACTTCCATCTTGGGCCGGAACTTTATCGCATCTGACCAACTATGCTTTCTTTCTCCCAGAATTCTCTTCTGTCTACTCCACCTATCTAAATCCTGCCCTATCAAAAAGCCAGTTTCTTTATTAACCAATGAGAGTAACACATAGACAGATGACCCTCCTCAATCATTTACCCCTTTTCTGTTTAAACAAAAAAGAAAGGCTTTAACTTTGACGTACTAAAATTACATATAACAAAACAGTTATCAAACAAGAATTACAGTTATAATATTTATATCTATCTTTTATCATAACTAAGGAAAACTATAACTATACATTCTTCAACTCCATCAAAGACTCCAGAAGGATATAATATTACCTAAGTAAACAAGAAATAAGCAATTTCCAAACTCTAGAAATGACAGAGACAACTCACTGTCTGTACAGTCATGCAATGTTCTTTTGTACCACTGGGGCATCCATTTTGGCCTTCAGGCCCATAGTATCCAGAGACATTTCCATGAAGCAGGAAATTTCAAAGGCACTTCAGTCACTATATGCTGTGTCCTGCAGAATGTCTTGCAGACTCTTTCATGAATCAGTAATCCCGAAAGACTATCTCACCTTTAGGCAAGTTCAGTAGTCCTCACTCTGCGGGTTCTTTGTGTTCAGTTCATGCATCAGTCCAGGCAAGAGCAGTTTCTTGCCCAAATAGCTATCAAACTCCATAAGGAGCCTCTTTGATGCCCATCTTCCTCTTGAAGTAGATTGGTGCTGCCAGGAGTAGAAATGTCTCATTGTCTTGAAAAGCCCCAACTTATTAAAATATTAAATGTCATATTCTGTAGTCTTTGAAAGATATGAAGATTGCATATCTGAATATATCTATGCACATCTAGAAAGTCTAACTAACATGACTACAAACCTGACTAATCGATGATCATCCATTAACAACCTATATTTTCTAATTATACATTACATTTTTAAATGAACTACACAATCACAATACCTTAATCCATATCAAAAATACATATACATATAACAAAATTGACCTTAAAATCCATACCAATGCAAATTATTTATATCTATATCATATCCCCCTTTAAATGTAAAAGAACATTCATAAACAATATTTGGGAATATGGGCACAGTTATTTCTCTCTAAACTGCTTCATGCTGAATAGGGGCACTGTTATTTTGATCTTTCATGGTATAACCTGTGTGCTAGATTCATCTCAGTTAGCAGTTGAGTTAAGTAATTTTTTGAAGGTGTTCACAGCAACCTTTCAAGAGGGCTGGTCCATCATACTATATTGGGATAGAAGCAATCCACATGGTCTCATCCTCTGTGAAAACAAAAGAAGGACTTTTCCAAAGCATCATAACCTTAGATCCAAATTTTGAAGTCAAGGTATTTTCAAAATATCTATCTTGGACTTTTTCAGCAGCATTTATAAACTGATATCTTTTAGCAGCTGTTGCTCCTTCCTCAGCATTCAAACAATTCAAAGAGGGCATAGTAACACACAGTATCAAGATTCTCTGTGTACTTTCCATCTTTGTGTGGCTTTATTTTAACTTCTATTTCGTTTATTTTTACTTTTAATTTTTGAGACAGGTTCTCTGTATATCTTTGTCCTGGAATAACTCTGTAGACTAGGCTATCCTTGAACTCACAGAGATCTCTGTCTCTGCCCCCCCCAGTGTGGGGGATTAAAGGTATTTGATACCACGCCTTGAACTCACAGAGATCTGTCTGACCCTGCCACCCAGGCATTAGGATTAAAGGCGTGTGCTATCACACCTTGAAGTCACAGAGGTCAATCTACCTCTGCCTCCCAAGTGTTGGGATTAAAGGTGTGTACCACCACATCCAACTACTCTCTTTTTTTCAAGAACTTTAACCTTTAGCCTTCATATATTTTTAACACACTGTAAATCATTTAGAGTTTTTTTTTTAGTCTCTCTTTACTGTATATCTCTCTTTTTCTGACTACATGAGTCTTTAATTTACCAAGCAATATTGGTAGGACTAAAGCTGTGGCTTTGATAGCTGGATCCACCCTATTCCTTAGCTTTCCAGCTTCATGGCAGAGGTACCACTGGAGCCATTTTTGTTGCCACAGCTCTGTGGTATTTCAAAGTCCCTGCCAGCAAGCAATCTGCAGCAGTGTGCTTAACCACACGGACTACCTGCCTGAAAGAGTCAGAGTTTGCCCTGGCAGGATGACCCAGAAAGCTGGCATTTTACAATGGCACAGCTTTTTTCCTGCTATGGCTGAAAACTGAAAAGCATGCAGTTAGCTTTTTATCAGCACAATGTAAGTGTTTCGTGGCAGGACGTCTTAAAGAGTTGCAGGGTTTTGCAGCTAGACCTGAGTCAGGAAGCCTCTATAAGATGAGAGCACTTGCTTGCCTCTAGCAAGCAGAGCAGACCTGGGAAATTGCTGCTACCAAGAAAACATGTTTTACTCTATTCTTTCCCAAGCTTTCTCAGGCTTTCTGTGGATTCAGTTATCCATGTCCGGGCACCATTCTGTAGTGATGAGGTGCAGGCAGGCCTGTTTTTCATCCTGCCTGGCTCCCGCAAGGCTAGCTTTACACCCAAAATAACAACACACAAATTGTATTCATTTAAACACTGTCTGGCCCATTAGTTTCAGCCACTTATTGGCTAACTCTCACATCTTGATTAACCCATTTCTATTCATGTGTATAGCACCATGAGGTGGTGGCTTACCAGGAAGTTTCTAACCTACTTCCACCTTGGGCCAGAGCTTCATTGCGTCTGACCAACCATGGTTTCTTTCTCCCTGCATTCTGTTCTGTCTACTCCACCTATCTAAATCCTACCCTATCAAAAAGCCAGTTTCTTTATTAACCAATGAGAGTAACACATAGACAGTTGACCCTCCTCCATCAATTCTGAGCTGTGACTGTTATTTGTGCAGAAAATTCCTCAATTGGGCCTAAATTGTGTTAATTAATGTTGTTAGCAACAAAGGAATCATTTTACCTTCTATGTAGGCAAAGATCAGGAGTTACAAGGTATTGACAAGCAAACCAATATGAGAAGGATACCACAGATATTCTTAAGCTATTTATAGTATATGCTGCTTGTATCAGAAACTTCCATCATAAATATTCAAAAATTCCTTTCATAGCTCTCACCTGAAGGAGTTCCTGCATTTTTTCTTAATCTGCTTCCTCAGAAATATCTCAGCATAGAGGATGCTGAGACATGAAATAGACTGTAAAGTATCAGCCCAGAAGAATATTCTCTCTTACTATTTCCTTGAAATACTAGCATCTAACCCTTTATTATGTAAACTAGAAACAGGCAGCTATCAGTCCATGAAGTGATCCATTCCATCCAAGGTTATTCTAAATGTTTATAGACTATTCTTCTTGGGAAATTGAAATTCTCATCCCTCTCTTAAACCTGCCAACCCGTGTAAGCATTACACCACAGAGCACAACAGAATTAATGGAATGAATTTCTTTTCTTTTTGACAGGGTTTTGCTGTGCAGGAAAGGCTTGCTTTTAATTTGTAATTCTCTTTCCTTTCCCTTTGAAATTCTGTATTCACAGGTACAAAATTTTCTACCTTACAGAACTTTAATCAAAATTTGAATTGGAAATCTTTAAGAGACACCTGACACAATGGATCAGTGCAACAACTTCAATCTGTGGGACCCATTTGTCAAGGGAGAGAACAAATTCCAATGTATGTATGCACATGCACATATGCTCACACACACATACAATAATGCTTAGAATAAATCTCAGTAGTTCATAAATTTCTTTTACATAAATGGTGAGAACCATTATTAACAATGGAACACATTTTCAAAATAAAATTGCTATATGTTCTCATCATAAAAATAGAAGAATATGAAGAAATGAGCATATTACTTAGTTTACTGAGCTATTGAGTGATGTATAGGAATTGTACAAAATGCACAGGTAGGTGTATACTTATCATACTTTATATTTTTAAAGAAAATTGCTGTGGGAACTCCTTCAGCCAATAGACTTTAAGATAGCAGCCCACTTGGGCATGGTCTCTTATTCTGTAAATGCAGCCATACAGCTTATGCTCTCTCCCTCTCAATCTCTTTCCTGCTGGATTTGGTTACTGCTCCCTGTTACTGCAGAGAACTTTTATCTTTGAGTCTACCCCTGAATAAAGAACTATTCTTGCCTTAACAACTGACAAAATGCTTGATGTCCATACCAGACAAGCAGGATACAAGAAAAAAGACTGTCAAACCTTGTCAAGACAAGATAAGATGGTTTAAAATTTTTCCTGCCTCTTAAAATGGTCTGTCAGTTACTCTAGGCCTTAGCCAAAGTTGGTTGCTCCAACATTACAAATGAGACTCTGGTTGATTGCCCAATGACCGGTTTTGTCAAGAAGAAAACAAGGTCTAAGTGGAGTATCTTCAGTACCCAAGAGTCTCTTGGGAATTTAAGGTCAATTTTAATATGCATATTTCTGCTCTTGATTAAGGAATTTTGTTTGCACAGCTCATTTAAAAATGCTGTGGTGGTGGTAAATGTCTTTAATCCCAGTACTCAGGAAGTGGAGGCAGGCAGATCTCTGTAAGTTCAAGACCAGCCTGGTCTTCAGAGTGAGTTCTAACACTGGGTCCATAACTACTGAGGAACCCTGTCTCAGAAAATATTATGCATAGTTAAAAAATATAGGTATATAGATAGTCATCTATAATAGTCAAGCTTATAGTCATGTTAGTTAAGTTTTCTAGATGTACAGAGATATATTTCAAGTGAATAGGTATTCTTTAAACATTTCAAAGACTAACAGAATATGACATTTAAAATGTTTTAAGAGCTTAGGACTTTTCATGACAATGAGACACATCTGCTCCTGGCAGCACCAATTACTTCATGAAAAAGATGAGCATTAAAGAGGATCCTTATGGAGTTTACTAGCCATTTGGGCAAGAAAAGTGCTCTTTCCTGGACTGCTTAATGTTATGCTGTATGAGCTAGATGTGAATAACCCACATAAAAATGACTGCTAAACTTGTCTAAAGATGATACTGTCCTTCAGGGATCCTGCTTCATGAAAGAGTCTGCCACACATTCTGCAGGATACAGAAAAATGTGACTGACAAACTACCAATAGAGGTGGAACTGTCTTTGAAATTTCCTGCTTCATGGAAAAGTCTGCTTGATACTATGGGCCTGTAAGCTGAACATGGGTACCCCAATGTTACAGGAGAATTTTAGGTGACTGTCTAGGCAGCAAGATGTCTCTGTCAACTCTAAAGTTTTGGAAGCTGCTTACAATGCACTTGCTGTTTATTTAGGTAATATTATATTTTTCTGGGGTCTTTGATGGAGTTGAGGAATAGATAGTTATAATTATAGTATTTCTTAGCCATGATAAAAGCTAAAATAGATATAAATATTGTAGCTATAATTCTTGATTGATAACTGTTGTATGTAATCTTGCTATTTTAAAGTTAAAACCTTCCTTTTTATTTAGATAGAAAAGGGAAGGGGATGTGGGATTCCCTCTGCTTGTTGTGAATACCATTGGATAATAAAGAAGCTGCTTTGGACCTATTGCAGCACAGAAGAGGGCAAGGCAGGAATTCCAGGCAAATAGAAGAGAAGATATTAGGTTTAGTCAAAGAAAAGACATGTAGCCCCCAGAGGAGAAAGATGCCCATGGGCTGGTACTGATAAACCACTACACTTATGGTTAAATATAAAACAATAGGAATGGATTGATTTAAGATATAAGAGCTAGCCAATAAGAAATGTGAGCTAATAGGTCAAGCAGTGTTGTAATTAATATAGTTTTGTGTGATAAGTTTGGGTCTGGGCAGCTGGAAAATGAACAAGCAGCCTCAACCAACAGAAAATAATCTATTTATTTATTTATTGTTTTTTTTTTTTTGAGACAGGGTTTCTCTGTGGCTTTGGAGCATGTCCTGGAACTAGCTCTTGTAGACCAGGCTGGTCTCGAACTCACAGAGATTCACCTGCCTCTGCCTCCCAAGTGCTGGGATTAAAGGCGTGCACCACCACCGCCTGGCAATAATCACTTTAATTGAAAGAATTTATCAACTCCTCTTTTTTCCTAACAATAGAAAGACTCTGCTGTGGGACAATGGTCTTATATCCTGTAATGGTTTGTCAGTTGTACTGGTTTAATAAAATGCTCATTTGACTTGAACTTGGAGTGGCTACCAGATGCCCAGGGCAATGTCCCCAGTTAGGTCCTTGGGCACCTGATGATAGGGAACCTGAAATGAACCTATCCTATAGCCATACTGATGAATATCTTGCATATCACCATAGAACCTTCATCTAGCGATGGATGGAGATAGAGACAGAGACCTACACTGGAGCATCGGACGGAGCTCCCAAGGTCCTAATGAGGAGCAGAAGGAGGGAGAACATGAACAAGGAAATCAGGACCATGAGGGGTGCACCCACCCACTGAGACAGTGGGGCCGATCTATTGGGAGATCACCAAGGTCAGCTGGACTGTGACTGAAAAAGCATGGAATAAAAGCAGACTCTCTGAACATGGCAGACAATGAGAGCTGACGAGAGGCCAAGGACAATGGCATGGGGTTTTGATCCTACTTCATGTTCTGGCTTTGTGGGAGCCTAGACAGTTTGGATGTTCACCTTCCTAGACCTGGATGGAGGGGGGAGGACCTTGGACTTTCCACAGGGCAGGGAACCCTGACTGCTCCTGGGACTGGAGAGGGAGGAGAAGAGGAGTGGGGGGAGGGGGAGAGGGGTGGGAGGAGGGGGAGGGAAATTGGAGGAGGGGAGGAGGTAGAAATTTTTTTTTCAATAAAAAAAAAGAAAAAAAATGTTCATTTGCCAGTAGTTAGGCAGGATGTATAGGTGGGGCAGTGAGAACAAGAGAATTCTGGGAAGAGGAAAGAGTTAGCCTGCTGTCATCACCTAGACCAAGAGGAAGCAAGATGAAAATGCCTCACTGATAAAAGATACCAGGTCACATGGCTGACACAGACAAGAATTATGGGTTGATGTCGGATGAAAGAGTTAACAAGAAGCCTGAGCTAATAGGCCAACCAGTTTATAATTAATGTAGACCTCTGTGATTTCTTTAAGATAGAATGGATGTGGGATCAGGTGGGACAGAAACCTCTATCAACAAATGGTGCCAACATGGACAACTAAATCCACTTAAAACCTAAGAGAGTTTGAGAAGAAATTCCAGACACAAGAAGAACAGAATTAAGCATGGCTTCTTAGTAGCAGCATTTTCTCAGGTGAGTTCTGTTTGCTAGAAGCAAGCATGTCTCATTTAAGAGAGGCTTCCTGATTCAGTGTTAGTTGCAAAAACCTTGCAGCTCTTTTAAGAGGCCCCATCACAAAACACTTAAATGGTGTTTATGAATAGCTGACAGTATGCTTCTTGGTGGTGGCAGGGGCCTTGAAATTCCATAGAGTTGTGGCAATAAACATGGCTCTCACCAGTACCTGCATGAAGCTAGAATCTCATGAAGCTAAGGAAGGGGATAGATCCAGTCATCAAAATCACAGCTTTAATCCTAGCCATATCACTTAGCAAATTAAAGATTCATGTGGTCAGAAAAAAGAGAAATATACAGTAAAGATAGATTCAGATGAAAAAATATCTTTAAATTGTTTGCAGTGTGTTTAAAAAATATATGTAGGCTTGAAAGAAAAAAGAAAAAGGATAATGTCCTTTAAAAAAAGAGAGAAGTTGGGTGTGGTGGCACACAACTTTAGTCCCAGTACTTGGGAGGCAGAGGCAGGCAGATCTCTGTGAGTTCCAGGACATCTAAAGATACACAAAGAAACCTTATCTCAAAAAATCAAAAATTAGGTTCACCTTCTTATTTAGCTTCTCTAGAATCACGAATTATAGTCTCAATGTCCTTTATTTATGGCTAGAAACCAAATATGAGTGAGTACATCCCATGTTCCTCTTTTTGGGTCTGGCTTAACTCACTCAGGATAGTGTTTTCAATTTCCGTCCATTTGTATGCAAAATTCAAGAAGTCACTGTTTTTTACTGCTGAGTAGTACTCTAATATGTATATATTCCATACTTTCTTCATCCATTCTTCCATTGAAAGGCATCTAAGTTGTTTCCAGGTTCTGGCTATTACAAACAATGCTGCTATGAACATAGTTGAGCATATACTTTTGTTGTATGTTAGGGCATCATCCTCCTGAATATTAACCTTCATCAGGCGATGAAAGAAGACAGAGACAGAGACCAACATTGGAGCACTGGACTGAAGTCTCACGATCCAAAGGAGGAGCAGAAGGAGAGAGAGCATGAACAAGGAACTCAGGACCTTGAGGGGTGCACCCACACACTGAGGCAATGGGGATGTTCTATTGGGAACTCACCAAGGCCAGCTGCCGGGGTCTGAAAAAGCAGGGGACAAAACTGGTATCGCTGAACATAACGGACAATGAGGACTACTGAGAACTGAAGAACAATGGCAATGGGTTCTTGATCCTATTGCACGTAATGGCTTTGTGGGAGCCTAGGTAGTTTGGATGCTCACCTTACTAGACCTGGATGGAGGTGGGTGGTCCTTGGACCTCCCACAGGGCAGGGAAACCTGCTTGCTCTTTGGGCTGAGGAGGGAGGAAGACTTGATTGGGGGAGAGGGGGGAATGGGAGGTGGTGGCAGGGAAGAGGCAGAAATCTTTAATAATTAAATAAATTAATTAATTAATAAAAAAATTTAAAAAAATAAAAAATTAAAGATAAAAATAGAGTTTAAAATAAAGTCATTTAAAGATGAAAAATACACAGAAAGTCATATAATATTTGTCAAGTTGGGAGCCTTGGCCCCTGCCCCTCACGTATATCCCAGCCCCCAGGCCTTGTTTGGACTCCAAATCCCAGCAGGCCAGATCTGGTGGGGTTAGGACCACTCTCCAGGGTACTTAAGTGATCCCCCAAAAGAGGAACATTTGGTCTCCCTTTCTTCCTCCAGGGTACCATGTTCCAATGGCTTCCCGATTCCCTCACGGGGCCACCCAAAAACACAAATCTCCCATTAAACCTGGATATTTCTTAATTTAGCTTGTTTTGATTTGGTTTGATTGGGAATTTTTGCGTCAACAGGGAACTAATATTAAGAAATACTCCTAACAATATTGTGTTGTCTTTAAATTGTATGACTGCTGAGGAAGGAGCAACAGCTGCTAAAAGACATTTGATTATAAATATTGCTGGATTAAGCCAATATATATATTTTGAAAATGCCTTGACTTCAAATTTTAAGTCAAAAGATATGTAACTTTGGAGAAGAGGTTTTGCTTTTGTTTCCACAGGAAATGAGAAGCTGTAGATTCATTCTGGGTTAAGAAAAATCAGGTTTGATCAAGAAAGACCTCCTGAGAAATCATCAGTGGGAGCAGATGGCCCATATGTCTAAATTCTACATCCAGAACAGTTTCAGGACTCCTGGCTGAGATAATCAAGCCTTACAAAATACTCCAGTCAGGGCTTGGTCATAATTCTATTTTTTTTTTAGGTCCCCATAAGATTATCAGTGCCCCCAATCAGCAGGAAGTAGCCTAAAAAACTATGCTCACATTCCCAAAATAAATGGATGATGGATTTTTGTCTTTGTTTAGAGTATTGGTTACAAGTTGTTATGGATAATGGTCAGGATAAAAGCTAAACAAAGGAGATTTGACTAAGAGTTCTGGTTTTGAAAAAAAAGTGGAGAAGTGCTGTGGGACAATGGTCTTATACTCTGTGGAGCTTTGTCAGTTGTACTGGTTTAATAAAATGCTGATTGGTCAGTAGCCAGACAGAAAGTATAGGTAGAGTGACCAGACAGAAAGTAGAGGCAGGACAATGAGAATAGGAGAATTCTGGGAAGAGGAAAGAATCAGTTTGCTGTCATCACCCAGACAAAGAGAAAGCAAGATGAGAATGCCTCACTGATAAAAGGTACCAAGGCACGTGGCTGACAGAGACAAGAATTATGTGTTAATGTAGGATGTAAGAGTTAATAAGAAGCCTGAGCTAATTGGCCAACTAGTTTATGATTAATGCAGACCTCTGTGTGTTGCTTTGGGATGGAACAGCTGCGGGACCACGTGGGACATAAACTTCTGTCAACAAGACTCACTTGAGAACTAAGAAGACTTGGACAAAAATGGTGTCCCCATAGACACATAAGGAATGGTACTATTAAGAGTTGTGGCCTTGTTGGAGTAGGTGTGGCACTGTTGGAGGAAGTGTGTCACTGTGGGGGTGTGCAGATTTTGAGGTCTCAGAAGCTCTAGCCAAACCTAGTGGCTTGCTGGCTCTTCTTGTTGTATGTACTTAAGATATAGAATTGTCAACTTCTTCTTCCACACAATGGATGCCTAAATGCTACTATGCATCCTGCCATGAAAATAATGGGCTAAACCTCTGAACTGTAAGCCAGTCTTCTAAGGTACCTTAGACAGTTTACCTTAAAAGAGTTACTATGGTCATAGTGTGTCTTCACAGCAATAGAAACTCTAATTAAAACAAGGAGCTAACACAAACTCACTATTATCTCCACAGTTCCCATCAAGTTGCAACTAGGATATATCAAAACCTTTGGATAGAAACAAGTTTTCCTTGAGAAGACAAGTTCCAAAAATCCAAAAGTAAATAAGGTAACTTTCTACTTTAGAAATATTCCAGTTAATAAATAAAGGAGGTATTGAATATAAATATTTTTCCAATTCCTATTATAAAATTTGAGTAGTAACTAGAGAGGTAGTTCAGTGTCTAAGAGTGTATGCTACTCATTTACTCATTTGCAGCTTCCATGCCAAACATTGCACACTTACCTGTATCTCTGGTTTCAAGAGATCTCATGTCTTCTTTTGTGACCAACTGAACTCTTGTGAGGATTTTGACATTCAGACACATACACATACAAACAAATACAACTAAAACTAAATCTTCTAAAGAATAAATAAAAATAATTTCAATGTTTCTAATATTAAAAAGAAAAACAAATAAGAAGAAATGCATTGGTTCTTGAAGAAATTAATACTATTTGCAAATCATTCTTTTGAAATAGAGAAATCTAAATATGACCAAGTATTAGGATCTACTACTATTACTAAATAAAAAGACAAAGGGAAAAATATTGTGCCACAAGACCTTAATTCTTAAAATTTAAGTTCTAGAAAAATCCACAGGGAAAAATAATAAATAAATAATATTAATCAAAAAGAGGAGATAGAAAACAATTCTATATACATAAATGGAATTAAAAGTCATTCCATTCAATTATAATTTACATATTTGTTTAGATCCTAACCAATGTATTAAGTAAAAATTATGAGGAAAGTTATAAATTCTATTCTTAAATGGATACCTAATCAATAATATTGAAATTGCTGTGATAATTACTGTCAGTTTTTCAGTATGTAATGAATTATAGAATGGCATTATAAGTTACATATTTTTGAAAAATATATGACAAGGTATCTGTTAGTGAAGTAATCTGAAATTCTGAAATTTCCTTTAAAATTCTGTCTGGGTGATCCTAACTTGATAAATGTTGAACCTGAGGGTGGGTTTATGAGAGGTCATTATATTAACCTTGTTGTTATTTGTGTATATTCAAATTTTATTTTACAAATAGCTTAGTAATACAAAAACATACCATTTTATTATTTATTTATTTTTCAATCCCGGTCTTATAACTCTTTCTCATGTAACAGAATCATTTTCAATTATGTAAGCCATGTCTGCATACTCATCACCATCTTAGCACTATTTCTATGAGAAGATCAAGGACTACTTTTAACATAATCACCCAAATGTGACTTAAACATTGTAGAACTAGTATCTCTCATAATCAAAATACTATAATTCTATTTAAGGCCTAGATTATATTAGTTGTATTGCCATTCAAGTCATAAGCATGGCTCACATTGAACTTACAATCAACTAAAATTATTAAGCATTATTCATACAAGACAGAGTGGATTGGAGTCTTCCATTTATAAAATGATTTTAATCTTAACTGCTAATTTCCATCCTTACATTTGGTTTATTCTTGTGGTCTGTGTAAATAATCATGGTTATATGAGTACCACTAAAAACAGAAGCTTTTACAGTTTCATGTGTCATCACTTATACATCAGAGAATAGTGAAATTTACCCAGATCACACAAGTAGAAGCAACATATTTGACTGAAACCTTCAATCTTTCTAACTCCAAAACCTACATTTTTATCTTCTTTCTTCTGGAGAGCCTTCAACAATAGTAACAAATTCTTAATAATGCCATCTGCATACTTTATAGGATGCCTTTTTCCAATCTGTTTTATTTTAAAACTCATTGGAAGTGAGCAAGAACAAAACCTAAGGTATTACCAAATAATGTGACTTAATTGATTTAATGATCACTGTGCTTTAGAGATATTTAATGGAACAATGAGATGACTTCCATTTGGTCCAAATGTTCCTATTAATTACATGTTAAGGATTGCCAAATGTTTGCCAAAACACAAAATACAATTTCATATATATATCTCAAACAAGGAAAAAACAATTAGACTATTTTCACAAGACTTATTACTAGAAGAAACCATCTGGATCTTGGCAATTACCATTTCCTTTCCTTAGTGTGCATAAAACATTTATATAAAATGTAGCTTAGATTCTTGCCAGAAAACACACTAAATTACAGGTTTCTATTGTCAAGTATTGTAGTGATGAGGCGAGCAGGCCTGCTTTTCGTCCCGCCCAGCTTCCGCATAGCTAGCTTAACACAGAAATAATAACACAGAAACCATATTCATTTATACACTGCCTGGCCCATTATATCTAGCCTCTTTTTGGCTAACTCTCATATCTTGATTGACCCATTTCTATTAATGTGTGTAACACCACAAGGTGGTGGCTTACCGGGAAGATTCTAACCTGCGTCCATCTCGTAGAGGAGAGCTATGGCGTCTGCCTCGTTGCCTTCTTCCCAGCATTCTGTCCTGTCTTCCCCGCCTACTTATGTTCTGACTTATCAGGCCAAGAAGTTTTCTTTATTAAATAACCGATGAAAGCAACAGATAGATAAAAGACACTCCTACATCATTTCCCCTTTTTCTGTTTAAACAAAAAAGAAAGGCTTTCACTTTAACAGTAAAATTACATATAGCAAAACAGTTATAAAGCAAGAATTACAGTTATAATATTTAGATCTTTTATCATAACAATGGAAAACTATAACTATCTATCTATTCTTCAACTCCATCAAAGATTCCAGAAGGATAAAATATTACCTAAGCAAACAAGAAATAAGCAACTTCCAAAACTCTAGAAATGACAGAGACATCTCACTGTCTGGACAGTCACTCAAAGTTCTTTTGTACCTTTGGGGCATCCATCTTCAGCCTACAGGCCCATAGTATCCAGTAGACATTTCCATGAAGCAGGAAAATTCAAAGACAGTTCGGTCACTTTTTTCTGTGTCCTGCAGAATGTCTCACAGACTCTTTCATGAGCCAGGAACTCCAAAAGACCATCTCACCTTTTGGCAAGTTCAGCAGTCCTCTTTCTGTGGGTTCTTTGTGTCCAGTTTATGCAACAGTCCAGCCAAGAGCACTTTCTTGCCCAAATGGCTAACCAACTCCATAAGGAGCCTCTCCAATGCCCATCTTGCTCTTGAAGTAGATTGGTGCTACCAGGAACAGACATGTCTCATTGTTATGAAAAACCCTAAATTATTAAAACGTTAAATGCCATATTCTGTAGTCTTTGAAAGATGTGAAGAATACCTATCTAACTGAAATATACCTCTATATATCCAGAAAATCCAGCTAACATGACTACAAGCTTGACTATCAGTGACGATTATCCATTAACAACCTATTTTTCCTAATTATACATTACATTTTTAAAAATGAACTACTCAATCATAATACATTAATCAAGAGCAGAAATACATATAACAAAATTGACCTTAAAATTCATACCAATGCAAATTATTCATATCTATAACATATCCCCCTTTAAATATAAAAGAACATTTATAAACAATATTTTGAAATATGGACTTAGTTACTTCTCTCCAAACTGCTTCATGCTGAATGGGGGCTCTGTTTTTCAGGTCTTTCATGGTATAACCTGTATGCTAGATTCATCTCAGTTAGCAGCTGAGTTAAGTAATTTTTTGAAGGTGTTCACAGCAACCTTTCAGGAGGGCTGGTCCATCATACCATATTGGGATAGAAGCAATTCACAGGGTCTCATCCTCTGTGAAAACAAAAGAAGGACTTTTCCAAAGCATTATAACCTTAGATCCAAATTTTGAAGTCAAGGTATTTTCAAAATATCTATCTTGGATTTTTTCAGCAGCATTTATAAACAATTATCTTTTAGCAGCTGTTGCTCCTTCCTCAGCATTCAGACAATTCAAAGAGAGCATAATAGCATACAGTATCAAGATTCTCTGTGTATTTTCCATCTTTGTGCAGCTTTATTTTAACCTCTATTTCGTTTATTTTTACTTTTATTTTTTGAGACAGGTTCTCTGTATATTTTTGTCCTGGAATAACTCTGTAGACCAGGCTGTCCTTGAACTCACAGAGATCCATTGTCTCTGCCTTCCCAGTGCTGGGATTAAAGGTGTGTCCTACCACACCTTGAAGTCACAGAGGTCAATCTACCTCTGCCCCTTGAAGTCTCAGAGGTCAGTTTACCTCTGCCTCTCAAGTGTTGGGATTAAAGTTGTGTACCACCACACCCAACTACTCCCTTTTTTTTTCTTTTTTACTTTTAAGAACTTTAACCTTTAGCCTACATATATTTCATCACACTGTAAACCATTTAGAGGTTTTCTTTGTCTTTGAATCTCTCTTTACTGTATATCTTTCTTTTTCTGACCACATGAGTCTTTATGGAGAGGATTAAAGCTGTGGCTTTGATGGCTAGATCCAGCCCATTTTTTTGCTTTCCAGCCTCATGGCGGAGGTACTGGATGTAGCTCATAGACCACATTCAGTCGGACTGCCTGCCTGAAAGAGTGAGAGTTTGCCCTGGCAGGACAGCCCAGAAAGCCAGCATTTTAAAATGGTGCAACTTTTTTCCTGCCATGGCTGAAAACCAAAAAGCATGCGTTCAGCTTTTCACCAATACTGTTTAAGTGTTTCGTGGCAGGGCCTCTTAAAAGAACTGTAGGGTTTTGCAGCTAAAGCTGAGTCAGGAAGCCTCTCTTAGATGAGAGTACTTGCTTACCTCTAGCAAGAAGAGCAGACCCGAGAAATTGCTGCTACCAAGTTATCCATGTCTGGGCACCATTTGTAGTTATGGGGCAAGCAGGCCTGCTTTTTGTGCCACCCGGCTCCAGCACAGCTATCTTACCCATGAAATAATAACATAGAAACCGTATTCATTTAAACACTGTTTGGCCCACTATATCTAGTCTCTTCTTGGCTAACTCACATATCTTGATTGACCCATTTCTATTAATGTGTGTAGCACCATGAGTGGTAGCTTACCGAGAAGATTCTAACCTGCGTCAATCTCAGATAGGAGAGCTATGCGTCTGCCTCATTGCCTTCTTCCCAGCATTCTGTCCTGTCTTCCCCACCTACTTATGTTCTGACTTATCAGGCCAAGAGGTTTTATTTATTAATTAACCAATGAAGGCAACAGAGAGATAGAAGACACTCCTACATCAAAGTATCTAATTTTTCATTATTTAAGCCATCATATATGCTAACTCTTGGCCTATAAAATAACAAAGGTTGCAGAAAAAAAAATATATATATCAAGGAAAGAGACTAAAGTTGACCTGGGATCATCAACAAGATCTCAAGAGTTCCATAACTAGTTTCAGAACGTATGGACATAGGGGTGGGTACAGAGCTGAACCAAGGTAAGGCACCCAGGTGTTCAGGTAACATAGCATGTACTGTAAGCAATGGAAACAGGAAGGAGGTTGGAATTAACCCAGCTTAAGGTGCCAGGCATACAGAATCTGATAACTATTGTGGGAGAAAGAAGAACTAGGAATTGTGTTAGTTCCTACCCACGTTAGAGTATCTGTGGTAAGGTATTCACATATGGGACACCACATCAGATAGCGGTAGAGGCAAAGAGCTTCCAGACATATACTGATAGCTGGATAGTGACTGTTATTGTGGACAATAGCTGACTCCCAAAAGATGAGAGAAAGAACCTGTGGTCATGAATAGCAGTCATAGAAAATAAAAGACATTTAAACCTTATTATAACTTAGGCCTCTTTTGATTATTGCAAATGTTTCCATGGAAATAGTGAAGTGGATTTTAATAAAAAGGAAAGATAAAGCCCACCAACTAACTAACTCCCGATGTACAAGTACCAGCACTGAAAAATAAAGGGACATTAAATATAAAGACAACATGTCCCCTCAAAAATTAGTTATCCCGTAGTAATGGTGCCAATGAGAATGACTTGGAAGAATTTCCAGATAAAGAATTCAAAAGAATGATTAGTTATGTTCAAACAGCTCAGAGAACACATTAATATGCTACAAGTGAACAAATCTAAAAGCTGAATGAAACAAAGAAATCAATTCAAGATATGAAAATAAAATTCAAGGGAGAGAGGAGGATAATTTTGAAAAAGTAAAAGAAATAATTCTGAAAATTAAAAACTCAATAACACAAGTAAAATCTCTCAGTGGAAATCCCTACTGATAGCAGTAGAAAACCAAGTGCTAGAGACTGAAGATAAAGTAGAAGAATTGAACTATTCAGTAAAGGTAAATGATAAAATTTAAATGTGTACACATTTAAATATATACATATTTAAATTATATTATATATGAATGTAACATGGGAAAGAACTGGGATACCATGAAATGATGAAATATAATTCTGGACATAGATAAAGGATATACTACACCAAATGTATATAGAAAATATTTTCAATATAATAATAAAAGAAAACTTCCCAAGCAGATAAAGAGATGTACATTAAAGTTCAAAAGACCTATGGAAGAACAAATCCACAGGATAAGAATTAAACTCATAATGGGATAATTAAGACACTGAAAAATACAGTTTTTAACAAGGTAGTATGGAAAGCTACAAGAGAGAAGAGTCAAGTTACTTATAAAGGCAAAGCCATCAAAAATAATAGCTGATTAATGGAAACTTTTGAAGCCAGAAGAGCATTGAAAGTGGTAACACATATTTTGAAAGACTATAACTGCCAACACACACTCTTATATCCAGAAATACCATCCCATAAAATTTGAAGAAGAAAATTAATTAAAGTAATATAAGACCATCAAGCAAACTCTACAGAGAATATTGTAAGGGATACTTTGTACTAAAGAGAATGATAAGTATACACAACAGGACACAGGGGATAAGTAAATAATACCAGGAGAATGAATCAAAAGAGTTTTAAGAAAACAACAATAATGACAACAACATAAAGTTAACAGAATGACAACAAGTAATACACTGCTCTCAACAATAGTTCGGAAAACCAGCTTTCTCAATTACTCAATAAAATACCCAGACTAGGGCCAGAGAGGTGTCTCGGTGTTTAAGAGCACATACTATTCTTCCAGAGGACCTAAGTTTGGCTCCCAATACCCCTATCATATGGCTCATAATTGCTTGTAACTCAATCAGCTTCAGGTGATCTTGTGTCTCTGTCCTCCACAGGCACCCATATTCATAGAAAATACTCACACCATACACACAGAGAGATACATAATTAAAAATAAAAAAGGACATGGACTATATATTGTATTAGAAAACAAGAACCATATATCTGTTGTCTCTAAGAATCATATCTAACCCTGAACAAATGTAAGCCACTTTAAGGTAAAGAAAGGGATGGAAAAAAGATTCCAAATTAATGGAGCTAGGAAATGTGCAGGTATAGCTATTCTAATATCAGACAAAATAGCCTTTAACACAAACCCTTAAGAAGAAATAAGTTAGGTTAGTTCATATTTAGTGAACAGTCCACCAAGAAGATACTATATTACAAATCATATACAAACAAACACAAATGCATCAAGTTTCTGAAATCAAATGCTACTAGATGTAAAACCACAGATTAACCTCAAGACAGTAATAGTAGGTGACTTCAGTGTATAACTCTCATTAATAAACAGGTCATTCAGACAAAAAAGAAGGAAAGAAATAAACATAGGAGCAAAATGGCATCATAAATCATATATATATATATGTATATATATATATATATATATATATATATATATATATATATATCAGACTTCTACAGAAAATTCCACCATACTCTCCAAAACAAAGAAACTACAACACAACACATTCTTCTCAGAAGCCAACAGAACATTCTTAGAAATTGATTATACATTAGTCTACAAAGTAGTCTCAAAAATATATGAAAATTGAAGTAAGATTTATATTCTATCTAACCAGAATGGAATAAAGCTGGATGTCAATGGCAATAGAAACTATAGAAACTACACAAATATATTGAAACTAAACAACATACTACTGCAAGATAACTGTGTTAAGGAAGAAATCAAGAAAGAAACATAAAAATTTCCAAGATTGAATGAAAATAATAGTA
The DNA here is from genome assembly GCF_950005125.1 of Chionomys nivalis. Taxonomy (NCBI): domain Eukaryota; kingdom Metazoa; phylum Chordata; class Mammalia; order Rodentia; family Cricetidae; genus Chionomys; species Chionomys nivalis. The sequence continues at coordinate 105,537,065 of NC_080112.1, read as the reverse complement.
TAACAAAACAATACGAGACACAGTTAAGGTAATCTTTTTTATACAGAGACTAATTTTATATGCATGAGTGTGAACCTGAGTGTATGCATGCATACCACACATATGCAGAAGTCCTCGTAAGTCAAAACATAGTGCTGGATACACTGCAACTAGATTTACAGGCAGTTTTGCACTAGATGCTGGGAAACAAACCTTTGTCTTGTGCATAAACACTAAGAACTCTAAACTACTGAGCCATCTCTCCAGCCACAATGAAGGCAGTCTTAAAAGGAAATAATTCTTTTTCAATTTTCTCTTTTTAATGTTCTTTATTTTTTGAGAATTTCATACAATATATTTAGGTCACATTCTTCACATCCCCAGATCCTCCCCTATCAACTCAATTTCATGCTTTTTCTCTTAAAGAAAAACAAAAAAACTAAAACAAAAGAAAAACAGAAAAAGCACCAAAAATTATGAAAAATATGGAGTTCAATCACAAGTCCTGCCCTGGAGGGTGTCTAATGTACAAAGTGTAAGTCCACTGAAGAAAAATGATTTTCCTCTCCCAGTAGCCAGTAGCTACCAGCAGCGAATAGCTTCTTGCTTAGGAGTATGGATCTGTGTCCAATGTGGAAAAGGAACATTGTAAGATATAGATGTGGTAGATGACTTCAATAGTGTTTTCCAAATACAACAGGCTGATATACATAAAACTTGCAGAATCTGCGACAGTATGCATAAGACCTACACATTATAACACTAACTGTTTATATTTTAAATACTTCAGAAAGAGCATAAATAACTTAATGATATCACTTGTAGATTTGGAAAACAAGAACAAATTAAGTCCCTAGAAACTGTATATGAAAAGAATTAATAATCAAATCAGGTTTGAAATTACTGAAATGGTATAAAAATATAAAGAATAAATAAAATTAAGAGACAATTCTTAAAAAATATCAACAAGATTAACAAATTCTTAATCAAACTCACTAAAAGAAAGAGACAGAACACCCAGGTAAATAAAATTAAGAATGAATAAGGCATGAAAAAAAAATCAAAATGTCCAGAATATTAAAAAGGTCATACTTTAGAAACCCATCACTCACTAAACTGGAAAATAAAGAAACTCTCAACAGGATGGATTTATATCACAATTCTACCAGATGTTCAATCCAGAACTATAACAAATTCTGCTAATTTATTATACAAAACAGTAAAAGAAAAAATACTTTCAAACTTTGGATAATAAATTGGTATTTTTCTAAGACCAAAAAGAGATAAAGACAACACAAAAAGAGATCTATAGACCAATATCCTCAATAAACAAATACTAAAATTCTTGATGAAATGCTTGTAAACTTAAAAAAGAACCACACCAAAAAGATGAAAAAGATCATTCACAAGTGGACTTGGTCATAGAGGAGCAGAAGTGGTTCAATGTACGCAAACATGTAAGTGAAATAAATCATATAAATTAATTAAATACCAAAAATCACATAGTCACATCAACAGATTCAGGAAAATCCTTTGACAAAATTCAATATTCCTTCATGATAACAGTAGTAGAGAGGATAGCACTAGAGGGAACAAACCTCAGTTTGGTAAAGGATAACTATTACTAATGTACAGGCAACATTGGCCTACAGGGAGAAAAACTATAAGTAATCTTATTAAAGTAAGATTAAATCATTTACATTCCAAGTTACCTTTATTTATGGTGTTTTAGCACAGCAATAGAAACTCCAACTAGGATAAAAATTGATACTAGGTCATGAGGTATTGCTGTGACAAAACCTGAACATATATTTTTGGGTAGATCGTGGAAGGATTATTGCTGCGCCCCACACCCCCGTGTCTGCGCTCTGTGCACTGGCACCCAGTTCGCGATCTTCAGGCAAGGGGTCTGGAGGTTAAAATACACAGACACACACAGACAGAGAAACAATGACACAGGTCATCCTTGATTTCCCCAAGAATGCCCCCTTTACTGTGTTCAGGGGCAGATTATATAGAGATAGCCATGCCCCAGCCAAACCCACCAGAAAATATTCTCCTGCCATCAGGAACTCCTGAAGGTCTCGTGCTCAGAGCAGCTATAGGTACTCAGATCAGGGGATTACAAGAAATTCAGGATCTGAGGTCTCACTGCTCCCAACTTCTCCCCCACTAAATTTTTTATAAAACAGAAGACCCTCCGACCACACAGCCTTTTCGTCACTTTGATTGAACCTGTACTCAAGAGATTTTGACTGTTGTTCTTTTGGGAGGGACTACATCCCAGAAGGTCCCTACGTGTAGAGGCTGTGACGTCACGCCTAACCAGGGAAGACCACATTTCCCCGAAGCACTCAGCATTCGATGAAAAGGCCGTGCATGCACAAAGAGTACAGCGTCCCGCCAGACCACATTTCCCAGAAGCACTCAGCGTTCGATGAAAAGGCCACACATGTGCAGGACACACATTTCCCAGGAGTACCTAGCATGCCTTAAAAAGCCAGACACCATTACCCCCTCCCCATTTTCACCCCCCTTTCCTCACTGTCACCACGCCCCTTCCCCCAATAAATTCGACCATGTGGGATCATTGTGTCTCATGTTTCCTTTCCAATTCCATGGAAGAAACCAAAAACTGTCCCCCCATCCTCTCCCCTAGGCTGGCTAATGGATGCCCTTTGGCCTCATGCTTTAATTCCTTCTGTTAAGTTATCTACACATGTCCATCTCTTCTCAAAAAAAAAAAAAAAATGGCCCCAGTATTCCTTAGAGGGTAATTGCAAATGGCCTCCTAACGGCTCCTTTGACCTGGACATTTTACAGAAGTTAGCTAACTACTGCCACCGTTCAGCCAAGTGGAAGGAACTCCTCTATGTCATGGCTTTCTTTAATATGGCCCTTAAAACTGATCCCTCCGTTGTTGCTCATTGTTCACCTGCTCACACGTTTTTAGCTATGCCATCTCTTCTGGAACCCTCTGCTCCTGCCATGAACCCCACAGACGAACCTCCACCCCACCCCACCCCCCGGCCTTAAAGAGCCACCTCCTCCCGCTCAGTCCAGTCAAGCGACACCTCACCTACACCTCCTTCCTCCAAAGTTTTTTCTAGGCACAGGAAGGACTCACCTGAGTCTTCCCCTCATAATGCCTCCAAACATTCCACTTCTAGGTCTCTGGAAGTCCCATGTAAATCTCCTTCCAGGTCACCTAACCATTCTCCTTCTAGGTCCCCCCAAAAAATCTCGTTCCAGATCTAAAAGGGCCTCACCTAGCTCCTCCAACTCCGCTTCCTCCTGCTCTCCCTCTCCCCGCTGCAGGTCATGCAGGCAGCCGGAAGCCTCTTCAGACTCATCCTCCTCATGCCCCTCCCTCCCTACTCCACCCCCTCGTCTTCCAAAGCCCTGTCAGGTTCCCTTTCCTCTCGCCGTCTTGCGCTGGCACCTTCTTTCACCCCTCTGCTCATGTGTTCACGTGCTGCCACGGAGTCTAATCCTACTAAGCCAAGTCTGCTGCCATCCTGCTGCTGAGGGAGGTGGCTGGTGCAGACAGATTGGTGAGGGCCCATGTCCCGTTCGCCTTGTCCGAGCTTTCCCATATAGCCAAATTGCTTGGATCCTATACGTCTAATCTTACCACTTTCATAAAAGAATTCCAGTATATAACCCAATCATACAACCTTACTTTCCACAACATTTTTATGATCCTGTCTAATAACTTACTTCCCAAGGAGTGTAGGCATGTCTGGGAACAGGCCAGACAATGCAGATGAAGTTCACCAAACTCTAACCTCCCATTCCCCAGGGGCAGATGTGTTCCCAGACCAAGAACCACACTGGGATTATAATACCCCAGGTAGGATCTTGGCCAGAGACTGTTTTTTAACTTGCCTCATGATGGGTCTCCGCAAGGCTTCCCTCAAGCCGGTAAACTATTCTAAACTCACAGAAATTATTCAGGACACTAAGGAAAATCCTTCTACATTTTTGGAATGCTTACTAAAGCTCTGTTGCAGCTCACAAACCTGGACCCAGAATCCCCCGAGGGCAGACAGCTCCTGAAGACCCACTTCTTCAACCAATGTTATTCAGACATCAAGACCAAGCTCAAACATTTGGAGAATGGTCCCCTAACCCCACAGGCACAGTTCCTGGAGGCAGCTTTTAAAGTGTACCATGTGAGAAACGACAAGGCTCGTAATTACTGCCACATGATAACCACACCCGCCCGGCCAGCCGAGGTGACAGACTACCTGACCTGTCCTGTTTGTGTCCCCTCCCCCACGCCTCCCAGTGTGTGTGAGACACCAGACCCGTGTTTCAAGTGTGGTAAGACAGGTCACTGGGCCCGGGGATGCCCTAATCCTCATCACAGTCCCAGGGGTCCTTGCCCAAGGTGTCACAGGAAAGGCCACTGGTCAGTAGACTGCCCTCATGCATTCGGTGACAGGGGGGCAATGGACCCAGAAAATTCCCAGGCTTAGCCCTGGAAGATTGAAGGTGCCCAACTGCCACTCCCATCTGTAATCAGGAGCCATGGGTAATTCTCACTGTGTCAGGATGGCTCATCTCGTTTCTCTTGGATACCGGAGCAACATATTCGGTTCTGAGGGAATTCTGGGAGCCAACCTCTCCTTCAAGCTCCCCTATTGTCGGGGTAGGGAGACAGCCTTATTTACCTCGCCAGACTCCACCTCTCAATTGTGTGTTTAGAGGTATTTTTCTCACTCATTCATTTCTAGTTCTGCCGACTTGTCCAGTCCCACTTATGGGAAGAGATCTTCTGACTAAGTTGGGAGCCTCCATTTCTTTTGTGCCCCCCATTCGCTTTATTCCAGATTCATCAGTGACGCAGCTGCTTCCTCTCCTGGTCCGGCAATCTTCTGACACTAACATGGTCTTTCCTCTTCCAGCCTCCCAAGTGGATCCTCTGGTGTGGGACACCCCAAATCCTGCCATCACTAAACACCATCCTCCCGTTGTTATTCAGTTAAATAACCCGACCAAGTATATTACTCAAGCTCAGTACCCCCTCTCTTCCCAAAGCCTCAGAGGACTGAAACCCGTAATTTCTGACCTTTTAAGAAAAGAGCTGCTCCGCCCCACCTCTTCTCCCTTTAACACCCCTATACTGGCTGTTAAAAAATTCTAATGGGAATTATTGTCTGGTTCGGGACCTCTGGCTTATTAATTCTGCTGTTGTTCCTTTGCACCCAGTCATCCCTAATCCCCTCACCCTTCTGTATAACATCCCTCCAGGAACCTCCCACTTCTCAGTTTTAGACCTCAAGGATGCTTTTTCTCTATTCCTCTCAGCCCTCAACTCAAAACATCTTTACCTTCACCTGGACAGATCCTGATACTGATTTCTCCACACAACTAACCTGGACCGTTCTCCCCTAGGGATTCCGGGACAGCCCACACCTCTTTGGCCAAGCTCTGGCCTCTGATCTGCTCTCACTGTCCCTCCATAAATCAAAACTGGTACTCTATGTTGACGACATCCTGCTGTGTAGCTCATCTTTGGAGATCAGCAGGACTGATACTGCTGCCTTATTAAATTTCTTATCCAAAAAGGGCTATAGAGTCTCACCTTCCAAGGCTCAATTGTCTACCACTCAGGTAACGTATTTGGAAGTAACCATAACCCCAACCCAAAAGGCTATCACTCTGGACAGAAAAAAAAAAACTAATTCAATCTCTTTCAGTTCCTTCCACCAAAGAAGAGGTATTATCGTTCCTGGGAGTGGCTAGTTTCCTGTGTTCCTGGATCCCCTCCTTCTGCCTCCTCGCCCGCCCCCTATATGAAGCAGCTCTCAGCTCTCTGCATGAGCCCCTTCTCCATCCCATTACCAAACCCTTCCAGAGACTCCAACAGGCCCTTAATCAGGCTCCAGCTCTCCATCTTCTCCCGCCCCTTTTCTCTTTACATAGCAGAGAAGGAGGGATATACCCTTGGGATCTTAGGACATCAATTGGGACCTTCCTTCACACCTGTAGCTTACCTGTCAAAGAAGATGGACCTCACCACTCGGGGCTGGGCACCCTGCATACGTGCTTTGGCAGCTGCTGAACTTCTTATTCGTGAGTTGAAGAAACTAACCTTCTCTCATCATAACCTGTCCAACCTCTTAACTTACAAAGACTAACAGACCCTATCCCCTTCTCGAGTTCTTTCCTTTCAGGTGGCACTGGTGGAAGATGCCAGTCTCACATTTCAATGCTGCCCACCCCTTAATATCTCAAATCTTCTACCTCAACCTAATGTTAATGATTCCCCATCCCACTCCTGCTTTGAGGTCCTAGAGGACCTACTACCTCACCCCTCACATATACAGGAGTGCAAACTGTCCCAAGCTACTTATACCTGGTACACAGACAGCAGCTCCTTTTTATGTAATGAGACCTCTAGAGCAGGCTATGCCATAGTATCAGATACAGAGATAGTTGAGGTGAGGGCACTCCCTGCTCATATTACTAACCAGTAGGCTGAGCTGATAGCTCTCACCCGCACCTTTCAACTAGCCAAGGGACAACCTTCAAATGTTTACACAGACTCTAAATATGCGTTTCATATCCTGCTGTCTCACACGGCTATCTGGAAGGAGTGCGGGCTTCTCATGACAAAAGGAGGATCTATTACTAACTCAGAGCATATTATGGACCTGCTGAAAGCTTCCCATCTCCCTAAAACTATAGGAATTATTCACTGTCGGTCTCATCAGTCTGACAGCTCTATTGTTTCCAAGGGAAATAATCAGGCTGACAGAGCAGCTAAGGCAACAGCACTCCAGAGCCTAGATCTACCTCAGTTACCTCAAGGAGTCTTTACAACACAGCCCACAGCCTCACAGACACCTCCTGACACCCAACAGATCCTGTCCTATCTACACCAGCTCTTTCTTCCTAATAACAAAGCTCTACTTCATTTTGTCAGGTCTCATCTTCAACCCACACCTGAGGATATCAGATTCCTAAAGGTGATTATCACTGCCTCCTGTCAGATCTGCCAAAAGTCAGATCCTAGGACCAAATACCATAGCTTCCCTTTCCCTACTCACCAGGCCAGGGGCTCCCTTCTGGGAACTGACTGGCAACTGGATTTTACTCATATGCCCACAGTCAAAAAATAATAAATATCTCCTGGTCAGCCGTGGATACAATGTCTGGGTGGGCCAAAACCTTCCCCACCACTAACAAGAGAGCCCAGACAGTCTCTGATGTTCTTCTCCGAGAAATCATTCCCCAGTTTGGAATTCCAACTTCTCTTCATTCAGATAATGGCCTGGAGTTTACTTCCCAGATTTCTCAAAACCTGTCTAAGGCCCTCAATACCCCATGGAATTTCCATATCCCATACCACCTTCAGTCTTCAGGTAAGGTAGAATGGACTAACCACACTTTGAAGGATGCCATCATTAAAATGTCACAGGAACTTCACCTCAACTGGGTAAGACTTCTACCTCTGGCCCTTCTCAGGCTCAGGGCTCTCTCCAAAGGCCCTCTTTTCATCTCACCCTTTGAACTCATGTATGACCGGCCGGTTTTAACACCCGGCCTCTCATCGGGAACCTCTCCCCTTCCTGACCACCTGCTCACTCCCCTACTTTTCCACCTATGCTTGCTACTGTGGGACTTCACTTAACACTCATTACCTCAATCATGTGCTAACACATGTCCACTGCCGGTTAAAATAGGAGATCAGGTATTATTTTCACCCCCAGGCCAACGTCCCTCACCCCTTTCCCCTAAATGGCAGGGTCCCCTCAGAGTAATTCTTTTAATTCCCACAGCTCCCAAGCTTGAGGAACTTCCTCACTGGATTCACCTATCACATCTTAAACCGTTCACTTCCACGGCTCAAGACAATCCTCCATACACGGTAACACGATAACTCAGACAAGATCTTGTTCTCTTAAGTTCCAGAGGACACCAAGTTCAGCCCTCTCTACTCCAGTATAAGGGAAATAGTGGTCCCATCCTTCATTTAATCCTCTTGTGCTAACACATCCTCCCTTCTCCTCTAAATTTCTAAATAACCATTTAGCTGTCATTACAGAAATCATCATCAGACATGGAGCCAAAGGTTAAGCAAATTCTTAACAAAGTTCCTTGACATAACAGGTTTGCCACTGACTGCAGCAGTGTCTCCTGCATGTTAAGGTATGCACGGTTAAAAAATCTATTTTTTTTTTAGGATTTTCGAGACAGGGTTTCTCTGTAGCTTTTGGGTTCCTGTCCTGGAACTAGCTCTTGTAGACCAGGCTAGCCTCGAACTCACAGAGATCTGCCTGCCTCTGCCTCCCACGTGCTGGGATTAAAGGTGTGTGCCACCACCGCCCTGCTAAAAAATCTATTTCTTTTAAGACATTTTTTTTTTTAAATTCCAAGAAGCCAGTCCGACCCACCCGAATGAAGCAGGTCCGAATGGAACAAGTATCTTTAACGGAATAAGTACCATTTAATTTTTTTATCATTCTTAACCCCAAACCTCCTAACCCCCCCCCACGCCAAATCCCCCTTTAATTTTTTCTCTCTACAAATGCAACTTTTGTTTTTCAGCATCTTACGATGACCCAGCTCCTCAAAAGTTAGACAGATGCGGTTTGAATCAGCCATCCCAAAACATCAACAAACAGGACATGATCAACAGGACATCATCAGGATACATTGGACATCCCCCGGACCCCTCTACGCCCAAAGCCAGCAGGAAGCAGTTATGAGAGACCGGGCTATGCCCCATTCCCTACCCATTAAGACCATCATCCCCCCCCAATTTTTAATAAAACCAAAAGGGTGGATTGTTGTTCTTTTGGGAGGGACTACATCCCAGAAGGTCCCTGCGTGTAGAGGCTATGGCGTCACGCCTAACCTGGGAAGACCACATTTCCCAGAAGCGCTCAGCGTTCGATGAAAAGGCCACGCATGCACAGGACACACATTTCCCACGAGTTCCTAGCATCCCTTAAAAAGCCAAAGAAGTCATTACCCCCTCCCCTTTTTCACCCCCCCTTTCCTGTGCCATATCCCTTCCCCCAATAAATTCGGCCACGTGGGATCACCGCGTCTCGTGTTTCCTTTCCGATTCTGTGGAAGAAACAATAGTGACAGCATTTCCTCAGGAGAATACTGGCTTTTAGGGAATTTGGGCATTGTCAATCTGTCTGGCTACTTCCTGCTGAGCCGGAACACTGCATTCTTAGGGGTATTTACTGCAATTTACTGCCATTTTCCAGCGCTCAGTCGCACATCGAGGCAACAGGGGAGAGGTGGAGGCTCCACCTCCCGACTGAGCTGGAAAGTGGAGGCTTGGCAGGGCGGAGCAGCAGGCCCCGACCCAGTCAGGGTGGCATGGATCCTGTCCCAGCCAGTTGCCCAGGGCTGGAACAGAGGTCCAGGCCAACGGGCCTTGTGGCAGTTAAGCTGCGCTTCTGTGCCCTGAGGCCTGTGCTGGAAGCTGGCCTAGTGTTCTTGCCTCATTGGTCCTCGAGGCAGGTCCTGGGGTTTGCATGCATTGTAGCCCCTCAGCACCCACTGCCTGGAGCCACTTGGCCTTGGAGCTGCCACTCACACTCCACTGCAACATTTCAGGAGGTCTCAGGGATTCAAACCACATGAATATCGAATAAATCCTTAGGCTCTCATCATCTATGGAGACAAAAACAGAACCTCCTTTCCAAAACGTCAAATTCTTAAGCCCATATTTTAAAGTCAAGATACCTTTCTTAGCAGTTCCTAGAATCAAATGTCTTTCTCCAGTTCAGAACACAAAAGACAACACATTCAACATACCATATATCTGTACACATTTATCTTTTTATGCTATATACATTCTATCTTTTTCCAATACATACGTCCCCTCCGGCCGGAGACAACCCTGTTCATTTATCCCTCTTTCTTGGTTGACTTTCACTTGCTGCCAAACCGAGTGAAGGATTAACACATATACCCCAATTCACCCTCACCTTCTGAGGGCGACCTCTCAGCATTCTCTAGTTCCTGATATCTCGGCTGGGACTACAATTTCCATGCCCCACACCCCCGTGTCTGCACTCTGTGTGCTGGCACCCAGTTTGCGAGCTTCAGGCAAGGGGACTGGAGGTTAAGATACACAAACACACAGAGACAGAGAGACAGTAACACAGGGCATCCTTGAATTCCCCAAGAATGCTCCTTTATTGTGTTCAGGGACAGATTATATAGAGATAACCACGCCCCAGCCAAACCCACCAGAAACCACTCTCCTGCCATCAGGAACTCCTGAAGGTCTCATGCTCAGAGCAGCTGTAGGCACTCAGATCAGGAGATTACAAGAAATTCAGGATCTGGGGTCTCACTGCTCCCAACAGATTTGGCACTTTGGGCTAGAAAAGCAATTGAGTGTTCAGAGCTCAATAAACTATTGTGGAAACTTAGAAGATACTGCTGAGAGGAGTGTGGGTAATGGAAGCCGTGTTTGTGAGGAAACTTTTGAGAGCTCCTTATTAAAGGCTCTATCAAGACCACTTACATGATAATTTAAATCAAAAACCACTAGAGTGAAACCTTTTCTTTGCTGGGACAATTGATCTAGGTGAGCTGAAGCTGATGATTTTGCAGGATCACCAGACCCTACATTCACTGTTCAACTATTTGCTGCTAATAGAGTTTGAAAGATGAGAAATCATTGCCTTCAATTATGTAGCTACACATAATTTCATCAGGCTTCAGTGGATAATTTTAATCCAATTGTCACACAGATTATGTGGTTAAACTAAATGGATCACTGAACAAAACCAAAATTTATGAATTTTGGAGCAAGATTTGTAGGAATGGAGGGGTCAAACAGGATAGAGTGGTGATAAGCAAGTGTGTTTTGTGGGAGCGGGTAATGAGAATATATTGCATAAAGTCTTGCCAACATGACTGCCCAGATGTAAGCTGAATAAGGATAACACCAGTGAATATGCCAAACTGGACAGAGTAAAGCCAAAGAAGCCTCAACCTCACAAAAAGAAGTATAGGCAACTGAGGGAAGCTGGGAATGAGAGTAGTCCTTTGCGAAAAGAGCATGCCCATTGATTGCCAAATACCAAAGAGTCAGGACTGAAAACATTCATAAAGGTAGCATTATATGGTCTAAACAGATTATATTTAGGAAATGCATGCAATAATAATTAGAATAAAAAAAGAGACCAAGAATTTTAAAAGGAGTGGGAATGGGTATTTTGGGGTATCTTAGTTAGGTTTACTGTTGCTATGATAAACACCATGGCCAAAAATACTTGGGAAAGAAGGGGTTTATTTGGCTTACAATTCTGTATCACTGTTCATCATTAAAGGAAGTCAGGACAGAAATTCAAAAAGGGCAGTGTCCTAGAGATAGCAGCCAATTGCAGAAGCCACAAAGAGGTGCTGCTTACTGGCTAACTCCCCATGGCTTGCCAGCCTACTTTCTTATAGATCCAGGACCAGCCCAGGAATGCCACCACCCACAATGGGCTAGGCTCTTCCCCAACAATCACTAATTAAGCAAATGCCCTACAGCTAAATTTTATGGAAGCATTCTTTACAATGGGAGTTTCCTATATTCAGATAATTCCAGCTTGTATCAAGTTGACATGAAACTATCCAACACAATAGACCCCTGTCAACTTGACACAAAAACACATCACTGTTAAACTCCAATCTTTCCTTTTTTGTTCATACCGAAGATTACACATTAATAAAGACAGCAAGATATAAAACTTTTTACAACTTAAAAAGCCTTACAGTCTTACAAATTTAAGCACTTTAAAAGTTGTCTCTTTAAAAATATCCAGTCTGTTTTAAAATTCAAATTCTCTGCAAAATCCCTAAGTCTCTCTAACTTTTTAAGTGTGAAGTCTCTCATCTGTGATCTCTTGTAAAATAAAAAAAAGTCCTTTTTTTCCTTCAAGAGAGAAGAACCAGGGCATAGTCACAATAAAAACAAACCCAAACTCCGAAAGTGTAAAATAACTCAATGTCCAATATCTGAGATCCATTCATGATCTTCTGGTCTCCTCCAAAGTGTTTGAACAACTTCTTCAGCTGTGCCCTCTGCAGCACACACAGTTTCTCATCTATGCTCTGGCTGGCTCCACTCCACAACTGATGCTGTCTTTGGTGGTCATCCTCCACTGCACTGGTACCTCCAAAATGCTAGGGTCTGCTGCTCCAAATGCTGGAGTCCTCTGCTGTAAATGGGTTGCACTTATCCTTGTAGCCTCTCTTAAGCTGTCTTCATGGTGCCGAGCCCCAACTTCTATGCATGACCCCTTCAATTCTGTGTCTTCAACTGCTACTGAGGCAGCACCTTCACTGATAGCCTTTCCTGACCTCCCAAAGTTCCAAACCCTGGCTGTTCTCCATGACTTCTTCATGCTTCTCAAAACCAGTACCACCTGAGCAACTCTTTCACTACTAAGCTTAGCTCTCAGCACAGTCGATGTACAACCTTGGCTGCCTCTGGAACACAGCTTGTATGCTGACTCTCAGGAAATACTTCTCAGATTTCACCTCAATGATGATGGTATTGTCTTACACATAACTAATTTTTCAGCTCTAGCTGTTGATCATCAACTGTCCTAGTAAAAGAAAGATTTTACTTTAGTGGTTCTGGTCATTTCAAATCACAGACAATTCTTCTCCAGTTGACTAGAACCCACAGATACTCCACACAAGTGGCCCAGTAGAGTTTTGCTTCCCTATGAAGCTTCACAAGGCAGGCCTCCATCATTTGCACTGCACTGCAATCAACATTCTTATCTTCAAGACTTCAACATAACAGCTCACTGAACTTTCATCACTCAATGAATTCTTTAGTGCAAAGTTCCAAAGTCCTTCCACAGTCCTCCTCAAAACAATATGAACAGGTCTGTCATGGCAATACTCTAATATTCAGGTACCAAGTTGTCTTAGTTAGAGTTACTATGGTTGTGATGAAACACGATGATCAAAAGAAACTTGGGGAAGGAAAGGTTTATTTCACTCAGAGTTCCACGTAAAAGTTCATCATCAAAAGCAGTGAGGGCAGGAAATTACACAGGGCAAGAACCTGGAGGCAGGAGTTGTTGCAGAGGCCATGTATAGGTGCTGCTTACTGGCTTGTTCAGCTTGCTTTCTTGTAGAACCCAGGAATGGGACCACTCACAATGGGCTAGGCCATTCCCATTAATCACTAATTAAAAATGTCTGACAGCATAATTTTATGGAGGCATTTTCTCAATTGAGGTTCCTCCCATTCTGATAACAATAGATTGTGTCAAGTAGATAAAAATATGCAGCACAGGGGAGGGAAAATTGTAATTAAATTGGTAATTTCAATTAAATTAAAATTTACAAAAATAACTCATTACATCCAATCAGAAGGAATTCATATAACTAACTTAGTGATATACCTAAAGGTCTAAGAAAACCTTAACAAAGCAAACTTCACAACAGTAAGGAGAAAAATATCAAAATCAAGGTAGAAACTGATGAAAAAGAAGGAAAAAACTCAGTTACAAAGAATCTCTGTAAAGATCTTTTGTTTAAGAAGATAAACAAAACCAAAAAAGCCATAATCAAATTAAACAAAAGATAAAGAAGCACAAATCAGTAAAACTAGAGATAAAAGGAGAGACACTGTAACACATAAATTGCAATTAAGAAAATCCTAAGGGCATACATTAAAAATCTATATTAAATTGGAAAACATAAAAGAAAGGGATTAATTTCTAAATGTATATGACATACCATAATTAAATTAAGATAAAATAAATAATCAAAACAAACCCATAGTCAACAAAGAGAATGAAACAGTAATAAAATTTCTTCCAATTATAAATCCCAAAACAAGATGAATTCACTGAGTTATAGCAAAACTTGAAAGGGAAAATAATGCCAATATTACTCAAAGTATTCCATAAAATGGAAAAGGAAGAAAGACTTTAAAACATTTTCAGCAAATTAGTAGAATGAAAAATTATACACAAAAACTTTAGTAACTTTCCTACATACCACTGACATTCACCCTAAAAAAAAATCAGAGAAACAATTTCATGCACAATAGACATTAAAATAAATACCTGGGTATAAACATAACCAAATTTTCAAAAGATCTCTACAATGAAAATTTAAGACACTAGAGAAATTGAGGAAGACACAATAGAGTGAAAAAGACACCCCTTCTCATGGAATAGAAGGCTAAATGTTGTGATCCCACCAAAAAATATCCTTATAGATTCTATAGAATTCCAATCAAAATTCCAGGGCCATTATTCCAAGCAATCAAATGAATAATTAGCAATTTATATAGAGGCACACACAAAAAAAACATAGTCAAAGCAATCATGAACAAAAAGAATCCATGGGAAGTATCATCAAACCTGATTTCAAATTATACTTCTGAAAAATAAGAAAACACAATGATACTGGCAAACACACACACAGTTTAACACACTAAAATAAAAGATGAGGATACAAGTCCATACAACTTCCACTACCAGATTTTAGCCAAATATATTAAAAATAGGCATTAGAGGAAAACATATTCAGCAAATGGTGCTGGGAAAATTGGGTTTCAAGGTATATATGCTGAGTTAGCAATCCAGGTTCAGAAAAAAGAAATAATCCATGTTGTTCCTGATAATCTTTTGTATTGTATTTGGATTAGAGTGCATATGGAGGCTAGGAAACTAAAAAAGAGTCATTGTGGGAAGGTGCACATAAAGGAAGAGAAGCAAAGTAGAATAATATTAAAACAAAAGTAGAAAAAGAGATTAGAAATGTATAATAAGGCAGGTGTAAGGAGATGAGGTAAGTGATGGGCAAGGAGCAGAATGTTAACTAAAATATAGGGAGTATGAAAAGACCATTTAGAATATAGATAGATAGATAGATAGATAGATAGATAGATAGATAGAAGATAGATAGATAGATAGATAGATAGATAGATAGATAGATACATAGATATTAGAACACATGTGATATGAAAGAAGGACAGAAATACTGAGGGTTAAGGGCTAAAATGGATTGTGCATAGGAAAGGATGGGACAGAGATTAGATTAATCCAAACTAGAAATGTATAAAAATGCTTCATAAAAGCCCAATAGTTTGTAAACTAATTATGCATCATACATTGTTTTAAAGGAATTTAAGGTTGGGCATGATCACATATGTCTTTAATTCCAACACTCAGAAGATAGAGGCAGGTATAGCTCTGTGAGTTCAAGACCAGCCTTATTGACACAGTAAATTCCAGGTCAGCCAGGATTTCGTAATACAACCCTATATCAAGGGGTAATGGGGGAAAGGATATTGCAAGAGATATTAATGAAATCCAGAAGACAGTAAAGATGTGCTTAAAACCCTGTATTCCAATGAATTGAAATATATATTAAAAAATTCTCACTGCCAGGTGTGGAATACTTCTCTACAAGTTATTAGTCGGAGAGTCCCCAAAGATCTCCAAAAGCTCTACAGCCTATTGAATTGCTCCTGGCTGTTCACCATAACTTGATGGTAAGACTATTCCTTAAGATTTCTGTTTTGGGTTTTCAGTTGCTGTAAAAAGACACCATGATTACAGCAACTCTTACAAAGGAAAACATTTCATTAAGGTAGCTGCTTACAGTTTCAGAGGTTTAGTTCATTATCACCATGACAGGGAGCATGGAGGCTGGGAGTATAGTGGTATGCAGGCAGACATGGTACTGAAGAATTCTACATTTTGATCAAAAGGCATCAGAAAGTAAAGTGTGACACTGTGAGTAGCCTGAGCATAAGAAACCTCAAAGCCAGCCCCCACAGTGACACACCTCCTCTAACAAGACAACACCAATTCCAATAAGGCCAAACCTCTTAATAGTACCACTCCCATGGGGGTCATTTTCTTTCAAACCACAACAGCACACACTTTATTTACAGAATACAGAGAAATAAAACTAGACCCAACAGGAAAATTTCTTCCTGCTAACTACCTTACACAGTACAAAACTGTGTTACACAGGCTCCTGGCAGAGAAAATATATGAATAGTCTGACCCAGAAAAGGACATTACACACTCTAAGATCAACTAACATGCCGGATAAGGTATGCCAACTGATGTATTAGAGGTATGGCTGTTTGGGGTAGCAATAGTTTCTGATTGGGTCCATTGTCTCTCTGAAGATTCGTGTATTCTACTATAAACCTTGTTAAAAGCCTATCACTCAGAAGGTCTTAAGTCTTACGGGTTGAACCTCTTACTGTTATTTTGCTAAATGGTCATGCTGTTAAACTGCTTTCTAAAAAATTATGTTTATAGTCATTGATCTGTGCTACTCTCAACTTTCATCAGAGAAATATCTTTCTTTAACACTCAGTGGTTAATGCAAAGATTCAAAACTGGTCAAAGTGCCAAGAATAAGTGATTGAATGCTCAACCCTAACTTTCTACATACCTCTATAGGCTCAAGGAACATCAAATTCTTCATTAATTGATGGAAAAACTGTAAGAGTATGAGAATGGGGAGTCATTCTGTCAAATGTTGTTTTCTAGGCATGATATGGCTATTGCATGTATGAATCACATAAGCTATGGTTACTTGTATAAGACCTGTACAAGAACAAGTAAATCAGCATTCCAGAATAAATGAGGGAGTTGATTATGAAGACCCACCCCTTGCTGAAGAGCTTTTTACATTGAAGGCTACTTGAGGACAGAGAGTCATTCTCTTTGTGGGGAGTGTAGATAGAAGTTCCATAGCCATTCAGTCCAAAAGAAACACACAGAGGCTTATATTAACTATAAACTGCTTGACCTATTAGCCAAGATTATTAAGGCTTATTATTAACTACACTTATTTTCATTATTAACTCAGGCTTATCATTAGCTAGCTCTTATAGCTTAACACATAATTCTTGTTTATGTTTAGCCACATGGCTTGATACCTTTTCTCAATGCAGCATTCTCATCTTGCTTCCTCTTTGTCTTGCTAGTGACTGCATCTCTCAGCATTTCCTCTCCCCAGGATTCTCTTAGTCTCCCCACCCCCACCTATACTTCCTGCTTGGTTACTGGGCAAGCAGCATTTTATTAAACTAATATGAGTGACAAGTCTTTACAGTGTACAAGAGCATTTTCCCACACCAGGTGTGAACACTAGTAAGTTGCCTATGCTCCAGTGAATGGCCTCATATCTAGGTACATATGGGCAGCACTAACTAGATTCATGGAAAATTTAAAAAAGAGTCTATGAAGTTATGAGGAAGACATTTTAGGGTATCTAAGTGTAGTAGGAGCGGTGGGCTGCATCCCGCCACCCGACTAGATTTCCTTGAAATAATTGCATGGAAATTGTATTCTTTTGAACACTGCCTGGCCCATTAGTTCCAGCCTCATATTGGCTACCTCTTACATATTGATCTAACCCATTTCTAATAATCTGTTTAACACCACAAGGTATGGCTTATCTAGCCTACATCCATCTCGGGGCAGAGAATCATGGTGACTGCCTGACTCAGCTTCTTTCTCCCATCATTCTGTTCTGTTTACTCTGCCTATGTAAGCTGCTGTCCTATCAAAAGGGCCAAGGCAGTTTCTTTATTTAACCAATGAAATTAACACGAAACAGAAGACTCTCCCCCATCATTTCTCCTTTTTCTGTTTAAACAAAAAAGAAAAGCTTTCACTTTAACATAGTAAGATTACATATAACAAAACAGTTATCAAGCAAAAATTACAGTTAAAATATTTATATATTTAGTCCTTTGTCATAACTAAGGAAAACTATAACTAACCATGCTTCAACTCTATCAAAGACTCCAGAAGGATATAATATTACCTAAGCAAACAAGAAGTCCAAAGCTCTAGAAATGATAGAGACAACTCGTTGCCTGTACAGTCACCCAAAGTTCCTCTGTACCGCTGGGGCATCCATCTTCGCCCAAAGTTCCATAGTTTCCAGCAGACATTTCCATGAAGCAGGAAATTCCAAAGACAGTTCAGTCACTTTCTGCTGTGTCCTGCAGAATATCTCGTAGACTCTTTCATAGGTCAAGAACCCCGAAAGACTGTCTCACCTTTAGGCAAGTTCAGTAGTCCTCTCTCTGCAGGTTCTTTGTGTCCAGTTTATGCAATTGTCCAGGCAAGAGCAGTTTCTTGCTGAAATGGCTAACCAACTCCATAAGAATCCTCTTCAATGCCCATCTTCCTCTCAAAGTAGATTGGTGTTGCCAGGAGCAGACGTGTCTCATTGTCATGAAAAGCCCTAAGTTATTAAAACATGAAATGCCATATTCTGCAGTCTTTGAAAGATATGAAGAATGTCTATCTAACTGAATATCTCTATATGATGTGGGAGTGTCATATCAATCTGTTGCTTTCACTGGTTAATTAATAAAGAAACTGCTTGGCCTGATAGGTTATAACATAGGTGGGAGGAGTAAACAGAACAGAATGCTGGGAGGAAGAAGATGTGAGCTCAGACTCTCCAGGGCATGCCTCTCCTCTCCAGGGCAGATGCAATGGAGCAAGCCACCAGGTCAGACATGCTGAATCTTTCCCAGTAAGATTGGTGCTACACAGATTACTAAAGATGGGTTAGTCAAGAGAGTTAGCCAAGAAGAGGCTAGACATAATGGGCCAAGTAGTGTTTAAAAGAATACAATTTGTGTGTTGTTATTTCAGGGCATAAGCTAGCCAGGCGGCTGGGAGCTGGGTAGCAGGAACGCAGCCCACAGCTCCACAGTACAGAATGGACCCAAATGCACTGAATCCACAGAAAGCCTGAGAAAATTAAGAAAGAATAGAGTAAAGCATGTTTTCTTGGTAGCAACAATTTCTCGGGTCTGCTCTGCTTGCTAGAGGCAAGTAAGTGCTCTCATCTAAGAGAGGCTTCCTGACTCAGCTTTAGCTGCAAAACCCTGCAACTCTTAAGAGGTCCTGCTAAGAAACACTTAAATGATGTTGATAAAAGCTAACTGCATGCTTGTTTCTTTTTAGCCATAGCAGGAAAAAAGTTGTGCTGTTTTAAAATGCGAGCTTTCTGGGTCATCATGCCAGGGCAAACTCTGACTCTTTCAAGCAGGCGGTCCTGACTGCGGAGCTTTTGAGTGTTAAACAACACTCAACTTGCTTGCTGGCAGGGACCTTGAAACGCCACAGAGTTGTGGCAATAAAAATGGCTATAGCCAGTATCTCTGCCATGAGGCTGGAAAGCTAAGGAATGGGCTGGATCCAGCCGTCAACTACCCATATTGCTCAGTAATTTAAAGACTCATGTGGTCAGAAAAAGAGAGATACAGTACAAAGATATTCAAAAACAAACAAACAAAAAACCTTTAAATGATTTACAGTATGTTAAAAATATATGCAGGCTTGAAAAAGAAAAAAGTTAGTTTTTAAAGTAAAGAAAGAAAGAGAGTAGTTGGGTGTTGTGGTACACACCTTTAATCCCAACCTTGGGAGGCAGGGGTAGATTGACTTCTGTGACTTCAAGGTGTGGTAGGACACACCTTTAATCCCAATGCCTGGGAGGCAGAGACAGAAGAATCTCTGAGAGTTCAAGTACAGCCTAGTCTACAGAGTTATTCCAGGTCAAAGGTATACAGAGAATCTGTCTCAAAAATCAAAAAATAAAAGTAAAAATAAACAAAATAGAGGTTAAAATAAAGCTCACAAAGATGGAAAATACACAGAGAATTTTGATACTGTATGCTATTATGCTCTGTTTGAATTGTTTGAATGCTGAGGAAGGAGCAACAGATGCTAAAAGATATTTGTTTATAAATGCTGCTGAACTAATCCAACATAGATATTTTAAAAATACCTTGACTTCAGAATTTGGATCTAAGGATATGATACTTTGGAAAAGAGATTCTTCTTTTTGTTTTCACAGAGGATGAGACCCTGTGGATTGCTTCCATCCCAATATGGTATGATAGACCATGCCCTCCTAAAAGGTTGCTGTGAACACCTTCAAAAAATTACTTCACTCAACTGCTGACTGAGATGAATCTAGCTCACAGGTTATACCATGAAAGACCTAAAAACAGCGCCCCCATTCAGCAGGAAGCAGTTTTGAGAGAAAAAACTGCACCCATATTCCCAAATATTGCTTATAAATGTTCTTTTACATTTAAAGGGGGATATGATAGAGATATGAATAATTTGCATTGGTATGGATTTGACTTTATTGATATAAATTTAAGGTCAATTTTGTTGTGTATATGTGTTTCTGATCTTGATTAAGGTAATGTGATTTTGTAGTTTATTTAAAAATGTAATGTATATAGGTTGTTAATGGATAATCATCTATAATAGTCAAGTTTGTAGTCATGTTAGTTAGATTTTCAAGATGTGCATAGATATATTTTAGATAGACATTCTTCATATCTTTCAAAGACTACAGAATATGACATTTAATGTTTTAATAACTTAGGGTTTTTCATGACAATGAGACATGTATGCTCCTGGCAGCACCAATCTACTTCAAGAGGAAGATGGGCATTGAAGAGGCTCCTTATGGAGTTTGATAGCCATTTGGGCAAGAAACTGCTCTTACCTGGACTATTGCATAAAGTGGACACAGAGAGCCCGCAGAGAGAGGACTACTGAACTTGCCTAAAGGTGAGATGATCTTTTGGGGTTCCTGATTCATGAAAGAGTCTACGAGATATTCTTCAGGACACAGCAGATAGTGACTGAACTCCCTTTGAAATTTCCTGCTTCATGGAACTGTCTGCTGGAAACTATGGGCTGGTAGGCCGAAGATGGATGCCCCAACGGCACAGAGGAACTTTGGGTGACTGTACAGGCAATGAGATGTCTCTGTCATTTCTAGAGTTTGGAAGTTGCTTATTTCTTGTTTACTTAGGTAATATTATATCCTTCTGTAGTCTTTGATGGAGTTGAAGAATGGTTAGTTATAGTTTTCCTTTGTTATGGTAAAAGATAAAATAGATATAAATATTGTAACTATAATTCTTGCTTGATAACTGTTTTGTTATATGTAATTTTGCTATGTTAAAGTTAAAGCCTTACTTTTTTTAAAAAAAGAAAGAAAAAGGGGAAATGATGTGGGAGTGTCATATCAATCTGTTGCTTTCACTGGTTAATTAATAAAGAAACTGCTTGGCCTGATAGGTTATAACATAGGTGGGAGGAGTAAACAGAACAGAATGCTGGGAGGAAGAGGAAGTGAGCTCAAATGCCATGCCTCTCCTCTCCAGGGCAGATGCGATGGAGCAAGCCGCCAGGTCAGACATGCTGAATCTTTCCCAGTAAGACTTGTGCTACACAGATTACTAAAGATGGCTTAGTCAAGAGAGTTAGCCAAGAAGAGGCTAGACATAATGGGCCAAGCAGTGTTTAAAAAAATACAATTTGTGTGCTGTTATTTCGGGGCATAAGCTAGCCAGGCAGCCAGGAGCTCCTTCTACATCTCTGTATCTAGAAAATCTAACTAACATGACTACAAGCTTGACTATTATTGACGATTATCCATTAACAACCTATATTTCCTAATTATACATTACATTTTTAAATGAACTACACAATCACAATTCCTTAGTCAATATCAGAAATACATATACATATATCAAAATTGACCTTAAAATCCACACCAATGCAAATTATTCATATCTATATCATATCCCCCTTTAAATATAAAAGAACATTATAAACAATATTTGGGAACATGGGCATAGTTTTTTCTCTCCAAACTGCTTTCTTCTGAATGGGGGCTCTGTTAATCATGTCTTTTATGGTGTAACCTGTGTGCTAGATTCATCTCAGTTGGCAGTTGAGCAAAGTAATTTTTTGAGGGTGTTCACAGCAACCTTTCAGGAAGGCATGGTCTATCATACCATATTGGGATAGAAGCAATCCATAGAGTCTCATCCTCTGTGAAAACAAAAGAAGACTCTCTCCAAAGCATCATATCCTTAGACCCAAATTCTGAAGTCATAATATCCTTATATCCATTTTGGTTTAGCTTGGCAGCCCATGTAATGAAATATCTCTCTGTACTTAGCTCCTTCACAGTCAAAAATTTTAAAGAAAACACAATTTACATAATCCAGACTCTGTGAATTTTCCCTTTTTACTTGGCTTATTTTTCTTTATTTCTTTTAATCTATAACTATCTGTACTGTCTCTTTAAAGACTTTACCCCCCCCCTTTTTAGGGGCATTAACTTTATTGTCTCTCTCTATTTATTTTTTCTCTCTCAAGCCTACGTACACTCATCCAACATTGTGATCCATTTAGTGGTCTGAATCTGTCCTAATGTGAATCTGTTAATTTTTTTACTACCAAGGAGCAGTTCTTAAAATGCTAAGCATTTCTTAAAAACTGTTTCTAGCATGTAGGGGTAATTTGGTACTGCCTGTTTACTGCCAGTCTAAACCTTAACTGCGCTGTTGTTATGGTAATTATGATCGTTCCTTTCTGATGTCAGCTCAGTTCAGCATGGAGCAGCCGCTCCTGCCCCAGATCCATTTGGTGCCCCTGAGCTGCGCACAGTTCCAGGCATAAAACAAGTCCACATTGGAGCCGCACTCAGCAGTTTAACTCTGAGACTGAGTGTGCAGCACAGAAACTCTTTTCATCCAAGTTACAGCCAAATCTGACAGGCAGAGCACTGCGCAGTCTGAAAACATGTCTCTGTATGGCGGCAGGAATCTGCCATGCTCTTCCGCCTGTCTAAGCCTGATTCTGCCATCTGCCCATGTGCAGGTGGGGAGTGCTGAGACATCAGCACGGTCTCAGAGCACTCTCCTTCCCATTCCAAGCAGGAACACAAACATCCAGTCCCATAAAAGCCATTGAAATGCTTTAAAGCCAGAGTTTGCACTGGCGGTAAGCCCCAGGAAGCTGAGCTTTAAAGTGATGCAGCTTTTTTCCTGCTGCTGTTGCTGAATCAGGAAATCTCTCATGGCACGCCACCAACAAACAGCAAAAATCTGTCATAAACTCTGTTTTTTCTCTGTTTAAAATTAAGCTCTCTCAGGTTTTACGTGGAGTTTGCTACCACATTGGGTGCCACTCTGTAGTCAGGAGTGGCGGGCTGCACCCTGCCACCTGGCTAGCTTTACCTGGAATAATTACAGGGAAACTGTATTCTTTTAAATACTGCTTGGCCCATTAGTTTTAACCTCTTATTGGCTAGCTCTTACATATTGATCTAACCCATTTCTAATATTTTGTGTAGCACCACGAGCTGGCTTACCAGGAAAGATCTTAACCTGCGTCTGCCTGGAGTGGGAGAATCATGGCAACTGCCTGACTTGACTTCTTTCTCCCAGCATTCTGTTCTATTTATTCTGCCTATCTAAGCTGCTGTCCCATCAAAAGGGCCAAGGCAGTTTCTTTATTTAACCAATGAAATTAACACGAAACAGAAGACTCTCCCCCATCATCTAAGAAAGATGAAGAAGGACCAAGGGGGTTGACACAATTGTATACATATATAAAATTCTCAAAAAAATTAAATTTTTTTTATATCATGTTTTTAGATTATTTTAACTTCCTCAGTCACAATGTTTCTAGGTCTGGAAACTTGCCTCCATTTAGAGTTTGTAACATTTGTTAAATTTAAAATTACATTTGATATTTATTTGCAAGGTACAATAATTTTAAATTCAGCCAATGATAAAAGTGCAGAGAGCTACATATCTCTTCAACTGTGGAAAGAATTGAGGTGGACTGGATAGAGTGCAGAGAAAGGGCTACTTCCCAAGGTTGCAATAGAGAAAAGTTTAGAGAAGCAAATGAAAGATAGTAATAATAATTTAATAGTATTTTTCTCCTTACCAATTACCTCAGTCTTCTTATTAGTTACGTTAAATATCCCCCATACAATAATTTCTGCCTTTACTCCTGATCAAAGAATGTTCAGGTACTCTTCAGTGGCTAGAGTTCTTAAAGTTACACATAAGTGGAGTGCTTGACTAGTCCAGCATCTGAAATAGGACTATAGCTGCTGGCATAAAACCAGCTCAAGAAGGAAGACCCAGTCAAAGTGAAGAAGGCAAAGGAGTAGGCAGGAGCAGGAAAATTTCCTTATTAAAAACCCTAGCAGTAACCATGAGCTAGGAAGTAGATTTGATCAACCAAACCAACAGTCTTCTTAAGATAGGGGTAAATGCTGGAGAAACGAAATCCTCTTGGAGTGGGGATTATAACTTAGCTGACAGAGGGTTTACCTGTATATACAGAATGTGGTCTTTGAGTATCTCATGTAGAACATGCCTGTAATTTCTGCACCCAAACTGAGATAGAGAGAAAACAATCAGACGTTCAAAGTATACATATCCATATACTTTGAATGTCTGATTGTTTTATATATTTGTAATATATATATATATATATATATATATATTACAAATGCACATATAACTTTTTTTTCTAATTTAATGTCAGAGTATTTCCTTTTAACCAGAATTGGAATGATGGTTTAGAAAACACACTGTGAAGAATAAAAACTTTGTATCTCCTCAAATATGTACTTTATTGCTTAAAATGGTAAAATCACACTTGCTTCTTAGTCTGCATCATCTCCTTACTCTACAGTGTTACAGAATGAGTGATGTACCTTTAATAAGAAATAACATGATAGATTCAATATTACATACAGTACTGGAAAACAGGGACTTTATAATCACATCAGAGATATGAATAATAGAATATTTAAACAACAGTTGTTACAAAGCTGTATACAAGGGTAAAATGAGTGATAGGCATAATGTGTTGCAAGCATTCAGAACAGGGAGCCAATTCAGAATTGTAATAATTAGATGAGGCTCACAAATCCAGGCAGGCCTTAAAGATTCTGGCAGGAAGATAACGTTAGAAATAGCATTTCTCTAAATTCCTTAAAGGCAATATGATCACAAATGTCTTCTATAACATGCCTGACTAACCAGATTGAATTCTCCACAATCTCTCCTTCATTTTGAACTCTAAAAATTGCTGCTGCTTCCTTTATTCCCTGCAGCCAGTATCAGGAGGTGGGTAGTGAGAAACTCCAAAGATACAAAAAGCCTCTGGAAACATTTTGTTAAAAAGGAAAAAACATGGCCACCCTGAGGCTTCTCATTGGTAACCACTACTAAATACAAATTTGCCATCCTTCCTTTGTGCACCTCTTTCAATCTACAATGAGGCAGATTTCCAAAGCTAAGGTTCTAATAAAATTCTTCTGTGGTAGGCCACACAAAACAAAAATGCTATTCAATAGCTTAACATTTGCTTTTTGTTTGCATCTCCTAGAACAGTTGCTTTCTAGCTTGATAATAAATTTCTGGGAGTGTCTTCTCCATTTTACAATCCATCAGAGTTTCTGGGAAAACACTGGAGTAAATCATGCAGCCAAGAGCCTGGAGTTATGTACAGTGTGGCATTCATTTCCTACATTACATTTAATGAGGATAGCATGCTCCAAAGAGCCACAATAATTAGTTTCCTTCATTCGTGAGACTCTTGTCAATGGAAGACAAGTTGAAATTTATGATAGTAAAGGCTAAGGCAACTTTCATGTTTAGTTACTGTCATACTTAAAAAAGAATAAGCAATGGCTTAGGAAAAGAACTAACATATGATTTGTTATTCATGTTTGTTAAATGTAATGAGTCTTTTTCTTCCCCTTCAGCCAGCTCACAAATAATGACACAGATACTTAATATTAATTATTAATACTTGGCCTTAACTTAGGCTTGTCCCAAACAAGTTCTTATAATTCAAATTAACCTATTTTTTTTTAATCTATGTCTTTACATGTGGCTTTTACCTCTCTCCTATTCTGTGTGTCAGACTAGTTCCACTTCTCTCATTCACTCAGATTCAAGTTTACTCCCTCTGCCTGGAAGTTCCCACCTATCTGTCCTGCCTAGCTATTGGTCATTTAGGTTTTTATTAAACTAATCTCTGTAACACATCTTCACACAGTGTACAAATATTCCACAACAGTTAACTTTTAAAACAATAGTTCAGAGGAGTTGAGTTACCAAAAGGGTAGTAGGACAAATCCTTAGACCAAAAGCAAATTGAGAATATGTTATCAAACTGAGAACTATGAAAAACCCTTAAAGATCTATGGTAACCACTGAGATTCTGTCTAAAACAAACAAAATTTCTCTGAATTTGAATAGCAATGTCTTTAAATGTGTGAATTTCCAGGTTTTGCATATGAAATATTATCAGTATAAGTACTTAAATTAATATGTGGTAAATAAATGTTTTTTGTGCCAAATAATTTACCCCACTAGGCAGGAGTTTGACTGTACCAAAAATTAAAATAATTTTAAATCTGTACTCTTTTTTGTTTATTAATTTGTTCATTCATTTAAAGCACATACAAATAAATACATGATACTCTCTGTTAAATACCATCAAGAAACTTGGAATTACTGAAATAGACAGAATAAAAGCAACTACATTGAAGAAAAAAACAAGAATACTAAAAATAAAAGTGTAAATTGAGTGTGGTGGAATATGCTTATGATACCAGCACTTGGAAGGCAGAAACAGAAGGTTTGGTTCAAGGGCATCCTCTAATACAAAGTGAATTTGAGGCTAGCTTAAGTTACATAAGACCTTGTCTCATAATAAACAACCAACCAACAGTTGTTGTTTATTAGCTGTTAACTGTTTAGTAAGAAAAAGGAAAATAAGTAAAAATTCAAATTCATGAGGCCCTGTACTATATGTCCTAATTTCTTTATGAAACAGACCATAGATCTAGATTGTTTTGTAGATGCAACATATGAAGGTGAAAAGGGACATGTGAATATTCAAAGTCATGTGGCTAAAAACTGGTAGAGCTATAGAGTAATCAAAGTGCTATATTCCAATATTTTCACTTACTGCAATATATGACATCAGGTGTGAAAGTATTCTTTATGGATGTTGAAGTGCTCACTGGATGAAGCAGATTAAGCTTCCCACTGAAAGAGTGTAGGCATATCTGCATTTTGCAGCATGTAGTATAAAGATAGTTTATTTGTGCACAGTCCAGTAGTGATGGTAAATTAATGTTCAGTAGGAAAGCAACAACAGCAACAAAAAAAACCTCCAAAAGGACACTTAGATACATTTTTGTCTTATATACAACAAACGTGTGAATATTGATATGTGAATATATATTTGAGACCAAGGTATTTGAGAAACATCCAATGGACTTGAAGAAAAGCCATCTGGACATGGATGTCTATAGATAACCTGAAATGCTTCAGTTGGAAGTCTTATTTTGAAAGTTTGTAGCATAATTGAAGCCTAAAGTATGAATATAGCTGCCACCAGAGAGAATACAGATAAAAGAAGGGACCCAGGAACTGCTGCTTAAGGAACCCCAAGCTTTTCATTATTTTGTACAAGGCTGTAAAACTGTTTTTAAAGGCAGGAATGCTATAGAGAGGAGATCAGAGAGGACTTTACTAAGGCTTTGATCAGACATTGGTACTGAGCTTTGAAGTATGAGTATTATTTCCCTCACTTGTGAAAGAAGAAGGACAATTCAGCCTTGCAAAGAACAGAAGTACAGAGTCATAAAATCAAATGCTACATAGAAAGAATACCAAGTAAATCTTTTATCACATTAATGAAACAACTACTGTGAGAGCTGGCATGGTGGCATAGTGGCACATCCATCCCTGTGATCTCAGTACTTTGAAGGCTGTGCCAAAAGTCTCCTGTTTGAGGTCAGTGAACTTAAAGGCAACCTTTTTAAAGCAAACTAACAAAAAGCGGGAGGGTGGGTAGTAAAAAAAATTAAGATGCCAAGAACTCAGTGTTTCAGTGGTAGCGTGCTTGCCTACAATGCATGCACAAAGCCCTATGTAGGTTTTTTTATCTCCAGCATGTAGAATAATAGTGAGAGGACACAACAATAACCAGAGATCAATATTGGGAAATATTGATATGCATGTGATGGGATGATTTTTAAGTATAAAAACATTAAAGGTCATATTTATATTTAGAAAGAGAATTTTGGTCTCAAAAAAGGCAATGGAAAAATAATTGTGTGTATTTCTCTGTGTTCACATACCTCTTAACTAATCTTTTAAGAATAACTAAAATTATGACTTTTGGAATTTGAAAGTTTGCTCAATTCATGGAAGTTGGGAATGTAGAGTTTCCAAGGTCCCACTCTGAAAAGTTGAAATTTTGACTATATTCCTTATATATCTATCTTTACTCAAAGACAATTTTTCCATCCCAAAGTAAAGATTCCACAGAACAGAAGATAAAGTCAAAAGTACAAAAGGGTAAGGTGTTAATGGATCAATAAAAATGACCCAGATGATCTTTTCCATTAGTAGGTGTTTGATGATGTATTATTTGCATTTCTGTTGTTGTGATAAAATACCATGAGTAAAAAAAACAACTTAAAGAAAAATGTTTATTTTTATTACCATTCCAGAGAGCTGGAGTCCATAATGTCAGGGATGGCATGGCATCCCGGAAGAAAGATGCCTGGTCACTGTTTCATCCACACATGAAACAGAGAGTATAGTTAGAGACTGCTCATTCATTTCCTGGAGTCCAGACCCAAATAATCACACAAGACTATATTAATTACAATACTGTTTGGCCTATTAGATCAGGCTTCTTATTAACCAATTGTTACTTCTCAAATTAACCCATTTCTATTAATCTTTGTAACACCACAAGGCTGTGGCCTACCGGTAAGTTTCCAGCATTGTGCCATAGTCCCCTTTCTACAGCTACATGGCATCTCCCTGACTCTGCCTACTCTCTCTCTATATCTCTTCCAGCCTGGCTATATTCTGCCCTGCCATAGGCCAAAGCAGTTTCTTCACTAACTAATGGTAGTAAAACATATTTATAACATACAGAGGGGAATCCCACATCATCTCTTCTTTTTTGTCTAAATAAAAAGAAAGATTTTAACTTTAACATAGTAACATTATGTATATAAAACAGGTATCAAACAAGAATTACAGTTACAATATTTAGTCTATTTGCACTTGGCAAATTAAGGAAAATATTTTATCGTCTATCCTATACTTGTGAGTCTAAAGTTTTATATCTCATTTAACTTTTCTCATAAGTAAGGAAAACTATAACTATTCTTCAACTCCCCCAAGAAGGATATAATATTACATAAGTAAACAGGAAGTATACTGTAAGCAACTTTCACAACTGTGGAATTGACAGACATCTCACTGACTGCACAGTCTTCCAAAATTTTTTGTAACATTCGGGAATCCCATCTTCAGCCTATAGGTCCATAGAATCTGGCAGACTTTTCCATGAAGCAGAAAATTTGAAGATCTGTTTTGCCTTATACTGGTAAAGTTCATCAGCTGCTTTCTTCTGTGTCCTGCAAAATGCCCGGCAGACTCTTTCATGAAGCAGGAACCCTGAAGGATTATCTCATCTTCTTTTAACAAGTTCAGCAATCATTTTTCTGTGGGCCCTGCATGTCTAGTTGATACAGTATACCATCAAACAGTCCAGGCAAGAGCAGCTTCTTGGCCAAATGGCTAGCCTTGCCACATTGAAGGTAAATTCCATAACAAGTTTCTTCAATGCCTATCAACCTTGCTGAAGTAATTGGTGCTACCAGAAGCAGACATGTCTTACTGTTAAGAAAAGTCTAAGCTCTTAAAACATTTAAATGCCATATTCTGTAGGTGTTTTAAAGATTTGAAGAATACCTATCCATCTGAAATATCTCTCTGTACATCTAGATTACCTATCTAACATGACTACAGTTTGACATTTATGGATGACAATCTATTAATCTGCATTTCTTAATTATACATTACATTTTAAAATGGGCTGCATAAACACAATACCTTAAAAAGAGCAGAAATACATACACATAGTGTAACATAATTGATCTTAAATTTATATCAGTAAACCAAGATCCATACCAATGCAAAGTATTCATCTCTATATTATATCCCTGTTATTTTTTTAGAAATTGATTTTGACAATTAAGTACTTGTAATCAACCCCCTTTAAATGAAAATAAACATATATAAACAGTCATTATTGGGAATCTGGGCATTGTTGTCTCCAAACGGCTTCCTGCTGTTTGTTGGGCAAAATATTTTAGGGTTCACAGAGACCTTTTGGAGGAGGGTCTTCTTCCATCCAAACACATTAGCCTGGAAGGAATCCACAGGTTCTCATCTTCTGTGGAAACAAAAGCAGAATGTCTTTTCCAAAGTAACATATCCTTAGACTCAAATTTTGAATCAAGATACCTTTAAAATTTATATATTAGTTTAGCTTAGCAGTACCCACAATCAAATGTCTCTCTTTAGTTTGTTCATTAACAGTCAGGAAATTCAAAGAAAACCCAATATGCACATCTAGATTCTCTGTATATTTTCCATTTTATATGGCTTTTTACTCTATTAATTTTTAATATTTATTTTACTATTTTTACTCCTTTCATCTATCTGTGACTGTCTGTACTCCTCTCTCTCTCTCTCTCTCTCTCTCTCTCTCTCTCTCTCTCTCTCTCTCTTAAGCCCATGTACATTTATCCAACACTGTGAACCATTCAGAGGTCTTTTTTGTCTGAATCTGTGTTTATTGTGTATCTGTAATCCTTTTTCTGACCAGGGATGTTTCTTAAAATGTTAAGAGGTGTGACTAGAAATAAGGCTGCTTTGCCCTTTGGCTCTGCCCAGTCTAACATGGTGGAGGTATCTTCACTGCCAGCTCTGCAAATCATGCTCACTGCCCCAGCTCCAGAAGCACACTGGGTCTATATCACTATTAAGCAATTAGGAGCACACTGCTCACAAACCCCATTTAAGTTCAGAACCCCCCCCCTCAAAGAAAAACCAGAGTTCATGCTGCCAGTGTGAACCATGAATCCGGATCTTAAAGGAACCTTGCAGTTTTTACTGCTAATCCTGAGTCAGGAAGCCTTTTCTAAAAGAAATTGTATCTGCTTGCCTCTAGCAAAAAGAACACACCCAAGAAAATGCTGCTAGCAAGAATCTGTACATAACTCTGTTCTCTTGTATCTAGAATGCTTTCCTAAGCTCTCTCGGGATTTATGTGGGTGTAGTTGCCCCACATTGTGCCATTGTGCAGTTTGAGACTTTTCATTTGTTTCCCACCACCCAGACCCGAATAATCACAAAGAAACAATATTAATTACAACATTGTTTGGCCTATTAGCTCAGGTTTCTTATTAACTATTACATCTTAAATTAACCCATTTCTATTAATCTATGTATGCCCACAAGGCTGTGGACTACTGGTAAGTTTCTGTCATGTCCTTTTCCTTTGGCAGCTGCATAGTATTTCCCTGACACTACTTACTATCTTTATATATCTCTTCCAGTCTTGCTATATTCTGCCCTGACATAGGCCAAAGCAGGTTCTTTACTAACTAATGTTATTAAATTATATTCACAGTATACATAGGGGAATGCCACATCAAGAGAGAGCAGGAATAAAGACAAAGTTATAACTTTTTAAACCTGTCTGAAATGATGAACTTTCTCTTGCAAGTCTGCACCTCGTAAAGGTTTCATAACCTCCCCGAAACAGAATTAAATATTCAAATACATGAACATATGAGAAATATTTTTCATTCAAAACATCACAGCAGGTATA
Source organism: Chionomys nivalis (assembly GCF_950005125.1). Taxonomy (NCBI): domain Eukaryota; kingdom Metazoa; phylum Chordata; class Mammalia; order Rodentia; family Cricetidae; genus Chionomys; species Chionomys nivalis. The sequence goes on along the minus strand of NC_080112.1, from coordinate 105,505,515 downwards.
CAGATAATTCAACTCCAAATGATACTGAGATCAGAACAGAAATATTTTATTTTGCCCTTATTCAGGATTTCTTTCTAAACCTAACAAAAAATAGTAGGGAGAAATAAAGATGGTTATATTCATACTCAATAAGAAAAATCAGCTTTCAATGGCCTCAGAGTTTGCTGCTGTTCTAGAAAAAATGAGAACTGTCACATTTGGTCATGTTGTCAAGAACAGAAAAGTAACAAGACCAATCCTTTTGAAGGAGATAGGTAGGAACTTGTGACTGAGACAAATAAGCTGAGTGATCTGTGAGAATAATGCCCAAGTTTAGAAATTGATGTATATGTATTGAAATAAACAGATAATAAAAACAGAAAAACAGATAACCTATGAAAACATAGAAACAGTGACTCTAGTGTGATAGGAAAACTTGAATGGCACTACAAATGAGATTATTGAAATCAACTATCAGATTTTAAATTCAGAGGTAGAAATGATTGACAATAACTACTCATTAAAATACGTAGAATGTGAGAATTTATAATTACTGTATTTATGTCTTCAATATAGAAACCAAGAACAGAGACATTAAATAAACTTTTTTTTTGAGATAAGATCATACTAAGTATCCTAAGGAGCCCAAATAGCTTCAAACCTACAATTTTCCTGCCTGTCTTTTGAGTACTGGGATTACAGATGGACTACTATATATGACTTTTGTAACTTATATTTTAATATACACAAGATCTGATATTTGTAACATAGGGCAGCTACAAGCCTGCAATTCTCCTGTCTGTCTCCTGAGTATTGGGATAACAGATACGTACTACTACACATGACTTTTACAACTCATATTTCAATATACACAGGATCTGCTTTTTAAAATAAGGAAACAAAAAAGAAATAAAAAACTATAGTTAATTCTCTCATATAGATGCATTCCTTATTGATATTTTGTATATTTTGCTATACATTTTCATAAGCAGAGTCATGCAAGTTATTTTTCACTTAATATATTTGTCAACAACTCTCTATAAATAAGTATTTTATAATCATCCTTGGGAATTGATGAAGTGATTCAATAGGCAAAAGCACTTGCCATCAAGCCTGATGATCAAAGTTCAATCCCCAGAACATACATGATGGAAGGAAAAAACTACTTACAGTGAGTTGCCTTCTACCCTACAGAAACACACACACACAAAATAAATAAACGTGAAAATATTAAAATAACCTTTAAATAACCAGCAATACTTTAGCATAGACTAACTTATTTAATAATTTTCTTACTAGTAAATTTAAACTGACTCATTGTTCTATAAATAATTTTGCTATGAAGATTTTTATACACAAATCTTTCTGCCTATTACACTCAGTATCCTTGGAGATATTTGTTGAGTTAAAGCTTTAAATCTGTTTCAAAATGACAGCTTGAATAAACAATGAAATCTCACTTTCCCAAACAGTGCAGATATCGTAAATAGTATTCACAAGTATGCCACTGCCTTCCCAAACAGGGCAGCTCTGAAGACCAGAAATGAAATGCCAAGGCTCATGAAATGTTTGCAAATGTTGATTTCCTATACAGTTCACAAGAAAGGATGGATTATTGAGTAAATTTAGTAAAAAGACTATTAACAGAACAGCTGCTTTAGAACAGTATAAGAAAAATAAGCACAACAAACGTAATTTATCCAAAAAACAATAGCAGGGGTGTGGGAGACAAAAATCATTAAAATAAAGAACCCCTGACCTCACAAAAAGTATGATGACTCAAATATGTTCAGATTTTTTTAATTTTATTTTATTACTTTTAAAAAATACCAATCCAAATTCCCACTCCCTCCCCTCCTCCCAGTTCCCTCCCATTCCCTCCACCCACCCTCCCACCCCACCCCTTCCAATCTTAAGAGAGGGCAATACAGCCCACCCTGTGGAAAATCCAAGGACCTCCCTATTACATCTAGGTTGGACAAGGTATACATCCAAAGAGAATAGGATCCCAAGAAGCCAGTCCATGTAGTAGAGAAAAATGCCAGTGTCACTATCAGTGGCCCCTCAGTCTGCCCCAACTATCAACCACATTCAGAGGGACTAGTTTGTTCCCATGCTTGTTCACTCCCAGACCAGTCGGAGTTGGTGAGCTACCATTAGCTCAGGCAAACTGCATCAGTGGATGAACCCCTCCTGGTCTTGACTTCCTTGCTCATACTTCACTCCTTCCACTCTTCAGCTGGATCTTGGGAGCTCAGTCCAGTGCTCTGATGTTTCCATCTGTTGTTGGATGAAGGTTCTATGGTGATGTTTAAGATAATCATCAGTCTGACTACAGGGCAAGGCCAGTTTAGACACCCTCTCCTCTTGGAGATCTTGGTCTTGACTGGGATCATCCTTGTGGATTCCTGGGAATTTTTCTAGAGCCAGGTTTCTTGATAACTCCATAATGGCTCCCTCAATCTGGATATCTCTTTCCTTGCTCTCATATCTGTCCTTCCTCCATCTCGACTATTTCTCTTACCGTAATTAGTGTAAAAAAAAAAACTGAAGTGCATTGGAAAATATAGTTTGGGGTTGGGTTTTTAAATATAAAACCATATATAACTTATAAAGATCATACCTGAAACAAATGAGAAATAAATGTTAGAAAAAAATATATTAGAAAGCATTTTGGGTAAATATTAATGAAAATGAAACTAAGGGGTTAATATTAAAAGCACATGAAATAGAATTTGAGATGAATATATAAAAGACTAGGAAGATAATGCATTCATAAGCAGTGATTCCCTCAAGAAATAAAAAGCTACTTCACATTACAGTTTAGAAAAAGCTAGAACACTCTAAATTCATTTTATGACCTTAAAAATTTGTTGTCCTATTAGTGAACTACCACCAGGAAAGAAAGTTCCCTTTACCTCTGCAGGCTATTACATCTGAATAAATACTAATCAAAGTGATCACAGCACAGGATGTTTCAATTTCATTACTCTTGAAGACAGATCATTCCTTGTTACTGATGACTATCACATACATTATATTATGTTTTTATAATATCCCTGGCCTCTGCTTACTCTACCAAGCCAGAAGCTATGCTGCATATCATGCCCTCTCTCCATACCTAGTTATAACAATAAGAAACATCTCTGAGCCTTGCCAGATATTCTCTGTAGTAATAAATCATTCCCAATTGAAAACTACCATCCTTAAGAAAACTGAGAATTAGGTTGGAAAGGCTAAATAAAATCAAAGATCACCTCAACTTGTCTCTAAATTTAAACTTATACTTTAGGCATAATTTTAGTTATTTATAGCCAGAAAACAAAAAAAAATTAAACAAAGCAAACAACCTTACACTCTGCCTCTAGGTCCAATCTCTTTCCATTTGGGGGAAGAAATTATTTGCCCTCTGTATGTATTTTTCTCCATTAAATATTATATTATTTACCATAAAAATACATTTTAAATTTCTTTAACTCTGACGCACTGGAGAGAACTTGAATCATTTAAATGTAGGCTTCCCATCAAAGACCTCATATTTTAATTCAATTATTATGAGATCCTTTCTGATAGTGAATACAATATTATATTTTGCGACATATAAGTCTTGCATATTTTGTACTAAGAGTATTCTTGGGCATTTACTTTGTTCTAGTGATAAACAGAATGGTTTCTTAAAAGTAATTTCTAATTAATAATTTCTGAATATAGGATTATTTAATTGTTGTCAGTTTCAGTAGTAAACAAACTATGTCTCTTGAGTCAAATCTGACCTGTTATCTGTTCTTATAAATAAATATTTATATTTATTGTCAAACATTCAAGCTCCTCTTTCGTTTGTTGCCCATGGATAGTCTTGGACTATTAAAACAGAGGTGAGTAGTTACAACAGACAGATAGATACCAGGCTAGTCCTCAAAGTATACAGTATTTACTTGACAGTTCTTTATAGATTAACTATACTGGGCTCTAATCTACTTTGATTAATCTAATTAATTTCACTATTTTTTTTTCAAACCTTCGAGATTATCTATATTGATAATCTTCATATAATTCTACTTTTATATCTATAATACCTTAGGTCATTAGTTATCACTATAACAAAATACCTGAAACTGGGTAATTTTTAAAGAACAGAACTTCATTTTGCTTACATTTGTGAAAGTTTGAATTCTAGGAGAATGGTGCTGATGTCTATCAAGCAGCTTCTCAGAGCATAATAACATGGCAAAAAGTCTCACATGATGGTGACCCTACCAACATGACTTCATCTAACTTTAAGTACCTCACAAAGGTCCCACCTGCAAATATCATTAACAGATTAATTTGGAGGTTAAGTTTCCAAAGCATAAACTTTAGGGAGAGGTAGCCGAATCTTACCATTGCCTATGTTCAAAAATCCCATTCCTCTGGTTTTGGATTTTGTTAGCTTGTTGGTTCTGGCATCTGAATATTTGTGTTCCTAATAATTCATGTGTTGAAGCCTAGTAACTAAAATCATAGGATTAGATCATAGGATTAGAAAGTAGAGATTTTGCAAAGTGCATAAATTATCAGAACAGAGTCCTCATGAGTTGAATGAATAAAATGAGTTCAAAAGCCTATGTCATTTACTTCTTCTACAGCAAAGTATACATGTATGTTTAGAGAAGGACCATAGTGGTATGGGACAATGATCTATATTCTGTCAATTATATTTTAAATAAATGCTGATTGGACAGTAACCAGTCAAGAAGTATAGGTGGGAAAACCAGACAGAAGTAGAGTCAGGTCAATGAGAACAGGAAACTTCTAGGAAGAAAGAAATTCTAGTCTGCAATCGTGACCCAGCCACAGAAAAAGTAAGATGTGACTGCCTTGCTGAATAAGGTACCAAGTCACATGGCTAGCATAGTAAAGAATAATAGGCAAATATAAGTTATAGAACTTAATAAGAAGCCTGAGCTTCTTAGATATCTGTGTGATTGCTTTGGGACTTAACAATTGTGGGAACCAGGCAGGACAGAAACCTCGGTCAAAACCATACCAAGACCAAATTTGCTGGTGTATAGATCTTGCACTTCTCAGCTTCCAGAACTATGAAAGCTAAATATATTTTATCTATAAGCTACCCAGTATATGATGTGTTATTATAGAGGCCCTGACAGCTTAAATGAACAGTTACTTGGTTGTTATTATTGAGCTGCCTAAAACTTTTTCTGATGTTAACAAAATGCCTTTGACATTTAATATTTTAGTGTGTATATATTTAATATATTAACTTTAGTTCTTAAATAGTTTTGTCTATCATATTAAGAAGTGATTTTTTAATTGATACATTTATCCTCATGTAATAAGATACAGGCTGTGGTACAGAGGACTGCAATCAAAGTGGTGAGATTTTCTTGTTCTGGATTAGTGATTATACACTATCTGTATTTTGGATTTTTTGAGAGGGTGGAGGGTTGCAGAACTGCTCATAACTTTTCAATTGATTACTATAATATTTTAACTAGCATTGTACATAGAATCATTTGAATTGATACTCTGAAGAATAAATATTGTTTACTATTTTTGTCAATTTTTATCACAGTTACGTTAATTTAATGATATGGAATGCTTATTTCCTTTTTCTCCAGGGTTTTGAACCAGTTTCTATAGAAAATAAATGATTTGTACCCAATCCCAAAGTATTGAAGAAATTCTAATATAAAACTGAGTAGGGTAATAATTTTTATACATCAGTTTTTTAATAATTCATTGAGCTTTCCATGCTCTTAATTCTGATAATGCAAATTATGGTAAATTTACAGTGAACAGGAATGTTTTTGGAAGTAATGTAAGTCTGCACACCACGTCAGAAATGATTTTTCAGCATGAAAAAAATATATTGAAGGCATCATGGTGGACATAGTCATGCTTTGAATTCTAACTTACAGAGAAAGTTCATCTAGGAGTTATGTGTACTTAAAAATATTTACATGTAATAATTTCATGTTTAAATTTCACAAATTATTTTTTATTTATTTTATTTTTTTTTCACGCAAGAGATTTATTCAGGGTGGGAGAGCACAAATTGGCTGCTTCTGAGAGGGGCTGGAAACAGCAGGCAGACCAGGTTGAGATGGTGGGGTTTATGGGGTTCTGGAGCATGCACATAGGGAGAACACAGAGGAAACATGTATGGGTGCGAGTGTTGGCATTGAGTCATTGAAGGCGGGATGGGGGAGCACCTGGTTCTGGATTGTGGGCAGCTGACCAACAGCTAGTCTCCTACAGGTTTCTAGATTGACAATGAAGGTAAAACGTCACAGCAGGTCAAGGGAAGGAGGCAGTACAGGGGGTGTGTGGGGCAGAGTCCATGAACCTTTTTAGCAAGCTTCCTACAATGAGGTATCATAGGCAAAGTAACTTAAATTTATTTCTTATAATTTATTAAGTTAACTTATTTCTCATAGTTTTGGAGGCTGGGAAATCTGTGATCAAAATCAAGGCCAATGTCCAGTTTGTGGCAGGGATCTGTGAGAGCCAAAATTAAATTCTAGGTTTTAATTACTATGCCAAAGAGTTTCTTTTCTTTTTTTTTTCTTTTTTAATAAATTTATTTATTTATTTGTTTATTTATTTATTTATTATAGATTTCTGTTTCTTCCCCGCCACCGCCTGCCTCCCATTTCCCTCCCCCTTCCCAATCAACTCCCCCTCCCTCAGCAGCCCGAAGAGCAATCAGGGTTCCCTGTCTTGTGGGAAGTCCAAGGATCTCCCACCTCCATCCAGGTCTAGTAAGGTGAACATCCAAACAGCCTAGGCTCCCACAAAGCCAGTATGTGCAGTAGGATCAAAACCCAGTGCCATTGTTCTTGACTTCTCAGCAGCTCTCATTGTCCACTATGTTCAGCGAGTCCAGTTTTATCCCATGCTTTCTTTAGACCCAGTTCAGCTGGCCTTGGTGAGTTCCAGATAGAACATCCCCATTGTCTTAAGAACTCACGACTCCCCCTACCTGGAGAATTGAGTATCTTTCTCCCAGGCTAGAGAGTACTACTCTCTAGATCATAATCCCTGGAGACACATCCTATATTTGAATGGGGGGGGGAGCTGATAAAGATAAGTCTTTTAAACCACTGTTCTGGAGAACCACAATATGGGTCAAAATAAAAATGATGACATTTCTTCTAAATGACCTCTGTTCTGTGTTTCCTCTGCAAGTTGCTTTTGTTGATAATGTTCTATCACACAATGGAAACCCTAAGTAAGATATCATCATCCTCTTGTCAATCTAGGTTACACGTATCTAATCCCATAAAACAAGAGAAACAGATTTACCTTATCTAAAACTTAACATAACACTATCTTGATGACAATTAAATAAAAATATCAACTTTACTAAAATAATTAGCTTCTAAGAAATTGGATTAAACAGCTATTATAAATAAAGGAATAAAATTGGATTAAACAGCTATTATAAATAAAGGAATAAAATAACTATTTGCTAGATATAAACTAAAACATATATGGTTCCATTGAAAGATAAGGACATGTTGTTAGGATTCAGGCATTATGCCGCCCTGCCTTGTCATTTGACAGGGTGTACCCAGGCTGTATCCTGGCCAGGTCATGGTCCTAGTCCCTTTAAGAAACAAACTCTGCCCACTGCCTTCTCTCTTCATTTCTGCCATTCTCTCTGGGGATGCAGCTTTCTGTTCTTCTCTCTCTCCTCTCTTTCTCTGTCTCTCCTGTTTTCTTTTCCCTTCCCATTCCCTTTATCTCAAAAAACCCTCACTTAAGCTCTGCCTTCAAGGCGTATTTGTCTCTCAGGGTCCTCATTCAACATGGGATCTGCCAAGGTCCCAACTCATGCCATTTTATAGCACATGCCAAGGACATTAACCAAATAGGCACCCTAGAAAAAGTATGAGACAAGTTACCTTGTGAGGGTACTCATTGATTTTTATACAATTATTTAAAAGTATTTCCTTAATTCAGTGATTTTTCTTGATGACAGAAGTTAAACATGAAGCCAACAACCCACTGGTTGAAAAGAGTGAACTGTTCATTAGATTCAATATGTAGGGAGAGTAGAGATAATGGGGAGCAAACCTTTATTGTAAGCAAGGGCACAGTGAAACAATAGGACTAGACTACTCCATGGGTAGAAAGAAAGGTCTGTTGGGATTAAACTGCCAAGATTATCTCTGAGGATGCGAGGCAGAGAGATGGGCAAAACAGTGAAAAACGGGCAGATTGTAAATGATACAGCTGCTCAGATTGGCCCAGAGCTTGATTCTTATGCCCAAGGTCATTGGCCTCTAGGGTGAATTAAGGGAAGTTCCTCTGTACAGTAACTTGCCTTTAGGCTTCTACATTGCTCAACAGTCATTCTGTTTATCTGGTCAAAGTCTTTTTCTTTAGGACAATGTCACCACTGTTGCCATTTTTCAGTATCACTTTGAATCTATCATTTTGAGCAGATGCAAGATAAAGACTGCCAGTGAATGGGTGGGTAAGGGACAAATTTCTCACAGAAGTTTCAAAGAGTTTAAACCTTCAAAAATATTATTATAGTGGACGATTTGTTCACATTTACTCACAAAAATTCCATCATCTTTTATTTCAGTTTTCAGTCAACTGATGAAACTATTCACCTGTGTATTAGTTGTCTTTCTCCTTGATGTGGAAAACAAAAATTCCTGACAGTTTAAGAGGGAAAGAATTTATTTTGGCTTGAGGGTACATAGTTCATTATGCCAGAGAAGGCCTGGGAGCAGGAGTGTGAGATAGTATCTCAGGTTGGCTCCTCAGAAAGGAAGCAAAGAATTAACAGAAAGTGGAGCCAAACAATAAAACCTCAAGGCTCACTTCCAGTGACCTACTTGCTCCACCAAAGCTCTTCCTCCTTATGGTTCCACATCCTATCAAATCAGTGTGTAACTAGCTGGGGGAAAGGTGTTAAACATGTGAAAAAGTGTTAAACAAAGATGGGAGACATTTCACATTCAAGCCACAGCATTCTGTCCCTGACACCCACAGGTACCTGGTCATTTCATAATGTAAACCTCATTCATTTCAACTTCAAAAGTCCCTTTAGTCTTTAGAAGTCTCAACACTGTTCAAAGTGTAAAGTCTAAGTCATTCCTAAAACTTAATCCCTTAAGTATCTTAAGTGAGAGCTGATGTAAAATTGAAAGCCAAGTTGTGTACTTCCAATATAAAATGGAACAGAGTAAACATTTTTACTCCATAGGGAGAAATGGGGAAATAGCAAGGAAGGATAAGAACAAAATGAGATCAAATTTCAATGGGGCAAACAAAATATCTTGCCAATCCATACCTAGCATCTGGAGATCATAGTGGCAGTATCTGTGATCCAATGGTCTTAAGCAGCCCCAACCCTGCAGCTCTGTTGCCTACAACACATACAGACTTCCTCCTGTGTTAGCTCCATCTCATGCCTAAAGCTTCCCTTGGCAGATATCTTACACACAAGGATATTGCTAATATCCTTGGGTCTCCACTTCACCATAGGCTTAACCCTTACATCACTAAGAGTCTGACCATGCCATGTATTATCTGAATTCACTAGCTTTTTGGAACCTTTGCACCCTCCACTCATGCACCTTCCATGTGTCTGAAAAATCTGTGCCAAATGGACAGCATTGCCAAGTATTGATATCAGATTAAGATTTATTCTGGGCTCCTTGGACCACAGCTGGAGTGACCTCTACACATCATAGAAAAGGGAACCCCTTCAGCAGCTTTCTCAGTTCATATCTACTCATTTCAAATTAATTTACTTATTATAAGTTAGATGTGTCAATGAATAGGATCTTGAACCTATGTTCATCAAAATTCTCTAGAGGAATAGAACCAAATAATGGGTGTATATATGTATATGTGTGTATATTCATATGTATATAAACACACACACACACACACACACACACACACACACACACACACACACACATATATATATATATATATATATATATATATATATGCCAATCTGCTGCTTAGGGCCCTGGTGGTTCTTGGAGAGCTTTAGAATCCTGGAAAGGCTGATTCTAATATCAATTAAGGACTCAACTTGGCAGTAAGAGGGAAGACAAAGTTATCATAACATGGGTAATCTTCTTTTCTCCATATCCTCTTTTATTTGGGCAACTATCAAAAGTTTCCTCTTACATTTGGCACCTTCCTATTAACTAAGGCAGTCAAAACAATCCTCTACAGACTATCCACAGGTCAACTTGATTTAGAAAAACACTCAGTAGAAACATCCTGTTTATGTGTCTCTAAGTTGTGGCAAGTTGACATTTAAAACCAGCCATCCCACCATTTTTTTTTATTGTGCTAGTGCAAACCAAAAGGTTTTTTTTAATAGTGTTATTCTGGTTAACAATTACATCTGCTTTTCAGCATCCAACTCATCAACAACTTTAAATGCCCTGCTTTCCTAAGCAAACCACAAATTTTTTTGTTCTACTTGCTACTCTTTCTCTCGGTGTAGGACTGTGTGTGTGTGTGTATAGATATGTATTGTGTGTGTACATATATATACATATATATATATACATATATATATATATGGGTCTGTGTGTACATATTTATATAATGATGAATCACATTCTGGATGCTATCTTGTTTTGAAATTTTTTCTACCAAATGAGTTCATTACTTTTGATTTCAGTTTTATTAGAGTTTTCAGGACACAAGCAAAATGCTGCCAGATTCCTTGCCAGAAAGTGGCATGCATTAATGATCTCTAACCCAGGCCAGAGAGGCCTCATTCCCACTGAAACTTCATGAGGTCTGGGATGTCTACTGCCCACACGTCTTTCTGCCTTCTGTTTTTCTGAACTCCTGACAAAATGACACATTAAGATGTGCTTTTCTAGCCCATAGTTCCAAATACTTTCACATTTCTCTCCCATCACTTCCAAAGGCCTAAGAACCACATCATTAGGGTATCATAAGAACAGATACACTCTACAGTACCGATTTTCTGTATTAGTTACTCTTTTGTTTTGACAGCATGCCTGACAAAAACAAGTTAAGGGAGTAATGATTTATTTGGAATGACAGTTTAAGGTTACATGGTCTGTTGTGGTCAGCTGCAGTTGTTATGTTGTCTATATCTGGAGTTAGCTAAAAATCCAAGTCACCAGACACATAAGAAAGGGATTTTTAGTCAATTAGATCATTTGAGGTAAGACCCACCATAAATCCAATTCCCCTGGACTCAAAGACTCAACCTAAATCTGGGTCACACCTGCTCTTGGTAGCCTAAATAAAAGACAGTAAAAAAGAAACTTTTGCTCTTTGCCTGTCTGCCCTCACTTTTAGTGGAAAGTTCAGTCCCTCACTGGCACTAAAGCCTACTTCTTTGATGTATTCTCAAGTCTATCTGAGACATATAGCTACATGGATTTATCAACTACTGGATTCTTGGACATTCTTTGGTAAATAGCTATTGTTGGACTAGGTGGGCCACAGTCTGTAAACCACAGTAATAAAATAAATCCCCTTTATATAGAATTCATACTGTAATTTCTATTCCACTAGAGAACCCTGAATAATACGCAGTGCATAATTATAGAGAAACATGTGACATAAGGGGAATATTTTATACCCAACCCACAATACCTTGTATGTTTGTATTCTGAGATAGAAAATATTTTGTACTTAGGGTGAAAACATACTAGTTTTGGCAGCCATAACATAGTATCACAGTGACTAAGTAGCTTTAAGGATAAAGGTTATTTTTTTCTTTGTCATTTTAGAAGTTGAAATTTGGACCATGTGCTTCAAACATGGTGAGACCAAGACTTGCCATCATCTCATTTTGTCGTCAAGTGGTAGAGATGATATAAATGATAGATAGATAGATGATAGATAGATAAATAGATAGATAGATAGATAGATAGATAGATAGATAGATAGATAGATGAGAGAGAGAGAGAGAGAGAGAGAGAGAGAGAGAGAGAGAGAGAGAGAGAAGATAGGTAGATATACAGATATAATAGAGAAAGGGAAACACCATCTTTGTACTTTTCATTTCTATAATGACGGGATCATTTCTATAATGAAAATAAGATTTTCATAATGTCATCATAAACAATTCCAGACTCACTGTGTTAGTAACTTCCCTCCTAAGATTCCAGGTGCCTCCATTACCATGGCCCTGTAATGCAGTCTTTCTCCCAAGATTTTGGACTTAGAACATCTGTCTAGTTGTAATCCATGGCAATGGCCCTGATGATCAGTGAAGAATCATGTTTGGGGGATACTTTTCCATCTTCTTGTAGAAGAAACTATATTTGCAGCCAGTAGCTCTATTACTGCATCCTATTGAGTCCAAGAAATATAATAGCCTTCCTTCATTCCATGCCATCAACATTTACTTTCATCCAAACTGGCAAGATTTCTGCATATTAGCAAATGTTGGCTTGGCCACCTTCCTAGTACTTTCTTCTAAGAAAGTCTCTCTCTCTCTCTCTCTCTCTCTCTCTCTCTCTCTCTCTCTCTCTCTCAATCTCTCTCTTTCTTTTAAATATGGGTAAGCTGAGAATTTTTCACCTCTTCAAGCTTTGGTTCATTTTCTTCAAGAAATTTCTTCTTCATTTCAACTTTTATCTCTTACACTTCACTCTAGGCAAGCAGAGTGATCCAAGTTGCTACTCCAATATTTTACTCAGAAATTTCTTCAACTAATTTTATCCTATTTTATTGCTGATAAATTCTATTTTCTATAAAATACTAGAGCAGAATTCAGATGAAAAAGTTTCTTTTTCCACTTTTACAAACATTGTCTTCGCTCTCATTTCTGAATAGAATCTCTTGCTTTTGCCTTGGTGTTATATTCATGGCATGCATATGAAAAGTCTTCTAGTCTAGTACGTACCCAAAGGAACTTCAGTATATATACAAATTATTTATTATAATATACTTTTCAGCATACAAACTTGTACTGGCCAGGTTGAGATTCCATAATAAAAGAGCATAGATCTGGAGACTTAAACAATACAAAATTTCCTTTCACAGTTATATGAACTGGAGGTTTCAGACTGGAATGGCAGCATGGTCTAACAGATGGTCATCTTCTGGATGTATATGCCCATAGTCTTTCTACAGTAAGTGCTTATAGACACAGAAAAAGAAAGATTTTCAGTGTCTCATTTAGGGACACTGGAATAGACTAATTCCATGATAAGGGCCCACTCAAATTAGTTTAAGTAAATCTAATCTAATCTAGTCTCCTCTTCACACTTCAAACCTTCAAAGTTAGGACTTCACAATAGGAAATATGAGCTAGATATTATAGATCAGAATGTAGCAGAAATGAAAGATATCAACTATGCTTCATTTGTTCTCTTTGCTTCTGCTGGAAAAATACTGAAGACATATGTGTGATTTTTATATTAGCAAAATTTAATGATGCAGTTAAGACAGACAATTGTTTAAGTTAAAACATTTGACTACTCTAATGTGTATATATTCCACACTTTCTTCATCCATTCTTCCATTGAAGAGCATCTAGGTTGCTTCCAGGTTCTGGCTATTACAAATAATGCTGCTATGAACATAGTTGGACAAATGCTTTTGTCATATGATAGGCCATCTCTTGGGTATATTCCCAAGAGTGGTATTGCTGGGTCCAGGGGTAGGTTGATCCCAATTTTTCTGAGAAACCGCCACGCTGATTTCCAAAGTGGTTGCACAAGTTTGCAGTCCCACCAGCAATGGATGAGGGTACCCCTTTCTCCACAACCTCTCCAGCAAAGGCTATCCTTGGTGTTTTTGATTTTAGCCATTCTGACAGGTGTAAGATGATATCTCAAAGTTGTTTTGATTTGCATTTCTCTGATCGCTAAGGAGGTTGAGCATGACCTTAAGTATCTTTTGGCCATTTTAACTTCTTCTGTTGAGAATTCTCTGTTCAGTTCAGTGCCCCATTTTTTAATTGGGTTGATTAGCCTTTTATGGTCTAGTTTCTTGAGTTCTTTATATATTTTGGAGATCAGACCTTTGCGGTAAAAAACAATGACTTCTCGAATTTTGCATGCAAATGGATGGAAATAGAAAATACGATCCTTAGCGAGGTAACCCAGACCCAAAAAGAAGAACATGGGATATACTCACTCATAATTGGTTTCTAGCCATGGATAGGGGCCACTGAGTCTATAATTTGTGATCCTAAAGAAGCTAAACAAGAGGGTAAACCCAAGGAAAAACATATAGATATCCTCCCAGCTATGGGAAATAGACATGACTGATGGGCAAAAAATTGGAATCTTGGGGGTGGGGTGGGATGGGGATGAGGGGTGATGGGGAGAGAAAAGTGTGAAGGAGAGGATGAGGGGAACTGGGGGAATCGGGGTGATTGGGGATAAAGGAAGGTTGGATAGGGGAGCAGGGAAACTCATACCTTAGGTAAGGGAGCCACCTAAGGGGTGGCAAGAGACTTGAACTTGGAATGGCTACCAGATGCCCAGGGCAATGTCCCCAGTTAGTTCATTGGGGCACCTGAGGATAGGGAACCTGAAATGAATCTATCCTATAATCATACTGATGAATATCTTGCATATCGCCATAGAACCTTCATCTAGCGATGGATGGAGATAGAGCCAGAGACCCACACTGGAGCACCGGACTGAGCTCCCAAGGTTATAATGAGGAGCAGAAGGAGAGAGAACATGAACAAGGAATCAGGACCATGAGGGGTGCACCCAACCACTGAGACAGTGGGGCCGATCTATTGGGAGCTCACCAAGGTCAGCTGGACTGCTACTGAAAAAACATGGGATAAAACCGGACTCTCGGAATGTGTTGGACAATGAGAGCTGACGAGAGGCCAAGGAGAATGGCACAGGAACTTTCAACTGGCGATAGATCGAGAGAGAGAGAGAGAGAGAGAGAGACCCAAATTGGAGCAACGGTCTGAGCTCTTAAGGTCCAAATGAGGAGCAGAAGGAGGGAGAACATGAGCAAGGAAATCAGGACCACGAGGCGTGCACCCACCCACTGTGACAGTGGAAATGATCTATTGGGAGCTCTTCAAGGCCAGCTGGACTGGGACTGAATAAGCATGGGTTGAAACTGGACTCTCTGAACATGGCGGACAATGAAGGCTGATGAGAAGCCAAGGACAATGGCACTAGGTTTCAATCCTAATACATGAACTGGCTTTGTGGGAGCTTAGCCTGTTTGGATGCTCACCTTCCTGGGCCTGGATGGAAGTGGGAGGACCTTGGTCTTCCTGTAGGGCAGGGAATTTGGACTGCTCTTCAGTATCAAGAGGGAGGGGGAATGGACTGGGGGGAGGAGAATAGGAGTGGGGATGGGGGAGGGGAGTGTGGGGAGGGGGCAATGTGAGGGAGGAGGGGAGGGAAATGGGAAACGGGGAGCAGTTGGAAATTTTAATTAAAAAAGAATAAAAAAAAAAAAGAAAAAAAAATTTGACTACTAAAGTCTTAAGAGATGATGCATCCATGGAGATGGCTCTCTTATAAGTAGATAGTAACAAACATGAGTCTCTTTCTCATGGCTAAAGTAAGTGTTATTAGTGGGGATCCAGTGTTTCTCTGAGCAGGCTAAATGCTTCTCAGAGCTGTATTAAGATGCACATAAAGGCATAGTAATTTCTTCAACTTCCAATTTTAATAAGCTAGCCATTACATTTTAATCTTAATTCAGTGGCTTCAATCACTAATTGTTCCAGTAGAATTATCAGAAAGTTGAAGGAATGTGTGATCTACAAATCTTTTGACATGTGCATACTTTTTCATCTTTAGAGTTTTCTTTCCTTCCAACTTGTATGCTGCCAAAAGCATCTTTTAGAATAGAATAATGAATATGAAATTAATTATATCAAAACTTCCTCATTCCCAATATCAAATGATGATAGCTCATTCTGTATTTAAAATTTATTTGGATAATATTAAACATCTAGAGACTTTGTTAGCCCTGAGGTTGAAATACTTAGTTCAAAGAAACTTTGATCCCTTAATTATTCCCATAATATTGTACATTGAAGCAAATTATATTTATCATTAGCCAAGAAAATTAACAGTAAAACTACTGGCGTGAAACCTGATTATGTTATGTTTGAAATTATTTTCCCTAGTTTATTAAATATCTATCCCTAAAACAAGTGATTTTGATTAGTGAATATGTGGAAGACAGGAATTTCAAAAGATCACTCAGAGGAGGGAGCTCTGACTATCCTTTTAGGATTATTTAATTTGTAAAGAGGACACAAAGGCCTAGCTAGCAATTTTACTTAAGGAAATCAGGTATGTCCTAGGAGTCTCCTTGAATCTTAAAAGGCTTTGACCCTTCTAACGATTTTTCCCTTGTCAGTTCTATGTTCATTTATGTAAATGTTGAAACTAATACTTCATTTATAGAATAATAAATTCTTGGAAGGAAAAAGGAACAGAAAGCTTAATTTTTAAAGGCCAAGCTAATCCAGAGAGGCATGTTTAAGTCAAAAGTTTTAAGCATACACTAAAACACAAAGACAATTATTAGTTAAAGGGGAACTTAGGCAAAGGAATCTTTAATTAAAACTTCTTCCTCCACTTCTGGATAGAATCTCTATAGATGACAAATAGGCCTAAAATTGAATTATTTAACTTGGATCCTATTCTTTTGTTTTCCAACTGGGTGGTTTGGCTCTGTTATATGCAACTGATATATCTGGGAGTCAGAGTTATGCCAAGTCAGAAACAATATTTAAATCTTCCAAGATTACCAATACTCCACTTCAGTAGTTGAGATGAAATGCCAAGTGGTATTCTGATGTGGTTTCTCAGCACTATCATCCCATAATATCATTTTACTTCAAAAGTTGTTGAAACAGTAACAAAAATGAAATAAATATTCACTTGCTTTACAAATGTCTCAAAGCATTGCAAAAGGAAAGCCTTGTTTGGTTTTTGCTTAAATAAAACATTTATATAGATGTCTTTCCAAAATAGAATTTTAGTAGAACTACACACATGATTGGTATACCTATTCCTTTTTTTATTTAGACTTTGCAAATTATTACTCAAATATAATTAATACATTGGAGAAAAACTGTCAAAGACTCAAAAAACAAATAATTATTGTGTATTTCACAACTGAAAATCAGCACATTTGCTTTAACTATTTTCTCTAAGCTGATTGAACTCTAACCAATAAATAAAACTGCAATATGACACTATGAAATCAAAGTGGGCCAAAGTGTCAGTCAGAAGTTCTTAAAATTATATAAAAACTGTACTATGGTTATCAATAAAATGATATGTTTATTTAATGGTCTACTTTAGTTAAAAATTTCTCTAAATTTGAGAATCCAAAGTATATGTTGGTTTTAATCTTTAATATGTAACACAGCATGTTAGTAATGAAACATTCAACAGAGTTTTGATACATGAGTGCCTTAATAGACCCAAAATAACTACTAAGGAAAGTAAAATTTTACTAAAGTGGGGGCTGTGTATGTGTTTATTTATCATTGATTATTTGTCATTGAATCAGATGTATGTTGATAAAGTAATTGATTGAATCAGTTAGGAAATCAATTACATCAGCACCCTAAAAACAGTCACAAAAGAATGGCTTCAAGTACACTGTTAACTTGATGCAGATAGTGTGTAACAGAATGAATGTGAAACTGAGGTGAATCACTTTCATTGTAGGTATTACCATAGTAGTTCATTACTATTGTGTCTTGGCACTGAAAGGTATGGGAAAACTTTTCATTAGCTGCTACTGCTAAGTATCAAAAATGCTTACTCAGAACAGGTAAAACCATGGGCTGAATGGAGTGACCTATATTCTTGCTGTACGCAAATGTTTCCTTTTTCGGTTTCTGTGTTTAGTAACTCAAAAAAGGCAGGAATTTTTAATAAAAGTGGGGCAAACTTTATTCATTATGGGTGTGGATACTGCAAATAAAAAGGAACAATGATTCTTTTCTTAGAATTTATAATTTTTGTATTCTCAGCATTCAAAGCATTTCACTACAAGACATAAAAATTTAATATATAATTCATGCTTTCAATTTTCAATTAAGTACTCATTAAATGTATATATGCTTGACAATGAAGCTCAATATACTTTTATCATAGGCCATCCTAAAATTTTGATGCAGTAATATTTTTGGTCTCAGGAAAAAATCATTTAATGAGATCTCTTACAATTCTATCAGTTATAGAGCCAAAGATGATAGAAACAGAAAGGAACCTAAAAGTTACTTGCCTTTGGACAAGTAATATATTACTATGAATATTTTATAAGGTAAGGAAACTGAAGTACAAAGCATTTGATACTTATTCCATATATTATCATTTTTAGTGTCCCTCTGCCTAACGCCTCATTAATGAGAAAATGAGTGAGGACAAGCTGAACCAATTCATGAGAAGATACTAACCCATCACGAAAATAGCTTTTCTCAGTTAAAGTAGCCTGGTTTATTTTATACCCATATATAATAAAGTTTTAGATGGTCAGAAGTTGAATTCTAGCTCTCATTTCTAGCCATAAATAAATACCTTAATTTGTAAGTGGCTAGCAATCAGAGATAGCTTCTGGATTAGGAAAGGGGCATGTGTCCACCTCTCCTTTCAACTATAGGACCCCATCTGGTACACCTGTGCAGACCCTGGCATGTTACCTCAGTCTCTGTGAGTTAATATGTCTACCAGCCCTTTTGTTTCTAGAAGGTCTTAATTTCTTGGTGGCCTCATTCCTGTTTTATTCTTATACTCATTCCACCTCTGTCTTATTCTACAGATTTCCCTGAGTTCTTAGGGGAGAAATTTCATAAGCATGCTCCCTTTAGGACTGAGTGTTCCAAGGGCTATCACTTTGCATATTGTCTAGCTGTGGGTCTCTATATTTATTCCCATTGAGAATAGGAGAAAGCTTCTCCTATGGTGGCTGAGTGAGGCATGGATCTATAAGTATAGCAGAATGTCATTAGGAGTCATTTTATTGCTATATTTACTTAGTAGAACAATAGTAATTGGTTTTCCCCTGTATCCCTTGGTCTATATAGTCTCAGGTTTTCAACCACCCACACTGTTGCATATGGGTTCCGTACCATGGAATGGGCCTAATCTCAAACCAGATATTGGTTGCTTAGTCCTACAAGCTTTATGAGGCTATTACAGTATATTTTGTAGATAAGACACTCTTGTAGATAAAAGAGTTTGTAGCTGTGTTGGTGTTTACCTTTCTCCTTTGGTAGCATGCAGAGAAACTTCCAGTACCATGAATACTAGTCTGTAGGGCTGAAGGCTTTAAGTAGGCAAAAATTAGATTTCTTATGTTCAATAGTTTGTGTAGGTGCTATCTTTACTGATAGGGGCCTTGATGTCAGTTTATGGAAAGCAACCAATAGCCTTGGAAATAGCCTGGGTTATTTAGGTTCCTATGGTACTATTTGACCAACAACTCCAATAGATGTAACACATTTCTTATACTGGAAAAATCTTTTGGTAAAGGGAGATGACAGGGTGGGGCACTTTCTTCCCCAATATTTGCCAGTTTCATTTACATCATCTTTATACATTTGTATTTATTAGGAAGCTTCTACTGTATTAGGTTTCCATATGACCCCTCAAATGAATCTTAGTTCTAACTATCTCTCCCCATATCCCATACTTCATTCCCCTCTTCCCTCTACTTCCTTGTTTTATTGTCCAACCCCAGTTTCCCCTAGTCCATACATAACAATCTACTTTATTTTCCCTTCCTGTGGAGATCAATTCCATGCCCCTAGTCCCTTATTCTCTATCTCACCTCTGTAGTTATGTGGATTGTAGCTTACTTAACAGTGACTTAAGAGTTAGACTCCAAATATAAACAAATAAACACATTGGATTTTCTGGGTCTGAGTTACCTTGCTCGGGATTATTTCTCTCTAGCAATACTCACTCACCTGTGAATTTCATAATTTTATTTTTAAGCATTCGAGTAATAGTTTATTGTATAATTGTACCACATTTCCTTTATCTGTTCATTCATTAACACAGACATCTAAGTTGTTTCCAATTTCTTGAAATTATGAATAGCAAAGCAATAAACATAGTTAGGCAAGTGTCTCTGTAATAGAATAAAACATTCTTTTGGTATATATTCAAGAATAGTACAGCTGGATCTTGAGGTAGATCAATTCCCTCTTTCTGATGAACTACCACACTGATTTCCAAAGTGACTGTAAACATTTCATTCCCACCAACAATGGGTGAGTGATCCCCTTACTCCAAGGCATCCTTGCTAGCAGGAGCTATCATTTGATCTAAAGAGCTCAGCCATTAAGAAATCTGATGGAGGAAGGTCATTGGTTAAAAATAAAGAAACTGCTTGGCCCTCATAGGTTAAAACATAAGTGGGTGGAGTAAACAGAACAGAAAGCTGGGAGGAAGAGGAAGTGAGCTCAGACTCGACAGCTCTGCTCTCTGGAGCAGACGCCATGCTCCCCTCTCCCCGGCAGATGCCATGAAGCTCCGACCCAGGATGGACGTAGGCTAGAATCTTCCCAGTAAGCGCTCCTTGGGGTGCTACACACATGAATAGAAATGGGTCAAGCAGTGTTTAAAAGAATACAGTTTGTGTGTCATTATTTTGGGGCATAAGCTAGCCAGGCAGCCATGAGCCGGGCTGTGGGAAGAGGCCCGCAGCTCCTACTACAGAAATCTCAGAAAAGTTTTGATTTTCACTTCCTCATTTGCTAAGGATGTTAAACATTTCTTTGTGTGTTTCTCAACCATTTGAGTTTGCTCTTTTGAGAATTCTTTGTTAGATCTGTATCTCACTTTTAATTGGGTCATTTCCTTGATGTTGAGGTTTTTTTAGTTCTTTATATATTTTGGATATTAAAATTCTATTAGATGTATAGTTGATAAAAAAAAAAAACCTTTTTCCATTCTATTGCTTTGTCCAAATGATGGTCTCCTTTGCTGTATAGAAGTTTCTCATGGAATTGAATAGAAGACCCGGACTTAAACCCACAAACCTATGAACACCTGATTTTCGATAAAGGAGCTAAAAGTATACAATGGAAAAAAGAGAGCATCTTCAACAAATTGTGCTGGCAAAACTGGATGTCAATCTGTAGAAGAAAGAAAATAGATCCATATCTGTCACCATGCACAAAACTCAAGTCCAAATGGATTAAAGACCTCAATATCAGTCTGAACACACTGAACCTGATAGAAGAGAAAGTGGGAAGTACTCTACAACACATGGGCACAGGAGACCACTTCCTACGTATAACCCCAGCAGCACAGACATTAAGGGCAACATTGAATAAATGGGACCTCCTGAGACTGAGAAGCTTCTGTAAAGCAAAGACACTGTCACTAAGACAAAAAGGCAACCCACTGACTGGGAGAAGATCTTCACCAACCCCGCAACTGACAAAGGTCTGATCTCCAAAATATATAAAGAACTCAAGAAACTAGACCGTAAAAGGTTAATCAGTCAAATTATAAAATGGGGCACTGAGCTGAACAGAGAATTCTCAACAGAAGTTCAAATGGCCAAAAGACACTTAAGGTCATGCTCAACTTCCTTAGCAATCAGGGAAATGCAAATCAAGACAACTTTAAGATACCATATTACACCTGTCAGAATGGCTAAAATCAAAAACACCAATGATAGCCTTTGCTGGAGAGGTTGTGGAGTAAGGGGTACACTCATCCATTGCTGGTGGGAATGCAAACTTGTGCAACCACTTTGGAAAGCAGTGTGGCAGTTTCTCAGGAAATTCGGGATCTACCTACCCCTGGACCCAGCAATACCACTCTTGGGAATATACCCAAGAGATGCCCTATCATACAACAAAAGTATATGCTCAACTATGTTCATAGCAGCATTGTTTGTAATAGCCAGAACCTGGAAATAACCTAGATGCCCTTCAATGGAAGAATGGATGAAGAAAGTATGGAATATATACATATTAGAGTACTACTCAGCAGTAAAAAAACAGTGACTTCTTGAATTTTGCATGCAAATGGACGGAAATAGAAAACACTATCCTAAGTGAGGTAAGCCAGACCCAAAAAGAGGAACATGGGATGGATGTACTCACTCATATTTGGTTTCTAGCCATAAATAAAGGACATTGAGCCTATAATTCGTGATCCTAGAGAAGCTAAATAAGAAGGTGAACCCAAAGAAAAACATATAGTCATCCTCTTGAATATTAACGTTCGTCAGGCGATGAAAGGAGACAGAGACAGAGTCCCATATTGGAGCACCGGACTGTAACCCCAAGGTCCAAATCAGGAGCAGAAGGAGAGAGCACGAGCAAGGAACTCAGAACCGCGAGGGGTACACCCACACACTGAGACAATGGGGATGATCTTTCGGGAACTCACCAAGGCCAGCTGGACTGGGTCTGAAAAAGCATGGGATAAAACCGGACTCGCTGAACATAGCAGACAGTGAGGACTGCTGAGAAGTCAAGAACAATGGCACTGGGTTTTGATCCTACTGCACATACTGGCTTTGTGGGAGCCTTGGCTGTTTGGATGTTCACCTTACTAGACCTGGAAGGAAGTGGGAGATTCTTGGACTGCCCACAGGGCAGGGAACCTGGACTGCTCTTCTGACTGATGAGAGAGGAGGAGTTGATTGGGGGAGGGGGAGGGATATGGGAGGCAGTGACGGGGAAGAGACAGAAATCTTTAATAAATAAATAAATAATAAACTAAAAAAAAGAAGAAAAAAGAAGTTTCTCAACTTAATCAAGTCCCACTTGTTAATTTTTTGTCTTAGTGCCCATTCTATCAGTATTCTGTTCAGAAAGTCGTCTCTGCCAATGAGTTCAAAACTATCACCCAACTTCTCTTCTATCAGATTCAAGATATATGCTTTCATGATGAGATATTTGATCCACTTGAAGTACAGGAAGATAAGTGTGAATCTATTAAGGATTCTTCTATAGTTGACCAACACCATTTTTTTTGTCTTTTTTTCAAGTGTGCTTTTCTGGTTTCTTTATAAAACATCGGACATCGATAGGTATGTGGGCATTTTTGAAGGTCTTTGATTCTATTGATAACCATATCTGTTTTTGTACCAATACCATGCTACTCTTCTTATTAAGCTCTATAGTACAATTTCACTTTTGGGATGGTGATACCTACAGCAATTCTTTTATCATTCAGGAGTGTTTTAACTATTCTGTTTTTGTGGCTGTTGTTGTTGTTGTGTATGTGTCCATGTGGTGCTGAAAATTGACCTTTAAATATCTGTGTTGAATTATGCAGAAATTTTGATGGGGATTGAATTCAGTCTGGTAGGATGGACATTTTGACTATATTAATTCTTCTGATCCATGAAACTGGGAGATCTTTCCATCTTCTGATATTTTCTTCAGTTTCTTTTTGAAATGTCTTAAAATTTTTATCATACATTTGCTTGGATAGAGTTATTCCAAGATACTTTATATTTTTGAGGCTACTGTGAAAGGTGTCATTTTCCTGATTTTTTTTCCTCAGTTCATTTATCTTTTGTATATGGGAAGGCTACTGATTTTTATGGCTAATTTTGTATCCTGTCACTTTGTTGAAAGTGTCAGCTGTAGAAGTTGACTCATGGAATTTTTAGGGTAATTTATGTATACTACCTTATCATCTGCAAATAGATATAGTTTGACTTCATCATTTCCTATTTGTATCCCCCAACCCTGATCTCCTTCAGTTATCTTATTGCTCTAAGACTTCAAGAACTATATCAAATACATAAGGAGAGAGAAGACAACCTTCTCTTGATCCTTGTCTTGTTCCTGATTTGAGAGAAATTGCTTTGAGTTTCTCTCTATTTAAGTTGATATTGGCTATGGGCTTGCTGTAAACTACTTTTATTATGTAGAGGTATGTCTCTTATATCCTTAATCTCTGCAGGATTTTTAATCATGAATGGGAGGTGGATTTTGCCAAAGGATTTTTCTGTATCTGATGAGATGATTGTGTGAGTTTGTCTTTCAGTCTATTTATGCAATGGTTTACATTTATCAATTTATTTATGTTGAACCACCCCTGAGTCTCTGGAATGAAACTTACTTGATTATAGAAGGTTATCTTTTTATGTAGTCTTGGATTCAGTTTGAAAGTATTTTATTGAGAAATTTTGCACTTATATTCTTAGGTGAAATTGTTCCATAATTCTTAATTTATTAGGTCTTTGTGGGGTTTAGGTATCAGAATAACTTTAGCCTTGTAAAAGTAACTGGGCAAATTTCCTTCTCTTTCTTTGTGAAATAATTTGAGGAGTATTAGGGTTAATGCTTCTTTGAAACTCTGGTAGAATTCTGCATTAAAGCCGTCTGTCCAAGGGAGTCTTTCAAGCAAAAGAAACCACTCAAGTGTGATCCCCATGTCCAGCAGTAGATGACCAGTACAAAGTGAACTTAATATCACCTTTGTAGATTCTTTGTCCCAGGACATATGTTTTTAATATTTCCATATATATTAAGAAATTTGGTTTGCAGTTTTTTTATGTGATTCCTATGTATGCAAACATGTGTGTCTTTATGTTTGATTGTTTTTATCATGTTCTGACTTGTTTATTTAGTTTAATTTAATTTTATTATTATTCCCCAGATGCCTGTTAGTTTTCTAATGAGAAAATGATTGGGTATGGATCGGGGAATGTGGGGAGTCTCTGGGAGAGGTTGGGGAGGGATTACTGCAATTAGAATATATTGTATGAAATAAAACGTATTTTCAATAGAAGAAAAAAAAGAACTTGATGCAAACCATCTTTTTCTTTGTAAATATGTAGAACTCTCTAATTCCTATCAATCATATGGACATAAGTCATACTTTATTTCTGATGGTTCCATCTCTATTATATCACATATTTCTAATACTGAATTCTTGAGTTATCTAATAGTTTTTATTTTTTCTTAACATCTTCAAAACTAAATATCAAAATGAAGTCATAGAATTATTCTAAATCTTTTAATTTTTATACTAAAAAGTCATTCTAGAAAAGCTAATTCTTGACCTTAATAATTTTATAAATACAAATCTAATTAAGCTTTGAACTCTATAAGAAAGTAAACATTGGTTTTAATCAGGATTACTAGACACAAGAGAATAGAGTTCTACAACGGATGTATATACTAGTAACTTCTGATGCATATTTTGAAATATATAGATATGTATATTAAATAACCAGTCCCACAAAACTCATATTTTTTGCTTGCAGCCTTTCAGGTCATTATGATCCAACATTTTTTTTTTTGCTTAGTCTGTATGACATAACCACATGCTGACACAAACTTTGTAATTCCTTGAGAACTTTAATCCCCTTATACAAACTGTAACTTGATTACTTAACTAAAACGTAAGTGTGATTAGTCTTCTACAAAGTTTGCACAAATACTTGTAAGTATAATCAGGGATCCCATGTTGAGGCAGATAGAGCGACTTTGGATTTATGATGCTGAGAAACCATGTTCCTTCTGTGAAATATCTGTCTTTGTTAGCCTAGAACAAATGAACATAGTATTATAAAATATATGTAATTATACTAATTGTTTATTATAGCACACAGCCAATGAAAGAATTGCTATGTATATGTAATGTAAAAACTTCTTATGAAATACTTGAATATATGTTGACTTAAGAATTAGAAAATATTGCCAAGATTTATAATACTGTCTTGATATTGCAAAAGAGATTTGAAATAAATTGTCAGATGAAAATTAAAACTAAAGCTCTTTGTGACAGGATTTCCATTATCTGAAAAGAGTTTCAGGGTTGTTGGTTACAGTTTCTCTAGGTATTCTGAATGGAAGGTCGTCTAATGTGAAAACTAAACTTTAAGTCTAAAACAATTAACAATAATAATACTAACATTTCACAATGGTTAACTGAGACTAAATCTTCCCCCATTAAACATTTTTCTTCAATGACCTCTAAAATGGTTTATAAATGTTTTATAATTCAAAAATATAATTTTGTCATTTACTACATATAGAAAAATATTTGAGGTGAAGCCTAGAGACTATATAGTCTTATTTTGAATATTTTGGTCATATATTGTGCTAGCATTCTGCTTTGTGCTTATCTTCCAAAATTGTTATTTAAAAGTTAGACTTTATTCCAATACTCAAATAATCATACATATCAGTAATGATATGACTTCTTTGAAGCATTCACCTTTAGCTATAACTACAGATACTTCTGAATATTTAAGTAAAATAGTAAGAAAAAGCACACAAAAGTAGGAAAACTTATCCAAAGTATATTGTTTTCTGATTTTTTTACATAATAAGATAGAATAGGTAAAAGAGAGAAAAATATACCCTTCTTATAGAGAAGATTACGTATCTAAGTTTATTGCATATTCAAGTTAACTTGTTAGAGGTTGTGTCAATAACCACATTATAGAAAAGTCAGTTCTTTTATGTCAGTATATACTTCAAAGCAGGGATCTTAAGATTAAAAATGTGTATTTCCACTTTTAAACTTCTCAGCTGCTCTCACATGTCATTTGAGTCATCTTTGCTTCCATTCTACTTCAGTATCCACTCTATAGTCCCATATATTAGAATATGCCATTTCCTAAGTGTCCCAATCTTCCAGTATTGATTTGAAACAAGAGATTTCTGTGTCCGTGTAGTCTTATTCCTCTAACTTGCCCTGTAATGTACCATAGTTCTTCTTGGATGTGTGTGTGTAGGTCTATGTCTTTCAATTTGGGAAATCTGCAAACATTACATCTTGAAATCAGCTGTGTGCCTATTCCCTAAAGCATATATGTTAGTTCAGGGTATTCAATAGGTCTCTTTTATCATATTTTCTGTTCACACCTCAGATTGGATATCTCAATAGCCCTTTGTAAAAGGATGTTAATTCTTTCCTCTGACTTCCCAAATCTTCTGTAGATCCCCTCCAGTGTGTTTTATTACAGTTATTTTATTTTTAGCTCCAAATTTTTATAGAATTCATTTTTATACTTTCTGTTACTTTATTGGCATCTACTGCTTGTTTATGGACAGTTCTCTTTGTATTAAGGGTTCTTTTGATATGGGATTCCCCTCTGTATACTGGGAATATGTTTTACTACCATTGACTAATAAAAGAAACTGCTTCAGACTGTAGCAGGACAGAATATAGCCAGGCTGGAATAGATATAGAGAGAGTAGGTGGAGTCAAAGAGATACCATGCAGCTGTCAAAGGAGAAAGACACCAGCCACCAGTCAGAACCTTACTGGTAGGCCACAATCTCATGGTAATTCACAAATTAATAGAAATGGGTTAATTTTTGATGTAAGAGTTAACTAAAATATGCATAAGCTATTGATAAAACAGTGTTGTAATTAATATATAATTTCTGTGTAATTATTTAGGGTCTGGGCAGCTGGAAACAATCAATCTACTACTATAAAATGGCACTCAATGAATGTTTGTTTGGGGCTGATACCCGCTACCCACTTTGAGTTTGAATGCTTATGTGCCCACTTGGGGTTGGGTGTAAAGTAGCTGAGACCATGCCCTCAGCTCGGCACCACCCTCCACCTGGAAAGGCAGTAGAATTGGGTCTGCTAGGAGTTTACAGATAGGACAGCATTGTGATTTTCTGTCACCATACACAGAGATAGTCCCAGGCTGTACAGTGCACTGCATGGCAGATTTAGGTTTTACTCAGAAAAAAAAGGTTTATATGTTGCACAGTGCTACCCAGAGTTGAGGTGGTAAGGACAGCTCCCACCTAGCAGTCCTAGAGCTGACTGTGAACTACCTCTGCCATATTGAAAGGCTGAGAGAGGTGGAGCCATCATCCAGGGCCATGGCCACCAAGCTGCTTACCATTTTAAAAGCACTCCTGGCAAGAAAATAATTACAGATATGCAATAAAGAGAGATTCAGGCAGATATAAACCTCTGAAATGATCACAGTGTGTTTAAAAATGTATGTAGACTTAAGAGAGACAAAAAAGAAACAGAATATTAAAAAAGTAAAGCAAAGTCTTTAAAGAGACAGAGTACAGACAGTCATAGATTAAAGAAATAAAGAAAAATAAGCCACATAAAGATGGAATATACACCAACAGTGTGAATTATGTATATTAGTGTGTTTTTTTTGAATTTTTTGACTGTGAATGAACTAAATACCGAAATATTTGATTCTAGGGGCTACTAAACTAAACCAACATATATATAATTTTTATTGCATTATAAATAATACCATCCAAAATTTTCACTACCTCCCCTCCTCCCCTTTCCCTCAGGCTCCCCCAATCACCCTCACCCTCACCTTCCAGTCTTAAGAGAGGGCAGGGTACCCTGCCCTGTGAGAAGTCCAAGGTCCTCCCCTCTCCATCCAGGCCTAGGAAGGTGTGCATCCAAACAGACTAAGATCCCAAAAAGGCAGTACATGCAATAGAGACAAATCCCAGTGCCGTTATCATTGGCTTCTGAGTCAGCCCCCATTGTCAGACACATTCAGAGAGTCCAGTTTGATCATATGCTCATTCAGTCCCAGTCCAGCTGGCTTTGGTGATCTCCCATTAGATCAGGTACACTGTCTCAGTGGTGGACCAACCCCTTGTGGTTATGACTTCCTTGCTCATCTTCTCCCACGTTATGCTCTTCAACTTGACCTTAGGAGCTCAGTTCAGTGCTCCCATGTGGGTCTCTGTCTCTATCTCCATCCATCGCCAGACGAAGGTTCTATGGTGATATTCAAGATATTCATCAGTGTTACTATGGGACAAGGCCAGTTCAGTCATCGTCTCCTCTAATGCCCAAGATACCATCTTACACCTGTCAGAATGGCTAAAATAAAAAACACCAATGATAACCTATGCTGGAGAGAATGTGGAGTAAGGAGAACACTTACATGTTCAATTCTATTTTGGACACTTAAAGCACAATCAAAAACAGAAAAAAAAATAGAGACAAATTTACTTCTTAAAAATTTCAATATCTTCTTGCTCCAGACAGCAAATCAAGAAAGTGGAAAAATACCTTAAAACAAGAGAAAATAGTTACAAAGTGTAAATTTCATAAAGATCTAATATCCAAAGTATACAAATATCCTTTGTATTTCAACAACAAAGAGACAAACAGCTCAATTTTAAAATGGGGCAATGACACTAGCTGCAAAACTAGAGAGATCATGCCCTTCACTTCCCCTGAGCACAATAGAACCAACTACATTGGCAGAGGCATGGATGAGCCAGCTAAAAAGTTGTGAGCATAGGAGAGCTGTCCCCATTACTCCTCTGTCCTGTGGTGGCATGGGCAGAAGATACCTACACTCCCCCCTGTACATCAATGCCTGAGGCAGGTGGGTGAGAGCTGGTCCTGAGGTCATAAGATCAAGAGAGCTATTCCTTTGCCTCATCAGTTGCAGCACTTGGGAGAGTGGCTGCTACACCAGGTTTGGACAACATAATAGAGCTGGTCCTGAAGGTGTAAATGTAGGAGAATCGCCTCTGAGGATGTGAAAGAAGGAGAATGGGCCTTGCTGCTAGCTCATTGCTACAAGTGATGAAGTAGCCAGGGCAATACTAGAGAGCACACACTGGTAGAGAGGACAAGGAAGAGTTGCCAAGATTGACCAACCCTATCAGGCATACTCAGGCCTAAAACTGAGATTAAGAGTTGACCTACCCCAACATCCACCCCATATATGATCTTCTAGAGCATGTAAAGGTGTCAGTCCAGCAGACCCAAATCTTCAGGATCTCCAAAACACAGGGCAACAACAAGATAACCAAGAGGAGTCCCAGTGAGGGCTCAGCATTAATAGTTTAGCAGAAGACAGAGAGCTCTAACCAGACCAATGACGCCTTGCAATAAAAACTTGCAAGTAAAGATATGCATAAATGAGTGTACTGCATGACTTACTGTGCCACACTACAGCTTCCATGATGAGATTGATTTTTCCTTATATTTCTGCTTTTATTTCTTCTCTTATTTTGCTTAAATTTGATTTTATTTCATGGGGGAGGCAGTTCTAAGGGCAAAGAATATGTACAAAGGGATGGGGAAATTAATGAAATGGAAAAACATTAAAAAAAGAAATGACAAATGAAAAAATGGGACAATGGTCTTAAAGGCCTATATCTCTAAAAGAAATGTATAGGCACTAAATAAAAGTAGTTGAACTGAGCTTAAATAAATTAAACAATAGCAGTTTCCCTCATCTATGGGAAACATATTACAAGAACCTTGGTAAGCACAGGTGTGATTAGTAAAACTGATATGTATTTTGTGTGTTTTTCATATATGTTGTAAAGAAAATTTGAATAGTAATTTCCACTGTTTTGAAACACTTCATCTTGGAAAGAAGCACATCAAGGAACAAACTTACAAAATTCAGATAAACAACTCACAAGTCACAGGAAGCTCCTGAAACTAACAAGATCTATAACTTTCCCCAAAGTTATACAAAAACTAAGGATTTCCATGAAGAAAGAATCTGAAAATTGTGCTGTTTTCACACAGAAAGCTACAGGAATACAGGTTTTGTGTTCTGTGTCTTGTGTTTGTGTGGGCTTTTGAACAAGAAAACTGTCTTTAACTCACAAATTCTCCTATAAATAACTCCCCACCCATACTTCTGTAAGTAACTTTAGGTGAATTAAGTGGTTTGCTAAGCTAGACTTGAGTGGCATCCTTTTTCTTTCTGCCATCAGTATACTATTTGGGATGAACAGAAGACTGTTCACACATTTCCCCATGAAGAAAAAACTACACAACAGGGAGAAAAGAATGGGTTCTGTGGAATAATCCTTCTATACACTGTGTGACTATATGTAACTATAATTGGCTT
This sequence comes from Chionomys nivalis, assembly GCF_950005125.1. Classification (NCBI taxonomy): domain Eukaryota; kingdom Metazoa; phylum Chordata; class Mammalia; order Rodentia; family Cricetidae; genus Chionomys; species Chionomys nivalis. Next base: position 105,474,759 of record NC_080112.1, on the reverse strand, counting down.
AATAAACAAGCTGATTGGTAACTAGCTGACTTTAAGTCTGCCCACATTCCCCCAAAATGGGTTATGAATATTTATTACCATTTAAGTGTGGTTGTTTGAATTTTGCTCTTGGTAACTGTCAGGAAAAAAGTTGAACAAAGGAGTTTAGATTCAGGGAACTCATCCTGAAAAGAAAAGGAGGGTTATATAAATGATAGGATAAAAGTTTTGATTGTTGAATCTACTTTAATCCAAAAAAACAGCTATTAATATTAAATATACACTGGTATGGATTTTGGTTTATTGATATAAATTTAAAGATAATTTTGTTATACTATATGAATATTTCTACTTCTGTTTAAAGTATTTTTATGCAGCTCATCTAAAAATGCAATGCATAATTAAGAAATACATATTTATTAATAGTCATCTATAATAGTCAAAATTATTGTCATGTTAGGAATGCTTTCAAGGTCATATGTAGATAGATAGATGGTCTTCAAACACTTCAAAGACCTACATAATGTGGCATTTAATATATTTAATAACCTAAGGCTTTTCATGTCAGTGAGACACATCTACTCCTAGCAGCACTAATCTGCTTCAATAAAGATGATGGGCATAGAACAAACTCCTTATTAGATGTGTTTTATTTATTGGAAAAGCAGTCATGTGTGCAAAGAAACTTCCCTTTCCTCTATTGCTGACAATATAATGTCTAAACTAGACCAGCAATGTGCAAGAAAGGCAACTGCCAAACTTTGCCAAGACAAGGTAAGACAGTGTTCAAAATTCCCTGCTTCAAAGAAATGTCAGTCAAATATGTTTGACCTGTATTCCAGAGTTGGATACCCCAATGTTATGGAGGAATTTTGGGCGACTGTCCATGCAGCCTGATGTCCCTGTCATTAAGTAACACTTTATCCCTCCTGGGATCTTTGATGGAGTTAAAGTACAGTTAAACTTACAGTTTTCCTTAGTTATGATAGAAAGCAAATTAGGTGTAAAACTTAAGGAGTCACTATGATAAGAAAGAAAATATTTTCTCTAATTTTGCCAAATACAAATGTATTGGATATTGTAACTTTAGTTCTTTTGATATAACTGTTTCTGTTGCACATAATTGTACTATGTTAACGTTAAAACCTTTCACTTTTACTTATACAAAAGGAGGGAATGCTATGGAACACACCTTCTATACATTGTCACTATGATTGTTTTAATAGGCAAGCTGACTTGCCAATAGCTGAACAGGATAAAGTTAGATAAGAAAGCCAAGCTGAGAATGATGGGATGAGGAAAGATGGAGTAAAGAGTCACCAGTGAGATGGAGAATGAGTTGGACATACAAAATGGGATAAAGGTAAATTCCACAAAACTCAAGCCAGCATATGGTTTAATAGAAATAGATTAACTTTTAAGAACCAGTGAATAACAAGCCTGAGCCTTTGGCAGAGCATTTATAATTAATATTAAGACCCCATGTGGTTATTATGAAGTAGCTGCTGGGACACAGAGAAACTCTGTCAACAAAGGAGGATCTATTTTCTGCCCATCACAAGCTTTTATGACCAACACTTTAAAGAGGGAGGTTAGCAGGGCAAAAGCAGAACAGATTTATCTAGTAAAATCTGATACACATCTGGATCTTCATCCAGATGACCCGAGGTCAATGAATAATTTATTTCCTGATTTGAAATATCCAGCCATATGCACCTGCATGCACCCCGGGATAGCTATGAATTCATCCCAGAACAAAATCATAAACTTTGTTAAAACATGAAGGTTATTTTGAGATTTTATTTTTGCAACTTGATTACATGGTTCTCAAGCATAAACTTTGCAGATGACAATATCAAGTAGCAATGTAAAAATGTTTGGCAAGCAAGAGCAATGACAATAGCATATAACATTTGGTGGGGTTTTGAGAGATTCCACTGACCAATACCTCATAAAGAGGCAATGCATACCTTGCACTGAATATTTTTATTTGATAGTCTATGGTGTATGGCAGAGACATTGCTCCTCTACCTTTATAGGGTAATTTCATCTAAACCCCTATTATGTATTTATTTGAGGAAGCTTCTATGATAGTAAGCTCCCATATAGCATGTTCAAGGGACTTTACTGTTAATTATCCCTTCCCACATTCCCTCCTTGACACTGCCCTCTCATCTGACACCCCATTTAATCCTTCCTATTCCATTATTTCCTTTTCCTACTTTCATATCACATGTGTTCTTTATCCCTTCCCTTTACATTTCCTGTCACCATATATATGAATCCTTGATGGTTTTCTGATTTCTCTTGGTACTCCAATTTAAACACACATATCTAAAGACTCAAATTTAACATATACATATAAGGGAGACTGTGGTGGTTTGAGTGAAAACAGCCCCCATCCGCTCAAAGGGAGTGGTCTTATTAGGAGGTATGACCTTGGAGGAAATGTGTAACTAGGATAGTGCTTAGAAATTTCAGAAATTCAAGCCAGACCCAGTGGCTTATTCTTACTTCCTGCTGCCTGCTGATCCAGATATAAAACTTTAGCTCCTCCAGGAACATATCTGTCTGTGCACCTCCATGCATCCCAACAGGAAGTTATTGAACTATACCTCTGAACCTGAAAGTCAGGCCCAATTAAATGTTTTCCTTATAAGAGATCCTGTGGTCATGATGTCTTTTCACAACAATGTAAACCCTAATGAAGACAAAGATTGTGTCACGTCTTTCTATGTCTGGGTAACCTTATTCAGAATGATTAAACACATTTTCACCCATTTTACTGTGAATTTCATAATTTTACTTAATAATTGAATAATTTTCCATTGTGTAAATGAACCACATTTACATTATCCATTTATAGTTTATGGGCAATTAGGCTGCTTCCATTTCCAGACTATCATGAATAGATTATTAGCATTGAACATATATAAGCACATTTCTCTGGGATAAGTTATAGAACCCATTGGTAATATGTCCAGGAACAGTATAACTTTATCTTGTGGTATATCTATTTCTATTTTTGAAGAACATCCCCATGGATTTGCATAGTGGCTGTACCAGTTTTAAATCACATCAACAGCAAGTCAGTGTTCCCCCTTCTTCACATCCACACTTATATTTACTACCATTTTTGTTATTGTGGATCTTATATTATCCATAATAGGGAGAGGTGGAATATCAAAGAAGTTTTAATTTGGGTTCCCTATGGCTTAGAATGATGGATTTTTTAACAAACATTTATGCCATTCATTTTTATTTTTTGAGAACTCTCTATTCAATTTCATAGCCCATTTCTTTTTTTTTTTAACTTTTTGGTGTTTTGTTAAAGAAAACAAACTATCTTATTTCATTTTACATACCAATCACAGTTCCTACTCCCTCTCCTCCTCCCATTTCCTCCACCTACTCCCCCAACCCATCCCCTATCCACTTCTCAGAGAGGGCAAGGCACATTGCCAGTAGTCGTGCAGTCTGCCCCAGCCATACACCTGTCACCCTCATTCAGAGGGACTAGTTGTAGACCTCAGCTCTTTTCTTCCCTGTCTGGCTGGAGTTGGTGAGCTCCCATTAGCTCAGGTAAACTGTTTCAATGGGTGTACCCATCATGGCCTTGAACTCTTTTCTCATATTCTCACTCCTTCCACTCTTCAACTGGATTTGGGAGCTCAGTCCAGTGCTCCAATACAAGTCTCTGCCTCTGTTTCAATCAGTTACTGAACAAAGGTTTTATGATGACTACAGGGCAAGGCTAGTTCAGGTACCCACTCCACTATTTCTTAGGGTCATAGCTGGGGTCATCCTTGTGGATTACAGGGAATTTTCTAGTTCCAGATTTCTTGTTAGCCTCATAATGGCTCCCTCAATTACAATCTCTTTTCTTGCTCTCATACCTGTCCTTCCTCCATTTCGACTATCCTATTCCCTCAAGTTTTCCTCCTATCTCCCTTCTCTATTCATCTTCCCCTTCCACCCACCCTACTCCCCCCACCCCCACAGTCCCAATTTTGCTATGCAATCTTGTCTATTTCCCCTTTTCAGGTATATCCATGCATGTTTTTCTTAGGGTTCACCTTGCTACTTAGCTTCTCTAGGATCATAAACTATAGGCTCAATATCTTTTGCTTTACAGATAATATCTACTTATGAGTGAGTAAATACCATGTCTATCTTTCTGGGTCTGGGTTACCTCACTCAGGATGGTTATTTCTAGTTCCATCCATTTGCATGTAAATTTCAAGTTATCATTGTTTTTTACAGCTGAGTGGCATGCTAATATGTAAATGTGCCATGTTTTCTTTATCCATTCTTTGGTTGAGGGGAATCTAGATTGTTTTCATGTCCTGGCTATTACAAATAATGCTTCTATGAATATAGTTGAACAAATGTCAATGTAGTATGATTGAGCATCTTTTGAATATATGCCCATGAATGGTATTGCTGGGTCCTGAGGTAGGTTGTTTCCAAATTTTCTGAGGAACTACCATACTGATTTCCAGAGTGGTTGTACAAGATGGCATTCCCACTAGCAATGGATGAGTATTCCCCTTACTCCACACCCTCTCTAGCATAAGTTGTCATTTTAATCTTGTTCATTCTTACCAGTGTAAGATGGAGTCTCAGACTTGTTTTGATTTGCATTTCTCTGATGACTAAGGATGTTGAGCATTTTCTTAAATGTCTTTCAGCTATTTTAGACTCCTCTGTTAAAAGTTTTCTGTTAGGTCTGTAATTCATTTTTTAATGGATTATTTGTTCTTTTGATGGCTGATTTCTTGAGTTCTTTGTATATTTTGGAGATCAGTCCTCTGTCTGATGTGGGGTTGGTGAAGATCCTTTCCCATTTTGTAGACTGCCATTTTGTCTTGTTGACTGTGTCTTTTGTTTACAGGAGCATTTCGGTTTCAGGAGGTGCTATTTATTAATTGTTTCTCTCAGTGTCTGTGCTACTAGGGTTATATTTAAGAAATGGTCTCCTGTACCAATGTGTTCAAGTGTTCTTCCCACTTTCTCTTCAATGAGGTTCAGTATGGTTGGCTTTATGTTGAGGCCTTTGATCCATTTGTACTTGAGTTTTGTACATGGTGATAGATATGGATCTATTTTCATTCTCCTACATTGTCCAGTGCATATTGTTAGTTTTATGAGGTCACATTTGTCATCTATTGGTTTTAAGCTCTGTGCCATCAGGGTCCTATTCAGAAAGTCTTTTCTTTTATCTTTAAGGTGAAGTGTTTGTAATAATTTCTCCTCCATCAGATTCAGAGTATTTGGTCTTAAATTGAGTTTCTTGAATTTTGTTTCAGGTGAGAGATTGGTATCTGTATCCATTGTTCCACCTGTAATTATCCTGTTTTACCAGCATGATTTTCTTGGTTATACCTACCCCAAATTTGACAATAAGACCATATTGCTAAAGTTTCCACATACTTGAGTCATAGAACATGAAAAAAAATTCACCCTTGGTGCAAGACAGTTGTATTCTGTCAATTATGTTTTAAATAAATGATACTTGGCCAGCAACCAGACAGGAAGTAGAGGATGGGCAATGAGAAGAGTATTCTGGGAAGAAGGAAGCACTTTCCTCAGTCCTGCCCAGACACAGAAGGAAGATGAGACCTGCCTCGCTGAAAAAGGTACTGAGCCATGTGACTGGTATATACGAGAATAATGAGCTAATGTAAGTTACAAGAGTTAATGAGAAGCCTGAGCTAATGGGCCAATCAGTTGATCATTAATGTAGACTCTCTGTGTGATTTTCTTTGGGACCTAAAGACTGTGGGAACTGGACAGGATAGAAACCCAACTAGCAGACCCTCATTCTGATGTGGAAGCTTCATCCTTAAAAGCCAGTTTTCATAATGATGGAAGGTGCTTGTATCCTAGAGAACAAAGTAAAAAACAGTGAACACTGTGAACAATAATAAAGACCAGTCTGCAAAAATAAGCCCAGGTACTAAAGTGACAAGAATGTCAGGAAGTAACCAAACTCTTCCTAAATTGGTTAAAGTTTACTCCACAAGACAGATTACATGCCTGTTACTGTTAAATGAGGCAAAAAATGTAACTTGTTCAGTCTTAAACTACAGGGGAGAACTTAACGCTATGATTATACCAAATGGATGTAGTAATAAATTGCCCATAAATTACTTTTTTACCCATAAATTAGTGCATCTCTCAATTTTATCAAAGAAGTTTCATTTTGCAGTAAATGGTGTCTGATGCATAGAAATGAACAAGTGGCAAAGAATTCAAGACTATGGCATGTTCAATATTAAATGAGTCATCTGTCTCACAATTTCTTTCCCCAAGGCTCAGAGATCATCACAGAAGAAGGGGTAGAAAAATTTAAGAAAGAGAATAAGTAGAAGTCTTCACCAAAACATTATTTGCTTGGCATGACAGGATTGTTGAACACATGCACTTCCAGTGGCTAAGACTACATGCACAAAACCTCAACAAGATCAAGTCAGTCAAGTTCTCAGAAAACAAAGGGAAAGATTCATAAAGCACAAGCACTAGCTGAAGAGCTATTGGAAACTAGGGCTTCAGGGAGGGTTCAAAACAGGAATATATAAGGGTTAATATGGATGTCTAACATGAGATAGTTAAAATATAACGGATGCCGTAATGGGGGATTTGAGTTAGCAGAAGTGACTGACAACCGAGTTCTGGAGATCCTAAAGTGAACAATAACATCATCTGTTATTGTAGCATGAGGGCCTGCTTGTTGGAGTTTCTGTCCTGCCTGGTTTCTGTTCTCCCACCAGGTCCCAAAGAAAATCAAGTAGAGGTCTATATTAATGATAAAGTGATTGGCTCATTAGCTCAGGCTTTGTATTATCTCTTATAACTTATATTAACCCATTATTCTTATCTATGTTAGCCACATGGCTTGGTGCCTTTTAAGGTGGGGCAGGTCACATCTTCCTTCTTTGGTATCTGGACAGGAATGAGGAGGAATGGGCTTCCTCCTTAAGGGCTGAATCTTCTTTAAATTTTCTAATTTGAAAGGAACAGCTGTCACCTCCTTTGCCAAGTTTTTGAATTATGGTCATTCCAGCCTCATAAAATAAGTTTGTGAGTGATTCTCTTTTGATCACTCCCCCCACCTCCAAAAAAAATGTTTCTTGTGAACTGAATCTTCCTGGTAGGAGAAAGATGTATATTAATTAGTTTTCTTTCTTTCTTTCTTTCTTTCTTTCTTTCTTTCTTTCTTTCTTTCTTTCCTATTTCCTTCCTTCCTTCCTTTCTTGGTGTGTGTGTATGCAAGTAACTGCAAAAAGTCATTGCTTTGTGATGTCTGTTGCATAGGGTGATTTTATGACATTCCTTGGCTTCCATTGCTGAGATACTTTTTTGCTGCAAAACCCTTTCAGTTGCAGCTGAAAGAAGTAGCCATTTATTTTACCACAGTTCTGTAGTGAGAAATGAGGTAGGCAGGACAAACTGCTGCTCTTTGATTTTCATATATGGAAAGCCTTGTCATCAAGGCTACTCCCTTCAGAAGCCTCTAGGGGAGAAGCCATTTTGAGGGTCATCAGGTCATAGAAAGAAGTTGGTACCATGCAGCTGCAGCTGCAGAAAGGAGTTTCTTTTTTTCTTGAATAAGCTAATTAGCAACATTAATTACAACTGCAAATTCTTTGACATTCGACATAGTACATTCACAGTTATAACATCAAGGCCATGATCCTACATCTAAAATCCTGCCTAACTAAAATCGGTCAGTAAAATCATTTGTACCTACTGGTTTCTCTATGATAAGCAATGAACATTCAGCTGAATTAATAGAAATAGAAAACATTATATTGTTATAGGCATAAATTTTTCTATCAGTTTATCTATTTCACTTACATTGTAAATTTTAGTAGAAATTTCAGTATTGCATGATTCTGAATATTTGTAGTAAATGCAACCATGACATGATTTTTATTTCTATTGTAATTTATTTGTCCCTGTTTTAACTTTCTTAATAAATTTTTGTAGAAAAATTTTTTGATATTTTTTCAAAGTAGCAACTTTAGCATTATTAATAAATTGTATTTGTGATCAATTTCATTCATTTCTGTTCTTATTCACATTATTTGTCCCTGTTCGGGTGTCATTCTATAACATGAGGAGCCAGCTTGTTGTGGCTTCTGTCCCACCCAATACCCCACAGCCAGCAAGTCCCAAAGAAAATCACACAGAAATCTCTATAAGTTATAAAACTGAGTGGCCCATTAGCTCAGTCTTTGTATTAGCTCTTATAATGTATATTATCCCATTATTCTTATCTATTTTAGCCACATGACTTGGTACCTTTCAGCCGGGCAGGTTACATCTTGCTTCTCAGTGGTCTGGGCTGGAATGTGAGGAATGGGCTTCCTGCTTTCTAGAATTCTGTTTTCATCATCCCATCTCTACTTCCTGTCTGTTTGACCCACCTATATTTCCTGCCTGGCCAATCAGCATTTATTTAAAACATGATTGACAGAATACAGACAATTTCCCACACCACTTCCCCCTCTTTTTTTTTAAACAAAGGAAAATACCCATAGTCCATTTTTTGGGAATGTGGACATAGTAAGTTATGGGTATGAAAATGTTCTATTGCTTATCTTAGTTTCTGAAAAGATCTGAAGTTGATCAATAGTTTTGATTTTAATGACTATAGTAATATCTATTCAATTACAGATGCATTGAAATAAAGATATTTCTGTTATACATGGGACAAAAAAGATAATTGCATACAGTATAAAAGACAGTCACAGTGGCAGAAAAACAAACTTTGAAATCACACGTATTTGCATTGTGGCTGTGCCACTATCTATGTGATTTTAGGCAAGATTTTGTTCTCTCTGAGCTTGAATTTCTTCAAGTGGAAGTCAGTAGTGGGTATGTCCAATGTCATATTTTCTTTTCTTTTTGATTCCAGATGCATAGTATGTCTGCATTTCTTGACCTCTTTGGTTTGAATTATTGTGGCCAATGAACTTTTTGGCTATCATGAATAATTGCTGGCTTTTCTCTACTTGGAGAAAGAAAGGGGGAAGAAAAGTGGCTCATGCTTTTTACATAGGCAGAAACCAGTGCAATTTCAAGGAAGAAATCTAAGAGATAATTGGTTATAAAATAAGTAAGAAAACCAGGAAAGATTGATGTTTGGCTAAGCTAATTGAATTCATTGGCAATTATTCTATCCTCACCCTCACATGTAATTTGTATAAATACTGAACTTGAAAGTAAATAGACAAAAGACATCTTGAATTTTCACAGGAGGTATGTCTTGACACATCTGTTGAAATATCAACAATTTGCAGCATTATTAAAGTATAAATAACAAAACATATATTTGTGGTGTATAAAGTGGTGTTTTGGTATATGTATGCATATACATGAATCTATATGGGAAAACATATATAAACATGAAATGATTAATAAAATTTAAATAGGAAGTCTATTATTCAAAATACTTAGAATTTTTATAATAATATTCCTTAATATCTACTGTATTAGCAATTTTTAGGTACAAAGCACACTACTATAATGCATTATTGTTAAATGTCTTTCTGCATAACAGAGCTCCACTGCTTGTCTTGTCTCACTGAACATACTGATGGAAACTTTGACCAAAATATTCCCATTTCCAATCGCTCCCTCACCTCTACTTCCTGGATACCACTACAAGTTTTACTGCTTAGATCTCACACACAGGTGAGTTTTTGTACTGTTTGTCTTTATGTGGCTGGCTTATTTCACTTAATATGATGTCCTCTAGGTTTATACCTACTGTTTTTCATGAGAATAATTCCTTTCCCTGTAAAGGTGAATTGGATTTCATTGTTTATTTATGTGTGTATGTATTTTGAACTCTTTATACAATGTATTCATTCACTGATGATCACATCGGTTACTGGGAATAATGCAATAATAAGGATAGGGTACATTTATTTTTTAATATCTCCATTTAAATAATTTCATAAACATATACATCTCCATAAGTTTGACTGCTCGGTGATATAACAGTGACACATCTAATTTTTTGAGAAATCACTATAGTGTTTTTTCATAAAGTTTGAACTAATTTACGTTCCCACAAAAAATGTGCAAGAGTTCACATTTCTCTTCATTGCTTGTCATCTTTTTGTGTTTTTTGATGAAAATTATTCTAACTTATACAAGACAATAATTCCTTTATAATTAAAATATTTTTTCTTTTTCCTTTTCCTGAACCCTTACTTTCCTTTGCTTATGCCAGAGTACATATTTATAATGATGATTTGGAGAAGTAACTCAAAGCAATAGAAAAAGAAGCTTCATGGAATCAAATACTTTCCTAAAATTAACCTTTGTAGTTGTCTGCACAAACTGGCAACCAGGGTGTCTCTGAAGTCCTTAATCACATTATAATCAGATTAATGTGACAATCTTCTCATAACAGTCACTTTAGATATTATACAATGTATGTTTATATCAGAACACTACATTCTATATCTTGAATATATAGAAATTAGTTAATTTAGTTTTAGTTTACTTTAAATTTCTTTTCGTTTAGCATACAGAGCAGTGGGTTTCATCATTTCATCGCTCTACAGTTTCTGCTTTTGCTATTTATTGGTCATGAGACTGAAAAGGGGATCACTAAAAGAAACACATGCATGCAAGTTCCCATGAAGGAGAGAATATTGTTTCAGATCCTCTGGAGCTAGAGTTACAGAAGGTTGTGAGTCACCTGACATGGGTGCTGGGACTTGGACTCTGGACCTCTGGAAGAATGGTACTTCCTTTAAACTAGTGAGCCATCTCTTTCTCTGGTCAAATCATTCTACTTTCAGTCAAACTTCTTTCTATAAGGCCTTTTAAAATTTGACTTGAAACCTTGACCTGAGACTGCTTAGTGACTAATTTTCTGAGAAAATACTGTACTACTGACCAGTACCCCTCCCACCAGAATACCACTCAGTAAAGTAGAATTCAAAAATTTTTGGAAAGATCAGGAAATGAACCAGAGCCTCGTTAAAGTTACACATGGGTCAGGATTCTAAAACTCTTCTTCAAACATTATATATATTTGAAAGTTGTTTAAAGTAGTTTTTAAATACTCTCATAACAAAATCTTGCTACCTTTATAAGGTAATATTTATGTAAATTAATGAAATTTAGGTATTCCAAAGGGCTTGAATATATTAAAGCTTCATGTTGTACAACATAACTATGTACAAGTTGGATTTTCAGTTAAAACCTCAACATGTCAGCAGAGGCCAAGGAAAAGTGCTAAAGTTTGTTAAAGAGAAATTCTTTTCAGTTGGAAATCTACTTTTTATTTATTTTTATTTTCAAAACAATCTTATTTTACATACCAATCCCAGTTTCCTCTCCCTCCTGTTGTCCTTTATCCCACACCTCCCCATCCACTCCTCAGATAAGGTGAGGCCTCCCATGGGGAGTCAACAAAGTCTGTCACATCACTTGTGGCAGGACCAAGGCCCTCCCTCCTATATCTAGACTGAGCAAGGTAACCTCCTTAGGGAATAGGCTCCACAGAGCCAGTACATGCACTAGGGATAAATACTGGTTCCACTGCTAATGGCCCCAGAGACTGCCAAACCACACAATTGTCACCAAATTCAGAGGGCCTTGTTCAGTCTATGTAGGTTCTCCAGCTGTCAATCCAGTCAGTGAGTCACTTGCTCAGGTCATTTGTTACTGTGAGTATCCCTAACATTTTATTAGCCCCTTTGCTCATAATACTGCTCCTCCCTCTCTATGATTGCACTCCAGGAGTTCGATCCAGTGTTTATCTGTGAAACACTGCATCTGCTTCCATCAGTTTCTGGATCTATGATGACAATTAAGGTAGTCATCAATCTTATTATGGCGGAAGGGCAGCTAAGGTACCCTCTCCACTATTTCTTAGCTTGTGTCATCCTTGTGAATTCCTAGGAATTTCTCTAGGACCTGTTTTTTTTGCTAAACCCATAATGGCTCCCTCTTTATAGGTATCTCTTTCCTTGCTCTCCCTCTTTGTCCTTCCCCCAATTTGACACTCCTGATTCTTCATGTTCTCCTCTCCACTTCCCCTCTCCTTTCTCCACTACCCTATCACATTCCTCCTCCTCTTTCTACTGCCAATTTACTAAGAAGAACTTGTCTACTTCTCCTTTCTTAGGGTTCTTCTTGTTTTCCTGCCTACTCTGGGGTTTTTATCCCATTTTTATTGGATTATTTGATATTTTGATATCTAGTTTCTTGAGTTCTTTGTATAGTTTGGAGATCAGCCCTTTGTCAGATGTGTAGTTGGTGAAGATTTTTCCCATTCTGTAGGTTGCTGTTTTGTCTTATTGACTGTGTCTTTTGCCTTATGGAAGCTTTTCAGTTTCAGGAGGTACCATTTATTAACTTTTATTCTCAGTGCCCATGTTACTGGTATTATATTTAGGAAGTTGTCTCCTGTGACCATGTGTTCAAGGCTACTTCCCAGTTTCTCTTCTATGAGGTTCAGTGTGGCTAGATTTATGTTGAGGTCTTTGATCAATTTAGTCTTGAGTTTTGTGCATGTGGATAGATAAGGACTATTTGCATTCTTCTACATGTCAACATCCAAGTATGCCAGCACCATTTGTTGATGATGCATTCCTTTTTCTATTGTATGACTTCAGCTTCTTTGTCAAAAATCAGGTGTTCATAGATGTATGTATTTTCTCTAAAGATTTAAATTTCTTGTTTTACAGGTCTTTTACTTGTTTGGTTAGAATTCCCCCAAGATATTTCACATTGTTTGTGGCTATTGTCAAGGGTGATGTTTCTCTGATTTCTTTCTTAGCCTGGTTATCATCTGTATATAGGAAGGATACTGACTTTTTTAGTTAATGTTGTATCCTGCCACATTACTGAAGATGTTTATCAGCTGTAGACGTTTCCTGGTAGAATTTTTCAGGTCACTTATGTAAACAATCTTATCATCTGCAAATAGTAAAAGTTGATTTCTTCCCTAATGAGTCTTGAATATCTTTGATATGGGAATGTAAATAAAACAAGTGTATTAAGAAGATTTTTTTTTAAAAAAAAAAGCATTTTGCATCTCAAACCTATAGATGAGTAAAAGAATTTTAAGACTCTTCAAGGCCTGAATTTGACACATGACTATCACTTCCTATAGTCATATGTCAAATCCAGGTCTTGAAGTAAGTTACATGACCACATATGACATGAACGATTCAGGAGAAAATAATATTCACCTGATGGAAAGAGTTGAACTTACTATATAAGTGTAAAGTCCACATGACAGCAGGGTCTACATGGTCTCTAGGATTTGGGAGTCTACAGTCTTCATATGCCTGGAAGAATGAGCCTACCAAATGACAATAGCAGCCACATGATCAAAGGCTGAATAACCTTAATGTTGAAGTGTTCATGCTGTTGGACTTACCTAGTAAAACTGGACTCACCACATAACTTGGTAATAATAATTCATGTAATAAGAAGATCTGCATGATCTAGAACCCCCAGAGTCAAAGCACCCATTTTCTAGAATTTCTAGAGTCTGATAATGAGTACTAAGTCTTCTACCACTTGAAACTGTGGTCTATGTGTCCATGTTCAAATTTGTTATAGAAACTCAGGTCTTCACAGATGCAAAAATATACATTAACATATGTTCCCCTCTCTGGATTTGCTGAGTTGGATTCATAGAAATAAAGTTAAATACAGTAACATCTTCAGGATTTTTATGCTCAGAAGACAATACACTTTACATAATTTAGAAATCTGTTCTGGTCCACATTGGACTCTACTTCTATGCAACATTCTCCAATACATAAACAAACTTTTGTTGGCTCTTTAATTGGATCTTTACTAATGACATGAAATACATATTTGATATATGAATAAGTGACATATGCATAGCAATGAGGATAGCAATGAAATAGGTCTTCCCTAAACATTTTAATTGGTTATGCAATAGCCAATGATCAGTCCTGAAAGCATACATACAAGTAACAATACACCAATTGATCAGGTTTTAATTAAGAATATATATATATATATATATACCTATATGATCTGTAAGTATACATATCTACAATACTGTATATGTATATATAGAACATATGGGTATAGACATATGTATGTATATATATATATATATATAATGTAACAATAATTAAAAGGCTATTAATTTGAAAGAGAGCAAGCAGGGGTTATAGAAGTGTTTAGAGAGAGGAAGGAGAAGTAAGAAATTTTGTAGCTACATTATAATCTCAAAAAAAAAAGAAATAGTTTTTTCATAAACCCTGCTGTCACCATATTATAGGAAGTACTGAGAGAGCCTAAACAATGCAAAAAAGTTAACTATTGTCCATTTTAAGGAAGCTTACAATAATTCAGGCAGTTTGATTAAACTTGAAATTTCAGAAAGTATGAATCCTTATTAGTTTGTGCCAGATATTTTTAAAAGATGGAAAGTTAACTTACTTATTGTCAGAAACTCTGGGCCAGCTACTTTTGTTCTAATTTTGTAGACATGGAGGTTAAAGCATAGAGGTGTGAAGTCTCTTGTCCAAGAGATCCCAAAACTTTTAGGTCGCAGATTAGAAATTCCTTCCAAATAGTTTGGCTTTAGACATTGCTCACCCATAGTTTTAACAAAGATCATTCATCCTAATTCAGCTTCACTTATTCTGTCAAACTCAAAAGCCAGGCTTGGTCACTGAAAAGCTGAGATCATATCTAAAATGTTATTTAAATTGCTTTTTAAGTGTCAGTAATTAAGACAAATCAAAACCAAGCCTAATTAAGGTCATCAGGAGATTTGATTTAATGTACAGATATAAATTTGTCATGACTATATCAAATATTTGTTTATAAAATGAGACTTCATATATAAGATGTTGGATGAAAATAGCTCCTCCTTTACTAAATTCTGGGGGAAAAGCAACAAAAACAACTTAAGGAGAAGAGTGTTTTTTGTTTGTGTTTGTTAAGTTTTAGTCATTTTTCTTAGCTTATTATTTTTTAATTTTGAGATGATAATTTAATTATAGCATTTCTCTCTTTTCTTTCCTCACTCCAAACCTGCCTTTATACTCCTACTTCCCTTTCTTCACTCTGAGCACTCTTTTTTACACCTACTTTCTATTTCTTTCAAATTCATAGACTTTTTTTCAGTAATTGGTGTTTCATGAATATGTATGTATATACAGGCATATTCCTCAACATAACCTACTCAACCCATGTAATGTTACTTGATGTATGATTTCAGGACTAACCATCTGGTACTGGATAACCAATTGATGTGCTCTTCTTTGGGAAAGATCATCTCTCCTGTTCCTAGCTTTACTCAATTACCTATAGTTCTTCATGTAGGGTTGTTGTCACAAGGGCTTTTCGACATCCACTTTGGCATATCCATCTTCATCCTTGTTCAGCTCACATTTGGGCAATATTGTTGGTGAGATTTTATGGATGTAGTTTCTGACATTCCTAGGAGACCCAGTCTCACAGCACACTCCCTGATCCTCTAACTCTTTCAACATTCTCACCCCTTCTTGGCAGCATTCCCTGAGCCTTAGGTGTAAGAATGTTTTATAGACATATACATTGGGACTGGGCTCCATCTCCATGTTGATTGTGTTTGTCTTTAATGGTCTCTGTTTGTTGCAAACATAAATTTCCTCAATTGGGGTGAGGACTACACTTACCTGTGGGTCCTAAGACAAATCCCTAGATTGTAATTAGGGTTTATGCTGGTCTAGTAAAATAGTGGTTGTAGATTCTCCTCAAAGATCCATGATTTAACTAGCACTGAGTAGTTGGCTAGGTTACCAGTACCAGACAAGCTTTCTTTTTTGTTCAACCCATCTTAAATCCAATTAGAAAACTATTGGTTACTGCTAAATTGTGTATGTCACTACTGCACCCAAAGGATAATCGAGACACCTTAGTCATTGATGTCATTCTTAGCTATCATAACTGAGTAGGACTGATAGTTGTCTCCGTCATTTGGAAGTCTGGTGGTAGTACCTTGTGGAATCATTAAAGCTAATCCTCAGGGAGGCAACATTCAGGTCATTATCTGTTCAGTGTCATCTGTTTCCAGTGTCTGAAATACATAGTGCCTTCAGCATTAGGACTTTCCTTCTACCTCTGGGTGGGGGTAACCAAGGACAACATAAATAGACTGCATGTGATATCGATATGAATAATTTGCATTGATATGAATCTTAGTTTACTGATACTAATTTAGGTCAATTTTGTTAGATGTATATTTCTAATCTTGAATAAGGTATTATGATTGTGTAATCCATTTAAAAATGTAATGTATAATTAGGAAATATAAGTTGTTAATGGATAATCATCGATAATAGCCAAGCTTGTAGTCATGTTAGATTTTCTAGATATATAGATATATATTTTTTAGTTAGATGGGGATTCTTCATAACTTTCAAAGACTGCAGAATGTGGCATTTAAAATGTTTTAATAACTTAGGGTTTTTCATGACAATGAGATACATCTGCTCCACCAGCTACTTCAAGAGGAAGATGGGCATTGAAAAGGTTTCTTATGAAGTTGGTTAGCTATTTGGTCTTGCCTGGACTGTTGCATAAACTGAATGTGAAGAACCCACAGAGAGATGACTGCTGAACTTGTCAAAAGGTGAGATGATCCTTCAGGGTTCCTGTTTCATGAAAGAGTCTGCAAGACATTCTGCAGGACACAGAAGAAAGTGACTGAACTGTATTTAAAATTTCCTGCTTCATGGAAATGTCAGCTGGAAACTATGGGCCTGTAGGCTGAAAATGGATGCCCTAACGGTCCAGGCAGTGAGATGTCTCTGTCATTTATAGAGTTTTGGAAGTTGCTTACTTCTTGTTTACTTAGGTAATATTATAACCTTCTGGAGTCTTTGATGGAGTTGAAGAATAGATAAATAATTATAGTTATCATTTTCCTCTGTTATGATAAAAGATAAAATAGATATAAATATTGTAACTGTAATTCTTGCTTGATAACTGTTTTGTTATATGCAATTTTACTATATTAATGTTAAAGCCTTCTTTTTTGTTTAAACAGAAAAGGGGAAATGATATAGGAGGGTCATCTGTCTATGTGTTGCTTTCATTGGTTATTAAAGAAACTGCCTTGGCCTATTTGATAGGGCAGAACTTAGGTAGGCAGAGTAGACAGAACCGAATGCTGGGAAAAATGGCAGACAGAAAGCCGACATGGAGCTGCCAGGTCAGACATGTTGAATCTTTCTTAATAAGCCATGACCTCGTGGTGACACACAGATTATTAGAAATGAGTTAGATCAAGATGTGAGAGTTAGCCATTAAGAGGCTACAGATAATAGGCCAGGCAGTGATTTAAATGAATACAGTTTCTGTGTGATTATAGCAGGCCTACTTGTTCCTGTTACAGCATGCTCTAAGAGTCACTTGGACAGCCCTGGACAACAACTCAAAAGAGGGCTTTTCAGGTCTAATATTGGGCGTTTTGTTAAGTGGTCTTTGACTCTTAGAGGGAGCACTGTCAGTCCAGATGAGAAAAAGTTCATTAAAACTATATATATTTATTTATATTCAGAAGTAAATATATTATAGGTGTTCTTATTTTTTAGGTAAATAGTTAAAAGTATGATTTCATGTACCTTTTCAGACAGTCTTAATTTTTAATTAATTTTTCTTTGACAATTTCTTACATGTAAGCAATATATTCTGGTCACTATCATCCTTCCACACTCTCTTATTCTTGTATCCCCATCAGCCCTTATACTCCTCATTTCAAAACCTCATTTCATTTTCTTATCTTTTTGTTTGCTTCTTGCTGCTTGTAACACACAGGGTTTAAGCAGAGTCACTTCAATAGGCATGGGTAAGAAGCTATCCATCTATCCATCAGAACATGAGTAACTCATAAGTGGCTACCTCGTTGAAAAACAAGTATGTCTACTTCATCATCCCTATGACTGCCATTAAATCCCTTGGATGGAACTGCATGAACCACTCATGTATCTATGACTAAACATATATGGTAATATTTTTGTGCAGGTTTTATGTTGGCAGCAACAGCTGCAGTGAGTTCATAAGTACTATGGCTATAGCATATCCATTCATGATACTTTTAGATATTATCCAGCTCCTATATTATTTCTGCTTCCTCTTCTTCAATGTTTCTTGAGCCTTGAGTGTCTACTTCAAGGCTAAGCACTCATAATCACTTGAATTTTGGTACATGTATGAGCCATTAGTCTTTACATTAACTATGGTTTTCTGCAAAAAAAAAATAACCTCCTTTGACAAAGCTGAGAACAAGACATATCTGGGTATAAACAAAAATGTATAGGAGGAAGTTTCACAACATGTTCATTTAGCAATAAATATTATAGTAGCTCTACCCTTAATGGAGCTCCTTTTGACTTCCCAAGTCAAGGGTCTTGTGTAGTAGGGAGCTGCGGGCCTCTTCCCACAGCCCGGCTCCAGCATGGCTAGCTTTACACCAGAAATAACAACACACGCATTGTATTCTTTTAAACACTGCTTGGCCCATTTCTATTCATGTGTGTAGCACCCCAAGGTGTGCTTACTGGGAAGTGTAGTGAGCTGCGTGAAGCCACACCTGATGGCAATGTAGAGAGCTGCGCGGAGTCACACCTGATGGTGCTGGCTCCCACCCTCCGCGATCCCGAAAGCGAGTGCTCTCTGTGATAATCAACTCCTAATATCAACTAGGCCTGACTTATGCTATTATCACGCAATGATTGTCAGCTGCTTGCATATGCGTGGACCTATGAGCAGTGCCCACCTGGCAATCCAGGATTGGTAGCCCATGCCTACTTAAGGGCTGGGGGAGAGAGGAAAGGAGAGAGGAAAAGAAGAGAGCGGGAGAGAGAGAGAAAGATTTTACAATTGTCAAAAGGTCCTGAATAAAAACTGCAGTAAGAAGAGCTCCGGTGGTCACGTCATCCTTGCTGGACGAGGGGGACCGTGACAGGTGGTGGCCCGTACGGGGACAAGACAAGTGGTGCCGTGTACGGGGATCCTCCAAACCTCTCTCCATGGAGCCCAGAACTTGCTGCAGTCAGGGGGTATACCGGATAATCCTCAGGTAAAGATTGGGGATCCGCGAAAAAAGCGGGTTTTCCGCTCTCGCCAGTAGAAGGGAGAGTTGGGGTAATAGGGCTGCGACTATAGCAGACCGATCAAAGTGAGAGCCACGACCAAAGTGGATGGTTTAAAATGAAAATAAAAGAAAGAATGGGATTTTAGAATGGGCGCTTCAACATCACACCTGATTTTTCTGGCTCTTAAAGAGCTGTTACGGAGCACATTGGAAAGATTTTTGACTGACTGTGACACAATTGTTCCTTGGTTTGCCGTCTCTGGCAATCTTAATGTGTCATGCTGGGACAAGCTTGGTAGAGATCTGAATTTTGCTGCTGAACAAGGTACGCTAAGGAAGGGAGTTAGATTCTTGTGGTTTGAATTACCAAGACCTCCTGAGTTTGCAGTGGAGTGTGAGCAGCTGCGGCTCCAAGGTCATGGAGCTCCAGGCGGCTCCAAGGCCAAGTGGCGCTGAGGGTCTGCAAACCTGCAAACACCCAGGACCTGCCTTGAGAACCAACAAGGCCAGAACACTAGGCCACTCCCAGCATGTGCCTCAGGGCATAGAAGCGCAGCACAACCAGGGCTGTTCTGCGCTGCCACACCTCCACCTTCCAGCTCGGTGGGGAGGTAGAGTCTCGGCCTCTCCCCAGTCACTGCCGCGACCTGTGTCTGAGCGCAGCTGAAAATGGCAGTAAGAATGCAACGTCCCCGCTCAGCAGGAAGTAGCCAGACAGATTGACAACGTCCAAATTCCCTAAAACGTTTAAGTGGGGACCCTTCAATGGTTGCAGAGCAGCAAGCCTGCTTCCCTGAGTTCCGCTCCACTCCATGCACCAGTCTGGACCCAGAACGAATGCAGCTGGGGCAGAAAGGTAACTGGAGCAGAGCTGGAGCAGAGCTTTGCTAGGTAGGTGGCTGTGGTGGAAGGCACATTGTCTCAGCAGTTGGTACCTAGCCTAGCGGATGCCACAGCAGTGCTGAGAGTATCAGCAAAGCAACAAGTGCTGGAGCTGAGACAAGCTGGAGCACAGACGCCACAGGGCTGCCCGAGAACGCAGCGTAGTTGCAGGGCAAGGAAAAGGTAATGGCAGTTTTAGGCTCTGCACGCTGCTGAAGAGTCTGCGACAGAGCGAATTTAAATCAAGAGACTGCCCTATTGTAAGAGCAGGTACCTGTGTGTACTGTTTTAGCCAAAGGGTTGGTAGAATACCATAGCCCAAATGGGAGGTTGGGTCTAGTGGTGATTAGGAACCCTACTGCTGGCAATCTCAACACCTGTTGTCATGGGCATTTCTTTAAATCCTGTGTAAGATCAGACAACCCATGAGAATACAGCATATGGTCATTTAGCAGAAGCAAGATCAGCTGAGCTGCTAGGGAAGCCAAAGAGGTGCACGAGGAGAAGGTGTCTTCCATGCACTCAGCTGACAAGAATGAATGTGCCACGGGGGTATGGCAGCTGGGGTATGTGAAGAGAGGCAAGTCCATATCCTAGTCTGTCAGACATTTCTATCCATCCAGGGCTGTGTGTGACCAGCATTCAGTATGAAACATTAACCTATGCAGCTAATCTGTCTAAAGAATTGTCTAGATATCTTTTAGGTAATTGGTCTGGTGAATTCGAAAACAACTGGAAAAGCTGCGGATGATGATTGCGACTGCAGATTCCACACGCATGGATACCAGCCTGGCAGAAGGACTATCCTCCTGGATCACTCCATGGATCATCTGAAGGAGTGGGCGGGAGTAGGAGCCCTAACAGGCTTAATGGTGCTTGCCTCCCTGGTATGCCTGTGGTGCGTCTGTCACATAAGGGTTTCACAGCATTGCAATGCAGTTATGATCATTCAGGCCTTCACGGCCATTGAAGCAGGACAGTCTCCCCAAGTTTGGATAGAGATGTAAGCGAGCACAGGATGCGAGGCTTGCGCACTGCACTTGAGGTAAGCATACATCAACCTCAAGAAGAGCAAGTCTGATTGCATGTGGGTTGGTGTCTAACTCCCACCTCTGTAAAAAGACACCAGACAGGTCTAGTGTTCTCTGAGTGGATGACACCTGGACAGACACTAGCACATGTTCCATTTTTAACAGAGATCAGACCTCTACTCTTGCCTGTAGCTTTACAAAACAAAAAGGGGGAACTGTAGCGAGCTGCGTGAAGCCACACCTGATGGCAATGTAGAGAGCTGCGTGGAGTCACACCTGATGGTGCTGGCTCCCACCCTCCGCGATCCCGAAAGCGAGTGCTCTCTGTGATAATCAACTCCTAATATCAACTAGGCCTGACTTATGCTATTATCACGCAATGATTGTCAGCTGCTTGCATATGCGTGGACCTATGAGCAGTGCCCACCTGGCAATCCAGGATTGGTAGCCCATGCCTACTTAAGGGCTGGGGGAAAGAGGAAAGGAGAGAGGAAAAGGAGAGAGAGGGAGAGAGAGAGAGAGATTTTACAATTGTCAAAAGGTCCTGAATAAAAACTGCAGTGAGAAGAGCTCCGGTGGTCGCGTCATCCTTGCTGGAAGAGGGTGGCAGCGACAGGGAAGATTCTAGCCTATGTCCATCCTGGGTCAGAGCTTTATTGCATCTGCCGGGGAGAGGGGAGCATGGCATCTGCTCCAGAGAGCAGAGCTGTCGAGTCTGAGCTCACTTCCTCTTCCTCCCAGCATTCTGTTCTGTTTACTCCACCCACCTATGTTTTAACCTATGAGGGCCAAGCAGTTTCTTTATTACTTAACCAATGAAATCAACAGATTGATATATGACACTCCCACATCACTTCCCCTTTTTCTGTTTAAACAAAAAAGGAAGGCTTTAAAGTTAACATAGCAAAATTACATATAACAAAACAGTTATCAAGTAAGAAATACAGTTACAATATTTACATCTATTTTATCTTTTATAACAAGGGAAAACTATAACTAACTATTCTTCAACTCCATCAAAGACTCCAGAAAGATACAATATTACCTAAGCAAACAAGAAATAAGCAACTTACAAAACTCTAGAAATCACAGAGACATCTCGCTGCCTTGACAGTCACCCAAAGTTCCTCTGTACCTTTGGGGCATCCATCTTCGGCCTAAAGGTCCATAGTATCCAGAGACATTTCCATGAAGCAGGAAATTTCAAAGGCAGTTCAGTCACTATCTGCTGTGTCCTGCAGAATGTCTCGCAGACTCTTTCATGAATCAGGAACCCCGAAAGATCATCTCACCTTTAGGCAAATTCAATAGTCCTCTCTCTGCGGGTTCTCTGTGTCCAGTTTATGCAATAGTCCAGGCAAGAGCAGTTTCTTGCCCAAATGGCTTTCAAACTCCTTAAGGTGCCTCTTCGATGCCCATCTTCTTTCTTCTTGAAGTAGATTGGTGCTGCCAGGAGCAGACGTGTCTCATTGTCATGAAAAGTCCTAAGTTATTAAAACATTTAAAATACCATATTCTCTAGCCTTTGAAAGATATGATGAATGCCTATCTGAAATATATCCATGCACATCTAGAAAATCTAACTAACATGACTACAAAATTGACTATTATAGATGATTATCCATTAACAACCTATATACATTACATTTTTAAGTGAACTACACAATCACAATACCTTAAACAATATCAGAAATACATATACATATAATAAAATTGACCTTAAATTAATATCAGTAAACCAAGATTCATATCAATGCAAATTATTCACATCTATATCATATCCCCCTTTAAATGTAAAAGAACATTTATAAACAATATATGGGAACATGGGCGCAGTTTTTTCTCTCCAAACTGCTTCCTGCTGAATGGGGGCGCTGTTATTCGGGTCTTTTATGGGATAACCTGTCTGCTAGGTTCATCTCAGTTGGCAGTTGAGCGAAGCAATTTTTTAAGGGTGTTCACAGCAACCCTTCAGGAGGGCGTGGTCTATCATACCATATTGAAATAGAAGCAATCCAAAGAGTCTCATCCTCTCTGAAAACAAAAGAAGAAACTCTTTTCCAAAGTATCATATCCTTAGATCCAAATTCTGAAGTCAAGGTATTTTGAAAATATCTATCTTGGATTAGTTCAGCAGCATTTATAAACAAATATCTTTTAGCATCTGTTGCTCCTTCCTCAGCATTAAAACAATTCAAAGAGAGCATAATAGCATACAGTATCAAGATTCTCTGTGTATTTTCCATCTTTGTGCAGCTTTATTTTAACTCTATTTTGTTTAATTTTACTTTTGTTTTATATTCTCTGTATATATTTGTCCTGGAATAACTCTGTAGACCAGACTGTCCTTGAACTCTCAGAGATCCTTCTGTCTCTGCCTTCCAGGCATTGGGATTAAAGGTGTGTGCTACCACACCTTGAAGTCACAGAGGTAAATTTCCCTCTGCCTCCCAAGTGTTGGGATTAAAGGTGTGTACTACCACACCCAACTTCTCTCTTTCTTCCTTATTTTACTTTTAAGAACTTTAATTTTCAGCCTATATAATTTTAAACACACTGTAAATCATTTAAAGTTTTCTTTGTCTTTGAATCCCTCTTTACTGTATATCTCTCTTTTTCTGACCACACGAGTCTTTAATTTACCAAGCAATATCAGTAGGATAAAAGCCGTGGCTTTGACGGCTGGATCCAGCCATTCCTTAGCTTTCCAGCCTCATGGCTGAGGTACCAGCTGTAGCCATGTTTATCACCACAACTCTGTGGCGTTTCAAGGTCCTTGCCAGCAAACAAGCTACAACACTCAAATGCTCTCTCTGTAGCTGACCTCCTGCCTCAAAGAGTCAGAGTTTGCCCTGGCAGGATGGCCCATAAAGCCAGCATTTTAAAACAGCACAACTTTTTTTTTTTTTTTGGCTACGGCCGAAAACAAACAAGCATTCAGTCAGCTTTTATCAATACCATTTAAGTGTTTCGTGGCAGGACCTCTTAATGAGCTGCAGGGTTTTGCAGCTGAAGCTGAGTCAGGAAGCCTCTCTTAGATAAGAGCGCTTGCTTGCCTCTAGCAGGCAGAGCAGACCTGAGAAATTGTTGCTACCAAAAAAACATGCTTTACTCTATTCTTTCCCAAGCTTTCTCAAGCTTTCTGTAGATTCAGTGCCCCATGTCTGGACGCCATCTGTAGTGGGGGCTGCGGGCCTCTTCCCACAGCCCGGCTCCCGCACGGCTAGCTTTACACCAGAAATAATAACACAAGCATTGTATTCTTTTAAACACTGCTTGGCCCATTTCTATTCATGTGTGTAGCACCCCAAGGTGTGCTTACCGGGAAGATTCTAGCCTATGTCCATCCTGGGTCAGAGCTTGATTGCGTCTGCCGGGGAGAGGGGAGCATGGCATCTGCTCCAGAGAGCAGAGCTGTCGAGTCTGAGATCACTTCCTCTTCCTCCCAGCATTCTCTTCTGTTTACTCCACCCACCTATGTTTTAACCTATGAGGGCCAAGCAGTTTCTTTATTACTTAACCAATGAAATAAACAGATTGATATATGACACTCCCACATCAGTCTTGGGCCAGGTTCATAATGCCAGTCATGAACTTCCATTCTACAGAGCAGACATCAAATTCAATCAGAAACTATTTGGATAATGCTGCACCCCAACAGTCATGTCAGTATTATATCAGGAAACACTTCTTGTCTGCTAGGTTGTTAATAAGCATGGAAGATCCAAAGCTAGAAAAAGACAATTGTTGAATTTTCTCCCCCAGCTTCTTGCATAGGAGCTTCCAGTACCAAGAACAACACTAGCTACCATAAAAAATACTTTCAGAGAAACTCCTAGTATAATTTATCTGTAT